>NC_048237.1:22931470-22949791 GCF_002007445.2 Ailuropoda melanoleuca
ACTTTGGGCAGAAGAAATAAGGTGTATTTAAAGGACTGTGTATATCTTTATCTGCCTGTTCATATCTAGGATTACGGTAAATCAAACCTTCTCAGCATGATATTGACATGGTCCTTGACTTGGTAGGAGTTTCTACATGCTTACCTCTTATTTTCAATGAAGGATATTTTTTACTAAGTACTTTTATTAGTGACTAGGACAATATCTGGGATGCGATTGATCACGTGCTCCATGAGCAAATAACTCTGATAACCAAGTATTCCTCATCGGCAGCATATATAATATTGCAAAATTCTCTCTTGAAATTTATTAATAGGGGAATTATCATGACAGTAACCCATTTTTAATAAGCATTGTAATTACCACATCAAACACTACTAAGACCTTCCAAACCCAAGGCTGATGGTTTGGGAGGAGGGGTGGTGAATAAGAAATCATGCTTAATGAGATTGACTTAAGGCATTAGTTTTCTTCCAGGGCTTGCCTTCCTACCAGAATTCCCATTTGTCATTCTAGCCCTTTTTTCTAAACTTTGTTATCCAGAAGCCATGTTGATGGGTCCAATAAAAATAAAACAAAACAACTCACTGTCAATAGACAGCCAGCGAGAAAGGGAACACAAGCAGGGGGAGTGAGAGAGGAAGAAGCAGGCTCATAGCAGAGGAGCCTGATGTGGGGCTCGATCCCATAACGCCGGGATCACGCCCTGAGCCGAAGGCAGACGCTTAACCGCTGTGCCACCCAAGAGCCCCCTAGCCCTTTTTTCTAAACTTTGTTATCCAGAAGCCATGTTGATGGGTCCAATAAAAATAAAACAAAACAACTCACTGTCAATAATATTTAACTCTACAGTTTATAATTCTTCTTTCTCACACAGGTAAATTGTATTTGGGGAATAAATCAGGAACATGTCATCCTAACTTCCCACTAATTTATCGGGTAAAAATGTAATAAATAAATCTAACAGACAAGGATTAAAAAAAAAATCACTGCTAGGTCTGAATGTAATGAAATGCAGCAATCTACCTAAGTGAAATTAAAGTGGGGAATATGTTTCAGAAATAAGAAGGCTTACAAAATGTTTAATGGATATTGAAAAAGATTTGTCTCATGTGTGAACAGTGTCTGCACACATGAAAACTTATTAAGCTAATGCCTCTGAATCTAATTTCTTTTTGAATTAAAAATCATCTTTAATCAAACCCTAACCTTTAAAGTTGTATGACCTCTATTACCCTGTGAGCAATATAGTCATGGCTAAGAATAAGTGAAAGAATTAGGGGAATACATTCTCAGAAAATTGTTTAAATGCCCACAAGAATCTCAAGGTAACAAACAAATTTCGGTATGAAAACTTCAAACTTCTGTGAGCCTGCTTTATATGTATATNATATATATTTACACACACATATATATATATTTACACATAAATATATATCAAATAATTTATATAATTTTTGGAGGAGGAGTGTAATAACATATATATAAAAATCATCCATATATATTATATATACATGACTATATATAATATGGTGTATATATATTTATATATACATATAAAACTTCTATAAATATAAATTATTATGCTCTTCTCCAAAAATGGACCTCGGGGCGCTCAGTGAGGGGTCGTTGCTTCTTAGAGAGGACAAATGAAGCAATGTTGGCATCAGAAGCATGCTGACCCTCATCAGTAATTCGGAAGTCCTAAAATTATAATTTCTTTAGAGCTTAGCATACATGGCAGAGAATCATTCATTTGGTCTGAAAACACTGGCAGTAAGATTTCAACACAATCTGGCAGCCCATCTCTCAAATTAAGCTCTCATTCCTCCTCTAATCCTCCCCATTTGAGTCAGTATTCCCCCCACCTTCCAAATACAGTTCACTTCATCCTCTTCTGTGCCTTTAATCGAAATGCTCATTCACTACGGATTACATCGGGCCTTTCCTTCTGCCTATTTAAACTCTGTGTCAAGACTCTTAAGAATCCGGTATTTTCCCTATCTTGCTGGCTAACATGTTAGCCTGTCACCGTTTCATAGAAGCTCACCAAAGACATGAGACTTCTGGGTCAGAGACAAAGGACTTTACTACTCATGTCTCCAATGGATATACGAGTCTCATGTTTTCATAGGTTCTCCTCCTCCCTCAATTTCCAGGGGGGCGATCTGGGGCAGCCCAGATGAATGCTGCACATACAGTTTGTGACACAGCTAAGGAATCCTGAGCCTAGGAAACTTCGAGTCTTAAAATTTCCTGCTAGGAAACCTACCCAATCTTTACTCCTGAGGAAGACATTACCTTTATTATCCTGGTCAGGAAACAAATTGCCGTCTGCCCGGGAGACAGACACCATCTCTAATATCAGAGGCTGTTTGCTACACAAACATCCTTGAAAAGAGAGTTCAGAACAAAAACTGCCAAAAGACATGTAGAAATGTCATGAGGAATTTTCTCTGAAATCTCATCCTTCAAACTACAATGTAAACCCTACTTCTTTTATGGTGAGAGTCCACAGGACCCTCTCACTCCCAGTGATGTGAGAAACAAAGGCAGAAGAAAAATTATGAAATTTCCTTACTACCTACAGCCCATTGACCAGTCCTGGAAACAAGCAGAGTGACACTCCTCTAGGGACTCAACTGCCTCGATGTTAATACTTTGCTAACGGCAAAAGGCAATCCTAGCCTGACACCCCCCACCCCCAACCAGCATCCTGTAAGTCTACTTTAATGTATAAAAATTCCTTTGGAAACTTTATCTCTAAATCCCCCAAGCATATGGCCCACTGATAGACATCTGAAGGGTCTCATAACTAACGTTTTATTAGACAGTAATAAATGGCCTTTTCCCAACAATAGCCAGCCCCCTCAAGGTCCTGGAAACCTTGCTTCCAAAATTCCTTAGAGACTTAAGCTATCCCTAACCCCCTCCCAACTTGAGGGTATATAATAAGCCACTCCTCATGACCCCAGTGCGGCTCTTTCTGCCCACGGGTCCTGTCCCCGTGCTTTAATAAACCACCATTTTGCACCAAAGATGTCTCAAGAATCTTTCTTGGTTGTGGGCTCTGGACTCCACCCCACCTCACCTCACTGCTATCCCACAACCTCATCACAAGCACTACATTTTCTGTGCCATTTGACACATCATTCATGTTTTGTAGTAAGATTTATGTTATTTATCCTATTGCCTAACATTTGTCT
Source organism: Ailuropoda melanoleuca (assembly GCF_002007445.2). Taxonomy (NCBI): domain Eukaryota; kingdom Metazoa; phylum Chordata; class Mammalia; order Carnivora; family Ursidae; genus Ailuropoda; species Ailuropoda melanoleuca. Next base: position 22,934,677 of record NC_048237.1, read on the forward strand.
TCCATTTAAATTATATATATATATATGTGTATATATATATATATATATATTTATTTATTTATTTCATGTTGTCTCTTTAAGCAGTTTAAACTCGTGAAGGTACAAATTATGTGATAATTCCTTTGTAGCCTCACAGAATTTAAGGGAATTATATTTTGAATAGCCACTTAAATATTTGGTGAATGAATGAAGAGTCAAAACTTGTTAATTTTCATCCTAAAAAACATGCAAATAAATGATCAGAGAGATTAACCTGAGTTTTATCCTATCAAGTTCTGGGGTAAAATTAGTTGGAATGTGGCCCCAGTGTCCCTTGTTATTGCCTTTTACTTGTAAGACATCTTTTCAGCCAATTTTATTTTATTCAAATTTCAAGGAATTTCAATTCTTATGAAGAATTCAAGAAAAATGTGAATAAAAACCTAGTCTTAACTTTTAGAAGACAATAATCTTCTGATACAATTTGGAATGAAATCGGTTTTGCCTAATAACAAAGACCTCCAAGGCAAAATCTTCAAATCTATATTTTATGAATTAAAAGAATTTAACAAATTATACACATAATTTAGAAAGGCAAATAATTATACAAAACACAACCTCAAGTATTTCTAACACCCAGAGGCAACATTTTCTAATTCATCTCCTAACCAGTCTTGGTTTTGCCTTCATATTTCTAAATGTTTAAGTGATATTTACAGACTTTTTTTTTTCATTTTCATATTGTCTTACTGATATTTTCCTGTTCAAGAGAAGCCTTTTCAAACTATACTAACCCTTTTATACTAACCCTCTCCCATCTTCCTTATATCATACCTTTGGTTAAGTCAAGTGCTATTGTTATTGATGACTATGCAAGTATTCTTCAAAGTTGAACCTTCTAATATATTTCAATTACATTTCATTTTATACAACTTTTTCTTTGCCTTCTGTTAATAATGTCTGTATTTTGTTTCCTCAATTGTGTACGTATCTATCATCACCACCTTATTTGGCTTTTCATGAAAAGCATAAAGTTCCTCTCTAAAGCCAGGCAACCCACCAGTTACATTTGCTTCATGAAATCATCCTTCACGGAGCATCTTCCAGCTTCAGTCTGTCTTGGTTGCCCTTGAGACCCAATGCAGTTATCATCAGGGTATCTTGCTTCATTAGCATTCTGGGATTCCTTTCCATATTCTCCTACACACAACCTCCTTTTTTATTGGTATTGTTATTATATCTCTTCCTCTCTTTTGATTTAATTTCCAGTTTTGGTGCAACATATATAAAAGCAGTATCCTGAGAAAGGGAACAAGGCAGAAAAAAATTGGAAATCTTATAGGTTTAAAAATGTCTTCTTCTAAAAAAGGATCTTCTTTGATATTTGAAAAAAAAAAACAAAAAACAAAACCAAAACAGTGCCTGGCTGTGTTAAAAATTCTAGTTTGGAAATAATTTTCCTTCCAAATTTCAAAAACTTTACTTAGTTGTTTTCTAGCTTCCTGATTTCTATTGAGAAGACCTGTGCCATATTAATTCCTAATTCATTATTACGTGTGACCATTTTGGGAAAAAAACAAAAAGCTCTTTGGAAAGAAACTTTGAAGATCCTCATTTTTTCTCCCAGTGTTGTGAATTGCATATTGATGTGTTTTGGTGTAGATCGTGTTTACTGCATTGTACTAGACACCTAGGATTGAAAACACATGTCCAACTGTGACGGGAAATTTTCATAATTCTTTAAAAAGTAATTTCTTCACCTCTATTTTCTCTGTTTGGAATTTCTATTTAAATGTTAGATCAGCTGGACTAATTCTTTCATTTTCTTCTCTTTTTTTGTTCTATCCCTTCGGTTAAATTTTGTTTTACTCTAAGATTTCAAAGCTATCTTTCATACCTTCTGTTGATTTTTATGTTATCATTTTTAATATTCCAAGAGTTCAACAGTTCTTGGATGTTTTCTGAAAAGTCCTTGTTTTTAGTTTTCTTGTTCTTGTTACATACATGAAATATTTTCTTTTTTTTCTGAGTATACTAATTAAAATAATCAATGAATTGTGTTTTATTTTGTATTTTGGCCCCCTGAATTATCCTGTTTCCTGAATTCTTTACGCTATTTCTTTTTCTTGGTTTATTTCTTTTTCTGTTAGAAGACAGTCTCAAATTTTGGGGTCTGTGGTATATTCCTGTTAAAGAACCAGTTATGAAAGAGCATACTGGTAGTTCTGTTGATCAATACAAGGCTTTATTGTAAGTGTATTAGCTGGACAGTTATCACCAAGTCCCATACTCATCAGCATCCGTAGCCTTTCCTCCGGAGTTCATCAGTTTTCCTAGACAGCAACGCTCCAAAATACTGCCAGGAAGGCATTTTCAGAACCAAACGTGAGAAGGGACCATGTTGAATATGTAAACTTTGACTTAATAACCCTGATTTAACTACAGTACGTTGCCTCTTGTTTTTGAGGATTCCAGGTTTCTTAGCTCAAAGTGTCTCCAGTTCAACATCTCACATTAAAAAAAAAAAAAAAAATCTAGTCTTCTGTAGGGATTGACTGGGAAGCTGGCAGGGAAAAGGAGGTGGTTAGGCAAAGAATGGTATGGAATGTGGAAGGAGATCTGGGTATGTAACCCTTACATAGACTTTCAGTCATTTCTGTTTTTAGACTAAATTACATTCTCAAGAAATAAGTGGTGTCTCCAATCACTGAGCTTTTTAAGGATTTTACAGCATGGGGATGCCAGTTCGTCCTTTAAACGGACGGCTTTGATTTAAGCTTTCTTTAGTACGTTAAGCAGTGGCCATTTCCTGATCTGATTCTTTTCCTTCAAAACTGTTTTTCCTTCCTCTCCTCTCCCATTCTATCCTGTGTTTGTTGTTGTTGTTGTTGTATTCCTTTGCTAGTGTTTTAGCATGGATCTAGGGAGAAGACATGAAGAATGTGTATGTCTAAAACAGTGGGTTTACTCTACATGTTTCTGTCAAATATACAACTAATAGCTTTCAGACTCTCAGAAGTCATATCCCAGCAAAGAAGAATTGCAATCGATTAGCTTTTAATCAGAAATATCATATAAATGACTAGGTCAGATTTTAGGGGGAAAAAAGTATCAAAGCATTTAGTACAAATGGATTACAATTCCCCATATAAGATGCAAAAACTCTAGAAGGACCGCATGCCTTTCTTCCCCCTGACATCCTATTGTCCCCAATCTTAGTCTAATCCTATTATTTCTTTTCTTCAAAAGCACAAAATACAGTATCTTGTTCCTGAGAGGAAAGGGTGAATTGACAGGATTTCTCCTTGTATTATCTTGGGTTGATAGATTGGTTAAAAATAGCATTTGTAATGAAGATAGAAATAAACAGTTTCTGAACAACAGCAACAAAAAAAGTAAATCATTATGTGGTCATGAAATCTCCCTAGTTATAAAATCTACTTTAAGAAATTATAGCTCATAGAACCCTTAGAATGCTTTTATAATTCTTAAAAAAAAAAAAATGATAGGTCATACAACTTAAGGAACATAGTTATATTTTTTCAAACTAGTAACAGAGGAAAGGGCATTCTTGATTGATATAGTAAACAATGAATAAAACAGCATTTTGTAGTTGCTTTGTAACACCTGTATGGTCCAATTTTTCTACTACATGAAATTTTAAAATATTTTGTGGGAAGACATTGCTAATTCAGATTAATGAATCTTCCCAAATTCATCAAAATGTTAATAGAGGGTCACACATATTTCAAAATATCTACTTAATAAAAACCACCTCATTCTATATTAGTAAGCATTGTAGCAAGTTCCTCATGTGAAACTAAATTTCCTCATCAAAATAGTGATGGGCTATCACTAAATTTTATCTTAGGTAGGATTTAGCTCTAAAGTCTAGAAATTTATGATTACATTAATGAGAGATCTACATTGTCACTGTTATGAAAACTCTTCATTAAAATGGTGACCTTAAAATTAATACTTTTGGGGGCACATTTTAGAGACAATCTATTACAGGGGATTCAAGGCTAAAGGCTAAATGCTAACATTATTTGTTAGAATTTTTGTTAAATTCAAGACATTGTTGGCCTCTGTTTGTTGTTGCAAATATAATCCTCATCTGCAGATTTTTCTGTATTTTGTATTCTATGCCCATCTTATGTTCCAAGTTCTATCAATATTGATGACAGTTCCACCCAGGGAACCAGTTATGAAAAGAAATAGAAATCTACAGTTTAGGGGATGATTCTAAAACCATAGCTCCAAACAGAAAAATTGGTGCTATTATTTTAGTGTTTTCTAAAATAGTTAAAGCAAAATACCTGAAATAAAGTTTCTCGCTTGTTTATGGATTATAAAAATGAGTTGTCTATTCTATCAAGGAATCCAACATCAAATCAAAATCCAAGTACAGATGAATCTTAAGACTATAATCTTAGACAATAGAGTTGCCAAATTTAAATGCAGCATTTATATGCTAGTCATGTTCTTATTAACAATGACAGAACAAGTTTTAAGTTATAAAGATTCACGTAGAGAACACATACTTGAGCCTAAAAACTGTAGTCTTCAATCAAGATTATGTTTGGAACCATGGATTCCTCAAGTAGGACTACCTGTCTCTACTATGACGTGGTCTCATTAGCTGAAACATTTAACAATTTACTATCTGGAGGAATTTATTTATCCAAACGTTCCAGAATAGGCATAAGCACTTAGAACACATGTCTAGATCCCAATAAAGTTCTTTCCTGAAAGTAAGGCATTATGTGGAAAAAGTAGGTTAGAGCAATGTCACATGTATTCATAGGGCCCATAATTTAATACATGCTATTTTCTCAAGTAATATAATTTTAGACAGCTTTCTAATAAATCTTGGGCACAAAGAAAAGTACTGGAAATAGTACTTCACTATGATATGTATCACAGTGACATTTCACTTAAACAACATAAAATAAGATGTCCGTCAAATCCTGGTTGTAAGAGAAAAAATCCCAATGGAAGTCAAAGAAGGAAACAAGTTAAGTGCCTTCAGTCCTGGCTGCTTGGAAGGTGACCCAAGTCTTCAAAGACTAACAGGGCTTCGGAGGACTGGAGCGAGCAGTGCTCTCTCATTTCTACCAAAGTGTGCAATGCAAACTAAAACAATGAGGCATGACTGAGTCTGGACAGCAAGAGACATGAACAGATAGAAAAGGAGGGTATAATGCAGAATAGTCCTGAAATGGCTTCATAGTAAGAGGAGGAGAAAAAAATATATATTGTTTTATATATATTGTTTTAAGTCCTTAAAAATGTCATTTCCCCCTTTGTATCTGATTTTTTAACCCAGTAATAAAATTATTATAATTATATATATATAATTATATATATATATAAATTATCAAACCTCTTGTGGTGTCAGCGAAAGTTACAATCTCTTATTCAAAACCTTTGGGGAATGTTTTTCAGAATATTTCAGATTTTCAAACGATAATACAGTACATATACCATGTGTTGCATAACATACCCAGCAGGCTCTGTGGCAATTCTGTGTAATCAGATACATTATTTCCTGAATAAAACATATGATTATTCAAACAAAGTATGGTAAATAAAGATCATAAAGTCTTTTCTTTTTTTCTATTTGAGTAATTTTAAATCAGGAACTAGTTCACATCAGGTTTTGCCAAAAAAATTTACCACTAAAGCCTAACAAAGCAAGTAGCAAATACACTCATTCAATTTGCAGAACTCTTTAGATTTTAGAATTGCGTTTAAGATATTGAAGTTGTGTGTTTTAAAACTTCACGACCAAGGAGTGCCTCAGTGACTCAGTCACTTAAGTGTCTGCCTTCGGCTCAGATCATGATCCCGGGGTTCTGGGATCAGGTCCCACATCTGGCTCCCTCCTCAGTGGGGAGTCTGCTTCTCCCTCTCCCTCCGACCCTTCCCACTGTTCCTGCTCTCTCTCTCAAATGAATAAAAAAAAAAAAATCTTTAAAATTTCATGAGCAAATCTATAACAAAAAAGCACAGATATGTATTCTAGAAAACAGTATTATAGAAGTATGTGATTCATTTAAATTTAATTTAATTAAAAATTATATATGAACAGCCATACTGTTTTCCAGAACGGCTGTTCATATATAATTTTTAATAAAATCTTGCCATTGCAATGACATGAATGGAACTAGAGAGTTATGCTACTGAAATAGGTCAGTCAGAGAAAGACAAATACCATATGCGGAATTTAAGAAACAAAACAAAGGGGCAAAGGGAAAAAGAAAGAGGCAAACAAAAAACAGACTTGTAAGTATAGAGAACAAATTAATGGTTACCAGAAGGGAGGCAGGTGGGGGGATTAAGGAATGGACTTGTGATGAGCACCAACGGGGTGTTGTTTGGAAGTGTTGAATCACTAAGTCCTACACCTGAAACTAATAGGACTCTGTGTGTTAACTACCTGGAATTTAAATTGAAAACTTTAAATAAATTATATATGAATAAAACTAGTAAAAATGTGTTGCTGCTGTTGTTTTTTTAAGTATACATAACTGGAACTATTTGATCAGGAGAAGGGCCAGAGGCTACACTGTGGGGAGGCAGTGTGTGGATAAGGCCAACCTGCGCCCCTGAGAGTAGCACGTGGGATGCAGGTGCCTGAGTTATGCCAGGGGATGCCTAAGGGGCTACAAGATGCTAGAAGAATGGGACAGGATTTCTCTCTCATCCTTTCCAAGAAGGGAACAAACATCCGAGTACAAGAACAAGTCACAAATGCTGCCCTGCTGAAGAGGAAACTTACCCAGAGCAGCCCCAGGCAGGCGCGCCCCAGTAGAACGGAAGTTCCTAACAATAAGCTAGAGAGAACCAGAAGCCCCGCCGCCAGCAAAAGATAACCAGCGTTTCTGCTTCTGTAAACAGGCTTCCCGCCTAAAGCAATCCCTCCACACGCAGTTTAAACCCACCTACCTGCAGTCAGCACAGCGCCGGTAACCTGACCCCCTGCACTCCTTTATAAAAACCCTCTAACCCCACCGGTGGTGGGGGTAAAATTTTGAGCGGCGAGCTCCACGGGGTCCACCTGCATAGAATAAACCCGATTTCTCCTACTTCTCTGAGGTCACTTGGTGTCTCGCAGGTCTGACTTTTATTTTTCTGCAACATTTCCACCCACTTCCCAGTTACCTAAATAACTGAATGAGACTGTGAAACAAATGGCAACAAATTGCAATAAATAGATCCTGTAAGATTCCAGTCCCCTTCCTAACTATGCAACACTTGTCCCACATTGCAAAACAAAGGAAAGGGATACAATGAAAGGTAGGTAGAAAAAAAAGGAACTCCTCACTTGTTACTTACATCTGAATCACTTTGAGGAGAGAAAAAAAAATCGTTTTATTCTAACAGGAGCGAGTTAAAAAAAAAAATGCAAGTTCTCATAAAAAGACAGCTGAATGATGGATGAAACCTGTGCAAAAGAACGAACTGAATGTAGGCCCTTGATTTGTTTTGGTGGGGAAGGAGGTAAGGAGACCAAGAAAATTTTAAGTACACTTGCTAACAGCAAAAAGTGGAAAAATGAAACTAAGAACCAAAATCAATCGACAAACCCTTCCCTGGTGGCAGAGCATCGCCCAAGGTACTGATTACTCTCAAGAGAGGTGGATCAGAAACAGACTGTACCTAGAGATTTAGGTCATTCACAAGCTAATTCAAACAGTACTGAGTGCACCTTGTGCCTTTACAAAAACAACAGCGGAGTTCACACAGAGGTCAAGTTAACAAAACAAGTTACGGTATGTATCGCATGTTTTCCTTATGAATTTATAAAAATGCATTATATACTTCTATATAAAGATAGTAAGTATATACATTCGAGCCCTGACGATCATTGGTGGTTTAATCGTCACATTTATTGTCTTCTTGTTACTCTGGTTCTTAAATGTTCTATAATGAAAATATTACTTTCTTATAAAAATTATGAAAATTCCTAATGGAGACTCTTTCTTCAGTAAGTATAGTAAATGAGCTATAGTCATCTTACATGCTTTCTATCCTCAACTAAACAGAATGCTATGTTTTGGAATAAATCATAGTTTTTTTCGATAGACAAAAAAAAAATAGATTTCAAGCTGTAGGACAGAAAGCCATAGTAGACTTAATCATAGTTTTCTTGGAAAGTTACTTACAGTACACATCCACTCTGATTGACTTTATCGCTGGGGACCCCAAGCCATTCTCTGCTTTACAGTAATACCGGCCTCCTTGGTGTCGCTGAATATTTGTAATCCTCAAAGTCTCATTGAAGACACTTGAGTCTTGGAATCTGTCAGAGGCACTTCCAGCTGTTTTGGTCCACCTGATCTGAGCAAGCATCAACAAAGATTGTTANATTTGCAGAACTCTTTAGATTTTAGAATTGCGTTTAAGATATTGAAGTTGTGTGTTTTAAAACTTCACGACCAAGGAGTGCCTCAGTGACTCAGTCACTTAAGTGTCTGCCTTCGGCTCAGATCATGATCCCGGGGTTCTGGGATCAGGTCCCACATCTGGCTCCCTCCTCAGTGGGGAGTCTGCTTCTCCCTCTCCCTCCGACCCTTCCCACTGTTCCTGCTCTCTCTCTCAAATGAATAAAAAAAAAAAAATCTTTAAAATTTCATGAGCAAATCTATAACAAAAAAGCACAGATATGTATTCTAGAAAACAGTATTATAGAAGTATGTGATTCATTTAAATTTAATTTAATTAAAAATTATATATGAACAGCCATACTGTTTTCCAGAACGGCTGTTCATATATAATTTTTAATAAAATCTTGCCATTGCAATGACATGAATGGAACTAGAGAGTATTATGGTACTGAAATAAGTCAGTCAGAGAAAGACAAATACCATATGCGGAATTTAAGAAACAAAACCAAGGGGCAAAGGGACAAAGAAAGAGGCAAACAAAAAAACAGACTTGTAAGTATAGAGAACAAATTAATGGTTACCAGAAGGGAGGCAGGTAGGGGGATTAAGGAATGGACTTCTGATGAGCACCGGGTGTTGTTTGGAAGTGTTGAATCACTAAGTCGTACACCTGAAACTAATAGGACTCTGTGTGTTAACTACCTGGAATTTAAATTAAAAACTTTAAATAAATTATATATGAATAAAACTAGTAAAAATGTGTTGCTGTTGTTTTTTTAAGTATACATAACTGGAACTATTTGATCAGGAGAAGGGCCAGAGGCTACACTGTGGGGAGGCAGTGTGTGGATAAGGCCAACCTGCGCCCCTGAGAGTAGCACGTGGGATGCAGGTGCCTGAGTTATGCCAGGGGATGCCTAAGGGGCTACAAGATGCTAGAAGAATGGGACAGGATTTCTCTCTCATCCTTTCCAAGAAGGGAACAAACATCCGAGTACAAGAACAAGTCACAAATGCTGCCCTGCTGAAGAGGAAACTTACCCAGAGCAGCCCCAGGCAGGCGCGCCCCAGTAGAACGGAAGTTCCTAACAATAAGCTAGAGAGAACCAGAAGCCCCGCCGCCAGCAAAAGATAACCAGCGTTTCTGCTTCTGTAAACAGGCTTCCCGCCTAAAGCAATCCCTCCACACGCAGTTTAAACCCACCTACCTGCAGTCAGCACAGCGCCGGTAACCTGACCCCCTGCACTCCTTTATAAAAACCCTCTAACCCCACCGGTGGTGGGGGTAAAATTTTGAGCGGCGAGCTCCACGGGGTCCACCTGCATAGAATAAACCCGATTTCTCCTACTTCTCTGAGGTCACTTGGTGTCTCGCAGGTCTGACTTTTATTTTTCTGCAACATTTCCACCCACTTCCCAGTTACCTAAATAACTGAATGAGACTGTGAAACAAATGGCAACAAATTGCAATAAATAGATCCTGTAAGATTCCAGTCCCCTTCCTAACTATGCAACACTTGTCCCACATTGCAAAACAAAGGAAAGGGATACAATGAAAGGTAGGTAGAAAAAAAAGGAACTCCTCACTTGTTACTTACATCTGAATCACTTTGAGGAGAGAAAAAAAAATCGTTTTATTCTAACAGGAGCGAGTTAAAAAAAAAAATGCAAGTTCTCATAAAAAGACAGCTGAATGATGGATGAAACCTGTGCAAAAGAACGAACTGAATGTAGGCCCTTGATTTGTTTTGGTGGGGAAGGAGGTAAGGAGACCAAGAAAATTTTAAGTACACTTGCTAACAGCAAAAAGTGGAAAAATGAAACTAAGAACCAAAATCAATCGACAAACCCTTCCCTGGTGGCAGAGCATCGCCCAAGGTACTGATTACTCTCAAGAGAGGTGGATCAGAAACAGACTGTACCTAGAGATTTAGGTCATTCACAAGCTAATTCAAACAGTACTGAGTGCACCTTGTGCCTTTACAAAAACAACAGCGGAGTTCACACAGAGGTCAAGTTAACAAAACAAGTTACGGTATGTATCGCATGTTTTCCTTATGAATTTATAAAAATGCATTATATACTTCTATATAAAGATAGTAAGTATATACATTCGAGCCCTGACGATCATTGGTGGTTTAATCGTCACATTTATTGTCTTCTTGTTACTCTGGTTCTTAAATGTTCTATAATGAAAATATTACTTTCTTATAAAAATTATGAAAATTCCTAATGGAGACTCTTTCTTCAGTAAGTATAGTAAATGAGCTATAGTCATCTTACATGCTTTCTATCCTCAACTAAACAGAATGCTATGTTTTGGAATAAATCATAGTTTTTTTCGATAGACAAAAAAAAAATAGATTTCAAGCTGTAGGACAGAAAGCCATAGTAGACTTAATCATAGTTTTCTTNGTACTGATTACTCTCAAGAGAGGTGGATCAGAAACAGACTGTACCTAGAGATTTAGGTCATTCACAAGCTAATTCAAACAGTACTGAGTGCACCTTGTGCCTTTACAAAAACAACAGCGGAGTTCACACAGAGGTCAAGTTAACAAAACAAGTTAAGGTATGTATCATGTATCGCATGTTTTCCTTATGAATTTATAAAAATGCATTATATACTTCTATATAAAGATAGTAAGTATATACATTCGAGCCCTGACGATCATTGGTGGTTTAATCGTCACATTTATTGTCTTCTTGTTACTCTGGTTCTTAAATGTTCTATAATGAAAATATTACTTTCTTATAAAAATTATGAAAATTCCTAATGGAGACTCTTTCTTCAGTAAGTATAGTAAATGAGCTATAGTCATCTTACATGCTTTCTATCCTCAACTAAACAGAATGCTATGTTTTGGAATAAATCATAGTTTTTTTCGATAGACAAAAAAAAAATAGATTTCAAGCTGTAGGACAGAAAGCCATAGTAGACTTAATCATAGTTTTCTTGGAAAGTTACTTACAGTACACATCCACTCTGATTGACTTTATCGCTGGGGACCCCAAGCCATTCTCTGCTTTACAGTAATACCGGCCTCCTTGGTGTCGCTGAATATTTGTAATCCTCAAAGTCTCATTGAAGACACTTGAGTCTTGGAATCTGTCAGAGGCACTTCCAGCTGTTTTGGTCCACCTGATCTGAGCAAGCATCAACAAAGATTGTTACTTTAGGTTGGTTTTCTCAAAGAAAAATCAAATAGCCATTACTCAATTTGAAGAGTTCATTTTTGGAGATGCTATATGCCATTCCTGGCAAATTATTGGAAAAAAATTTAATATGCACAATTGGATTACAAAAATCTGAATGCAATGTCATTATTGTATCCTGTATGTAACTCTAATTCAATTGCATAATATTCATGATTAGCTTAATCGGTGTGGGGGGCAATATAGATACAACATAAAGGGAATTAGAGTTAAATATATGTAATATGTTGGAAATATGGATTAGTTTCTCNCAAAAATCTGAATGCAATGTCATTATTGTATCCTGTATGTAACTCTAATTCAATTGCATAATATTCATGATTAGCTTAATCGGTGTGGGGGGCAATATAGATACAACATAAAGGGAATTAGAGTTAAATATATGTAATATGTTGGAAATATGGATTAGTTTCTCTTTTTGTTGAGAATTTAAATTTTTCTTTCATATTTTTCAAACCCTCCCAAGGTACTTTTTATTTACTTAGTACTGGTAGAATCTTACTGTCTTTTCAGACATGTTTTGTTATTTTATTTTAAGTTTCCTATTTGATTTGGATAATTTAAGCATGTTAGTCTAATGGCTTATTGAGATTATGTGTAATTTATATATACCTAGCTGTTACAAGTGGTTGTTTTTTTTGTTTTTGTTTTTGTTTTTTTATGGCTTTGCTCTAATAAGTCTACAAATAACTTGTCCAGCTGTTTTGGTCCACCTGATCTGAGCAAGCATCAACAAAGATTGTTACTTTAGGTTGGTTTTCTCAAAGAAAAATCAAATAGCCATTACTCAATTTGAAGAGTTCATTTTTGGAGATGTTATATGCCATTCCTGGTAAATTATTGGAAAAAAATTTAATATGCACAATCGGATTATAAAAATCTGAATGCAATGTCATTATTGTATCCTGTATGTAACTCTAATTCAATTGCATAATATTCATGATTAGCTTAATCGGTGTGGGGGGCAATATAGATACAACATAAAGGGAATTAGAGTTAAATATATGTAATATGTTGGAAATATGGATTAGTTTCTCTTTTTGTTGAGAATTTAAATTTTTCTTTCATATTTTTCAAACCCTCCCAAGGTACTTTTTATTTACTTAGTACTGGTAGAATCTTACTGTCTTTTCAGACATGTTTTGTTATTTTATTTTAAGTTTCCTATTTGATTTGGATAATTTAAGCATGTTAGTCTAATGGCTTATTGAGATTATGTGTAATTTATATATACCTAGCTGTTACAAGTGGTTGTTTTTTTTGTTTTTGTTTTTGTTTTTTTATGGCTTTGCTCTAATAAGTCTACAAATAACTTGTCTGTTTTGATAATTAGAATTCACTTTATATCAATAATTATTTTCAAAAAATGTGCAAACTTTTCCAAAGAGAGCATTTCTATTTAACTGCCAAAACACTTTGAATATCTAAAACATTTAATTATAAACAATAACATTCTCTTAAACACAGCTGTGTACAACAGACGTAGTTTTGGCTACCAATAAAGACTGGCATTCAACTCCAATTTTGTGTATCTTAGTTTATAAAACCTGAACAAAAGCCACATAATGGTACTGTAAAGTGATACAAAGGAGGAAATAAAGAGGATTTGGTTTTACTTCTCTCCTTGTCCCACAGGATAGGATATTTATTTTTGTTTGTTTTTATTTTTAGGTTGAGAAATGGTTGATAGAAATCCTAGGTCAAACATATAAGAAGAAACATGGAAAAATGCAACTAAAGACTGAGTCTTCAAAGCTGAAATCCTATAATGCTGCCATTATCTATGCTATTTTCATATAATGTTAATTAAAATTTATAATCTAATGACATTAAAAGTATCTTTTAAAAGTTCTCCGATCGTTAAAATATCAGTATGAATATAATCATGTCTGTCCTGAATTGTGAATGAAATGAAAATGTTACTTGGAGATTTATAAAAACTGAGTAATTCACAAAAATAAATATCAAATATTCATTCAGCATCTTCTATGTGTATGGAATATAAACAAAAGTAAATGGCAAGACTCCTGACTTCGAGCAATTTATAAGCTGGTTACTAATAAGCTCATTTAAAGATAATGTGTAAAAAGGGCACTGATTTTTTGCTGTTGTATAGACAGATGATAATTCTATGATAATCATCACTTCTAGGATATAATCTGAGACAAATAAAACACAATTCCAATTAAGATGCCAAGGTGTTTTTTTAACTATCATAATATAATACAAAAATTTATAATATAAAGTTGATTTTGAATAATATATATTTCAGATAATAAAATGGAAGTTCAAGATAAAAACAACTTTGGAAATAGCCTAGCTCTTTCAGATATTAAAGATGTTATTAAGGTATAGTGAGTAAGTTGGGTTATACTGGTACGGTAGTAGAAATCATTCAGGAATAGGGGATAGAGGAAGCAAGAGTGTGTGAGTGTGAGTGTGAGTGTGTGTGTGTGTGTGTATGTGTAAGTAACACAGAGAGGAAGACAGAGGCAGAAACAGAGAAAAGAGAGAAAAATAGGGAGGAAAAAAACCCCACAATGCAAACCAGCAGTTATCAACCTTGTTGGTCTTAAAATGCCTTTATACTCTTAAAAATTATAAGGGACCCTAAATATTGTTTATTTAGATTGATTACATCCATTCATAATTATTGTATTAGAAATTAAAACTGAGGCAATGTTAAACTGTGTATTATTAACTCATTTAAAATTATATTAATAAATTGATGACACCTTAACATAAGGAACATTTTTAGTCGGAAAACTATTTTCCAAAACAAAAAAAAATAATTAAGTAGAAAACATGGAATTGTTTCATAGTTCTGCAATTTTTTAAATACCTGGTTTAGTGAAAAAGAGCTAACGAGATAATCATATGACTTTCTACATGCCATCTGCTGCAACAAGTTGCTTTGTTTCAAACACATGAAGGAAATCTGGCCTCACACTGATTTTTATTTGGATAAGGAAGAGTATTTCAACAGCATTTTCACATAACTGTGAATACCCTTCTTTGATCTACACTAAAACTCCGCAATGGCAGTTTTCTAACCTTTGTTTGCAAACTAAATTCTCAAACCATATCAGTGAACTTTCTGTAACATTAAAATTCACTGGTTTATCTTGCATATATGATTTTGTAACATTATGCATTAGTCGTTTGAAAATATGAATTCACTGAGTTAACGCAGATCTTCCAAAAATTCACACATTTCATTACATAATACCAAAAAAAGAAAAAAAAGAAAAAAAAAAGCAAATTTATGAATCTCACTGCCAATCTTTTCAGAAGAGTCTTTATGTGTTGGGAAGCTATCATGCTTATGTGGGAAGATTTTCCAAAATTTTAATTTTTCTCCTAAAACTGAATCATATCGTTAGTAACAAATATGGCTAAGGTGTTTTCTTTGGAAACACAGGTTCACATCACTGATTTTTAAGAAAGTGTTTGCCAAATACCCAAGTCGGAATAACCATGGTTTGTATGACAGTCATCCTTTTATGTTCTAAAAAAAAAAAAAAAAA
>NC_048237.1:22949814-23066743 GCF_002007445.2 Ailuropoda melanoleuca
GGCAAGTTCAGTACAACACTCAATCACACAAGTCCTTCACCTCGAGACAAAGTCTGCACTCTAGGAAGTAGCAGAAATGCTTTACAGGCCTTCTCTATCCTGTTCCGCACAACATGCAACACAGAGTACTCAAGTCTGAAGATGTTCAGGTGTGCTCATGTGTACTGATGTATTGAAGATATTCGTAGTNATATTCTTAGCGACATTGCTTTGGTTTGTTTTTCACTGTGAGTGCATGTTAGGAAGAAAGTAGGGAAGAATACAGACTGACAGTGCGATTCGGGGCCGCAGTGTTGTTTTGTGCTATGGTGCCACCTGTTTCATCCACCAGTGCTTTGCACCATCACTGCAAATGCAACAGTGGAAAAAAATAACATTTTCTTCATAAGCTTCC
The DNA here is from genome assembly GCF_002007445.2 of Ailuropoda melanoleuca. NCBI lineage: Eukaryota > Metazoa > Chordata > Mammalia > Carnivora > Ursidae > Ailuropoda > Ailuropoda melanoleuca. Next base: position 22,950,209 of record NC_048237.1, read on the forward strand.
TGTAAAGGTCACAAGGTCCCCCTAGAGATCTAGCAGCCACACTTCAAGAAACACTGATTGTTAAGAATACAGAAACAGCCATATCTATGTCTGTATCTATCTCTAGCCATTTATTGTTTAATCAGTGGTGTTGGGGCCACTGACTGTATATCCATAATCATAATAATAATAATAAAATAGCTGACTCTCTAACCCACCCTTCACATCAAAATAAATTCTCGATGCAATAGAAACAATTCTGATAATATCTTTGTATTGTTGAGGTTTCACAGTCAGAACTGGAAGGATAAACTGGCAGAAGTTTCCTTTCTGAAAGAAAACTTTGTCAAAAAAATGAAAACGCATTCACACTTTGACTTAGCAAGTATCTGGTTAAAGTTTACTTTACTATCATTTGCTTAAGAAAGCAGAAAAATATATGTATAATAGTATAACACTGAGAACAATATAAATATCAAATAATAGGGATGGGGTTATAAATTAGCTGATTCTAAAATTAAATTGAATGTAGCCATTAAAAGAACTAAAATACAAAGTATATTATTAAATTTAAAAAAAAGGAACAGAAGAAAATATTCTCGTCTGTATAAAAAGAGTATGTGTGTGCACATATACTATGCTTGTTAGAATTACACAAAGAAACACACAGAATTTAACAGTGATTAACTATGAGTGGGATTGGAAAAAAAAGATAGTGAAAATGTATTCTTTTATAAATTTTTTATTTAAAATTCTTACTTATACAATTTATTTTACCATAAATACTGTTTATTATGTTTTAAAATAAGAAATATAATTCTGGGGGCGCCTGGGTGGCACAGCGGTTAAGCGTCTGCCTTCGGCTCAGGGCGTGATCTCGGCGTTATGGGATCGAGCCCCACATCAGGCTCTTCGGCTATGAGCCTGCTTCTTCCTCTCCCACTCCCCCTGCTTGTGTTCCCTCTCTCGCTGGCTGTCTCTATCTCTGTCGAATAAATAAATAAAATCTTAAAAAAAAAAAAAAGAAATATAATTCTGTAGTGAAATATAGGAAATAAGAGAAACTAAAAAAGAATAGAAAAAAATGAAAATAATCATGAAAAATTTTCCTTTTTCTCTCCTTTAAAAAACTAAATACTAAAAGGAAATATTATTGAGCCACAGAAAGACATGTCCATGCATTGAGGGAGCTTACCAAGTTATACACCTCACTGTTGAGAAAAGAAACCTCCAGATATACTGTCATTAACGTTGTGACTTCAAAGTCTACAAAGAAAATGGTGTAGGCTTCCAGGTAGAAGGAACAAACTGTTATAATTTGTCGGAGCCTGCTCACTTCCTAACGCTGACTCTCTCCTTCTTCCATAGTAATTGAACCCCAAATTAATCATCAGGCATGGGCTGCTCACAGCAAAGCCAACATTTCCCAGCTATCCAGTCATCTACATTCTTGCCAGTGTGTTTTGAGCAGAAATGTGCTCACTGGGAAGCAGCACTCTACATTTTGCTCATTTCTGCACATTCCACTGGTTCCTGTCTTGGACTATGAGCTGATTTGGAATGAAAGTCCAGCACAGAGAAGCATAAAACGGAAAAAATCTGAATCTCCGACATCAAGGAGTGGCACCTACCTGCCCTGAACTATTTATAGCCCTGGGCTTCTACATGGGAGAGAAATAAAATTCTAACTTGTTTGCATCATTCTTTTGGGGGGATTTTCTGGAACTAACAGCCAAAGTTAGCTCTTAACTGATAAGCCTGGGGTGGTACAGAAGGTCAACTTGTCCTCAGGAATCTCATTTCTAATGCTGACAGCTTGAAAACAGTGGAATAGCATCAGAATTTACGGAAAAAGGGTGGTGGGAGGGTCTCTATCCCCATGTGGAATATTCAAGATCTCATTCATCCAGTGTGAAAGAAAAATATTCAGTGATATGAAAACATGGCGTAACCTCAGGGTTCTAATAATCCCACCTGACAAAAACTCTTGAGACAATACTTTAATCACCCAATGAATAAACTGAATCTGTGGGTTTGGTTTTGGAGAAGATATAGAAAAGCATCTGGTGGTGAGTGATTAATATATGTCCATTTAGTGGGTAAGTTATTCTGAGTAATAAACAATTTAAGTATTAAATGAAGTTTTTAAAACCTAAAGAACATAGAATAAGGGGATTTATAATATCAAAATCTTGGAGTTTGAGGACACAAAGGGGAGGTAAAAGTTACTGACTTATGGAGATGGAAGGAAAGGGGAGGAGAAAAGTAAGTTATACTAAAGTCTTAAACTTTAGGAGAGTTAGAAGAGGAAAGAACATGCCTTTATGGAAGAAACTGTAGGTATTATTTTACAAATAATAATAGAATCATATGTGTCTGATTAAAATAACAAAAAAATACACAACTCCATTAATGGTAGGGAAAATGAGCAAAAGGGGAATGAGTGGGAGAATAGAAATTTGATAACATGAGCAAAAAGAGAGCAAAAGGAAAAGAGAAATATATAATTCTAAATAAATAAAAAAAACATTGAGTAAGATGGAAACAATTGCATCAGTCATAGACTAAATATGAATAGACTGAATTTACCCATTAAAAGGGTCTGTTAGACTGGATTTAAAGGTAACAAGTTTATATGCTATATATATACACATTTTGATATATAGCATAATATGTATTATAAATATTCGATGTGTGTGTGTATATGTACATATATACACACAGATAAAGTGACCAGGAAAGATTGGTAACCAAGACGTGGAAAACAAGACTGGAAAAGATGGACATGGTCATGGACAAAGCAGTAACAATAATATGTAAACTAAAATCAATCAGTTAACCAGTCAATCAAGAGTGGCAATATATACAATAAGATTAAATTAATAAGAACAAATTAACACTTTAAAACACTAACTGGAAAAGAAGGTCATTACTTTCTGTAACATTAAAGGTCATAATTGACAGCAAAAATATACTGTCATGGGGCACCTGGGTGGATCAAGATGATCCCGGGGTCCTGGGATCAAGCACCACATAGGTTCCCTTCCTTGCTGGGGAGTCTGCTTCTCCCTTTCCCTCTGCCCCTCCCCCCAACTTGTGCTCTCTTTCTCACTCTCTCTCTCTCAAATGAATAAATAAAATAAAATCTTTAGGGCACCTGGGTGCCTGAGTCGGTTAAGCGTCTGCCTTCGTCTCAGGTCATGATCCCAGTGTCCTGGGATTGAGTCCCTCATTGGGCTCCCTGCTCAGTGGGGAGCCTGCTTCTCCCTCTTCTTCAGTCCTTCCCCCTGCTCGTGCTCTCTCTCTCAAATAAATAAATGACATCTTTAAAAAAAAAAAAATCTAAAATCTTAAAAAAAACATTGTCACTAATTGGTATGCAGTAAAGAGCAGCCAAAGACATTAACACAAGCAAAATTAGAAATGAATTTGAGAAACATGCAGTTGCAGTGGGGAATTCCAATACATCCCTCTGAAAGCTATATTTTTTCTATTAACTTAAAAAACAGCAAAGACAAGGAGGAACTGAAAAATAAAATCAACATGTATGATATAACTAATAAAATAGAAAAAAATTTTCACACATAGAACACATTTTTTTCTTATGTCCATTAAACATTTACAAAAATTGATCATGTAGTTGGAAGCAGAAAAAAATCTTAATTAAAAAAGCAAAGACAGTACAGGCGATGTTATCTAGTCTTAATTAAATACAGTTATAAATAAGTTATCAAAAGATGACTACTACATGGAAATCTAGACATTGTCAAAGAGAAAATTAAAAGGAAAATCGCTAGTGTTCTAGAAATCAATGAATAGAAATCATCTCACATGAAAATCTGTGAATGCAGTGAACAGAATACATGGAGGAAAATATAAGCTGTAAGTACCTTCTATATTAAGGAACAAATGCATGAATAGATAAATACTAAATAAATAAAACAAGCACTCATCTAATTTATTTTAATTTAATGTAGGTTGCGGGGCTCTAGTCTAACCTACTGCTTGTTAAGCCATACACGTAGAACCAATTCATCTTCATCCTCAGTTTCTTCTCCCAGAGATTCTTGTGAGCTAGCCTGGCACGGATGTACAGAAAGTCACTGGGGAAACAATAAAACAGAAGTACCACAGGAAGACTTTCGGGAGAATTCAATGCTGCACCCCCAGAAATTAGTTCAGTAGATAATCTACATAGATTAGTACTAGAACCACTACTAACACACATCTGTTGAATGAAAATACGGGACTTGAGTTGGAACTTGGGAGGGTGGTGGATATAATGGTAAGGATTAGGTTCAGCCATAAGATAGACAAATTAAGAGTGATTTATATAGGATGGAAGTTCAATTCTATCATGTAAAAGAAATCTGGAGTGAGGCGGGCCAGTGCACACTTCATGGCGCTATCAGCCCTCCCTACTGTGTGTTGCTTGAGCTCGAGGTCCAAAATAGTAGCCACAGTTCTAGTTTCACACCCATTCCCATCAGAAGGAAGCAAGAAAGGACAAAAAGAGCCAGCTACTTGTCTTTCACAAAAGTATCTAGGATGCTGTCTCATGACACTTCTGCTAACATCATATAGTTACATCCCATCCCTAGTTACAAGAAAGGCTGGGAAATGTATACTCTACCCCACATAGCACCTCCCTCCCAAGCCTCTGCTAAGATCTGATGGCTCAATAACTCTGGAAAAGAGGAAGGAGAATATTTGAGAGTACTGCTGCTCCCACAATGGGAATAAAAGATGTCCAATTTTCAGATACGCTGCATGATTAAATACGACTGTGTTGAAATCCTGTTACAATGACATTAAACAATCATTTCCATAAAATAACATGAACAGAAAAGAAAGATACTTCAATTTAGGAAATACTTTCATCGTAACTACCTAATCTGAACAAACAACATGGAGATCTTCTTAGGTTGCGGAACATAACACTTAGCTTAGGGTTATCCAACTCCCAGCAAAGAATTTTCTACTTTGTTTTTCCATAGAATGAAATTTCTGAAACATTGCTTTTGTGTAGCCTTAAATATAACCACTGTGAACTGAGATAACTCAAGAAAATGTTAAGAACCTGAAGCACAGGTCGGAGATAGACACGGATAAACCTAAAAAAGTATATTACATAGATGCTATGAACCCAATAAGGACTTAGATCTTGACAATGCTAAGATTTGTAGGTTCCCCCCTTTAATTAATGTCTAGTGAATGAGGCTTTGTGAATTGAAGCTACTTTCTATCAGTCATCAAGGAGTCAGGGCATATATACTCAGGTCAATTTGTAGAGACAAATCTGAGCTTTGTCCAGGCCTTATTTGTACTCTGAAAGATGATCCCTCAACAATTTAGAAAAAAAAAAAAAAAAAAAAACAGAGAAAAAGTAAGATAAAGATCATCTTGGGATGCCTGCGTGGCTCAGTTGGTTAAGCGTCTGCCTTTAGCTCAGGTCATGATCTCAGGGTCTTTGGATCAAGCCCCATGTTGGGCTCCCTGCATCTCCCTCTGCCTCTCTCTTCTCTCTCTCAAATCAATCAATCAATCAATCCATCTATCTTTAAAAAAGACACCTCTTAAAAAAAAATCATCTAATCTGCTATAATTATTGGTGACTGGCCACCGAGGCTTTGGGAGCTAAACAAAGCTGGTTACAGGGTATCAGCCTGAAAGAGCATAAGGGGATATCTATGGTAGGTGAGTATGAGCAGACAATGTTCATTACAGTTTTGAAAATAAAGGTTATCCTCTTATCTTGCATTAATATCAGGGAAAATTACAGAGGAAATAGTTCTCTTTGAATTATTAAATACAATAAATAGAATTCTGAGAGGCACAGACTCAAGATCATACAGGTTCAATTTTTAAGAAGTCATATCCATCTACCATAAATTATAGCAAAATGTCACACTTGCTTATAAATTTGATTTTATAAAAAGAACCACAATTGTCTGACAAAGCAACAAAAATATAACCTGAAAATTTCTATACTCTATGCATAAAACATTATATTTTTCTACTATGCTCAGAATACTGGAGATCAGTACTACTACCAACATTACTACTACTATTCCTAATCACAACATAATAGGCACCTTTAAAGGATTTCTATATGCTAGACTTACTGATACCTGTCCACAGTGAGATGAGAAAGAATTTCTCAGTGTAAGTAGTGCAAATATGCTCAAAGAAGCAATAAGGAAAGGTAAGTCTGAACATCAATAAGGGATCTTCTCAACCACCAGAGAATAGGAGGGTGAGGAGGGGATCATCGTGATAAACACGCTGGGAATGGAAGGAAAATCATGGGATGAAGACATGGGTATTTCTGCACATTAGATATGCCTTAAAGCAGAGAAGACTTACATTTTCTGATACTCTTTTTGGCTGTGGCCTTTCTTTGGACTTAAAACTTTTAACTCCTATGTGACTGAACTGTGAGAGAAACTGAATAAATGTATGCTTACCCTTGACAATGCCAGGCTTCCTAAATGTATATAGAAAACCACAATAGGGCCTGTATGCATTATTTCAAACCAAAGGTGATAGAGAGGGTAGTACATCTTGGTGCAAATAAATACATGCTTATAAATACAAATAGTTGGGAACTAATGTAGACTGCTTCATGGAAGGGTCTTATTTTGTAACATAACCAAGACATTAACCATAGACTCCAAACAGCCAGTAACAAAATTTTACTTCTTTAAAATTTACAAGGGTGCCTGGCTGGCTCAGTTGATACAGCACACGACTCTTGATCTTGGGGTCATGAGTTTGAGCCCTATGTTGGGTGTAAACATTACTTAAAAAATTAAAATTAAAAAAAATTACAAAATGCTTTTATATTCCATCATTTGATTTTAAACCCATGACAGGATTTAAAAGGTAGGGAAATGTTTTCTCCCCATTTCACAGCTCCAGAACTTCTGGGACTGTGTGATTCTGTGCCTTTGTACCTGGGCTCCTTTTGACCTGAGAATTCCTCACTCTACTCTTATTAATCTCATTAACTCCCTCTGATCATCCAGAAATCATTTTATTAGAAAGCCTTCCCTCTCCCATAAGATTCTATTATATCTGTCCTTTCTGTGGCCATAGCACCTTGCAATCCCCTCCGCAAAAGTACTCATCACATGCTATAGAAATTAGATATGTATACGTTGTCACAGATAACTGGTTCTGCCTGATTCTCTCAGAGTCCCTTCACCTCCCGTCTGAGGCTCCCTAGGATTCTGTTTTTAACGCAAGAAGGTCCTTGCGCTATGGAGTCACTTTGCTCTCAGAGGCAGTCTTGGAAATGCTTCAGAGTTCCTTTACCCTATGGCTCTAAACAATGAAACAGTAGAGTTGGATAGGAAAGCCCAGCACCCCGCTTCCAGTTAGGATAGCTTCAGAAGCATATTTTTGCCCTCTAGAGTTCCTTTGCAGGATCCAGCTGAGCCTAATCTCCTAAAATTACACCCCTGCCCTCGTTCTTCCTTTCCCCCCTCTGGCTTTCTTGCCCCGTTAGCAGTTTCTCCTAAGGGCATTTCCTTAATAAATCACTTGCACATGAATGCTTATCTCAAGCTCTACTTCCAAAGAACCAGAAACTGTAAACCATTGTTGTTGATGCTGATATCTCCAGCCCAAAGCACAGAGCCTGGGGCATAACAGTCACTAACAAAATCGCTGTTGCTTGAATGAATTCCTAGCACTCTAATTCTGCTGACAAGGCGAACATTAAATTAGACAAAATCCCACTCCACAAGGCACTTACAATAGAGTAAATTTCAGTTAACTGAGACGTTGATCTTTTATGATAGACGTCCAATGTAAGTTGAGTCTACTCATTCGCTTTCACTTTGAAATATGCACAAAAGGATGTTTATTTAAATTCTATAATTATTAATGAATTTGTATCAATTCATCTAAATATTTGTGCCCATTGCTCTTTATAAGCATAGCATTTTATTTTGAACACGGGTGGTTGAAGCTAGAGGAAAATACTAAATGATAGCTTTATAGTGTCAAATTCATGTTTGAACTATTATTGAGTTAGCAATTAGCAATATGAAGCAAGAAAAAATAAACTATGAGAGATGAGAAAAGAAAATTTATGAAGATAAATTCATTCAAGAGAACCAGCAATATTGGAGAAAACAATATAAAAATTCAACAAAAAATAGATGATGTGAGTTATGAAATAGTTTATCATAAAACCACCCCCATTAAAATAGACACAGCCTACTAAGGGAACCTGCAGTACAATACAGCTCGTATAATATTAAACACCTTGCTATATTCAAATATGATTGAAATGTTAAGTTTTGACTTCATTTTATACCATCATCTAAATGTTTAAAGATTACAACATTTCATACAAGCTGTAGAAAAATAGGAAAGAATGTGCAAGATATTCTCCAAGTTCTCCAGAAGGTGGATGGAAAGAGATCTGTTTAGCGGCTTCCTCCTTGGCCATTTGTTCTTAGGCTTTTTTAGCAGTTCCTACTCATGTTCCTGACCTCAGAATGGTTGAGTGCCTTAAAACATGGTCTTTTTCTATTTATCCTCACTTCTGGGCCATCTCCTCCAACACTTTAAATATCATTTACATGATGCTAACTCCTAAGTTGGTGTTAGTAGTTCAGGCCAGTCTCCTGGCACCACCATCCGCCTGCCATCTCCACCATATCGAAAATGAGCTCTTGCTCTCCCCTCCAAACTAGCTCTCCCAGTCTTTTCCACCTCAGTTAATAGCAACTTCCTCCTTCCAGTCATTCAGACCCAAACTTTGCAGTTACCTTGATGAAAAGAGAATGTGAATAAAAATGCAAAATCACATTGTTAATTTTAGTTCAAAAAAAAAGATCTAGGATAGATTTATACCTAGAGAAATTGTAAAATAATCATTTACTGAATTTTCACATTTTGTCTGGGGTCCCTAAGACCACACCGAACTTTGGTGATTCACACGGGACTTACAAGACTCATTACATAGTCATAGTCACGACTATGATATAACTCAGTAGAAGGATACAAAGCAAAATTAACAAAAGGGAAATTGGATGGGGAGAAGTTTAGAGAAAAACAGGCACAAGCTTCTAAGAGTCCCCTCTCCATGGAGTCACACAGGAGGCACTTAATTCCCCCAGGATTAAATTATGACAACACATGTGGAATGTCTACCACAGAAGCTCATTATAGCCTCAGTTTTTACTAAAGGTCACATAGGGGCCTCTGCCTAGCTTATATCAAAACGCAGACTCTCAAAAGTAAAGCAGGTGTTGAAAATTCATCATACTGTTTGCATAACAGTTTAGGCACAGTAAGCCACCCTCATCAGAGAATGGTGGCACCCTTCCTGAAATCCTAGTTCCCAGATGCCAAGCAAGGGCCAACCTTGCAAGCAGGCCTTTCTGAGGATGGTATTCTGAGGCCTGCTGGGTTAAGTCCTTCCGTTCACATATATACTTGTGGCAGAAGCATTGTGTGGGCCTTCTGAAGAAGCTCCTTAAAAGAGAAGGACATGGGCCCATTTATTTTTTTTTTCCATTTCTTCCACGTTTCCTCAGATTCAAATGTGGTAGCCTGGGCTCCAGGATCCATCTTAGATTATGGGCCACCTCGCAGGTAGGTATCATGAGCGAAGGCTGGGTCCCTATGACACCATGATACTATCAGGCCATTTCAGTATTCTCAACGGCTAGGTTTATTTTCTAGACAAAATTGATGCTTATCTTGTTTAAACTATTATTTCTGCATTCAGCAATTAGCAGTCAGAGACATTTTGTCATGAAAAATTAAATTAAGCGAAATATAAGAAATCCATTTGTAACATCTGCAAATTCTATAAATAAAAGATCTCTGTCTCTCAAATGTGAAATAATGAAAGTAATACCCTTGAAGAAACAACTAGAAGTACTCAAATAAATAAACTACATGCATTGGAAATGCCATATTTAAAGCATCTAAAAGATGTGAGCGCCAATTCATGAAAGAATAGACTATTGGTTAAAAAATAAGAAACTCATTAAACTGGGCCTTTACAACTTAATCATCCATACATCATTTTTATGAAGGGGGAAATGCTATAATGACATACAGTATATTTCAAATACATTTGCTTTTTGTAATCTCAGTGAAGAAATAGACGAGGGTAATTAAGTTTCTCTATGTTTCTTCCAGGACTTTAGAAGAGCTCCCTGATTTAAATTTAGAACATTTACACTTAATAATAAATATTTATTTTACCACAAATTTTACTAATTAAGGATTATTTTATTGTTGCCACTGAATAGCTTCCCATCTTCTTCCTTATGGGTTTCTTATGGGAATTTTTTTCACCATCATCCTCAGTCTTGTTGAAAGTGCAGCAGTAATTTCCTTAATGATTTTTTATAATAAAATATAATCTAAATTAACAGTATTGCAGACACTGAAGAGTATTAGAAATGTAATAAAAAGTAAATTGCTCTGTTCAACACACTCCAAGATAGTGTACTACTGAAGCCATAGCTAAATTTATTCATAAGATAACCAAGTGAACTTTGCCATTTAAGGCATTAAAAAAACACCCACACGCTTACAGAAAAATGAAAATGTCTTTTGGCCTAAGACTTGACAGGATGTTTGTAATTATGGTATTCTAGATTCTCCTAACAGATAAATTCAGCCAGATGTGCCAAATAAATAATTCAGTGAGATTCTATTTCATGTTTTCTAATAATTCAACTAAAATACCCAAAAAAGTTACATTTAATTGGTCCAAGAAAATATTTTAGACTGAATTATCTGTCCCTCTTCATTTTTCTGGCTACTGGAACTGGAAAGAAAAAAATGAACACCTCCAATTCCTATCAGTACATTTTCAATCTTATGGAAGAAATCTTACCTCACACTTTTTCCCTAAAATATTTGAGCAACTTTTAGAAAACATAAGAACAAGAACAATAACACATTTTATGGACATTTTGCAACATTCAGAGGTGCAAATGACCTTTACTCATAGCTGCAAATTTGGAACTTAAACTCAATCAACAGCCAGATGGTTGAAAGTTATCAACAAAAAGGCATGCGAAACTAAACTCAGGCATCAAAAATAATACCTATGAGAAAGGACTGTCGTAAATGTTCATGCAAGGGCCCAATTTCAGGACCCACAAGTCAGTTAATCTTGTACACATCTGAAATATTTCAGCCCACTAGAATAGTGCTGAGGTTAAATATTGCGAAAATTTAAATTTAACTTGTTTCAATTTTGAATAAAGATTAGAAAGGGAGGAAATGGAAAGTAATATTGCCTTGGATTCCGTAAGTAGGCACTTCTGCATTATTGTCTTTCTAACAACCCTACAAGTAAATGTAGTTGTTCTCAATTTATAGAGAACTAAACTGATATTCATAAAGGTTAACTAACTTTCCTAAGACCATACAATTAGTAAACAGTAGTTCCAGGACTTTAGCAAGCTTCTGTATGACTCTTCACTTCTACCAAAAATAGCCAATATCTGTTAAGGGCTTACTCTGCTAAATGCTTTATTAAGGTATCTCATTTAATCCTCCCAGCTATCATATTAATTAGGTACTATATCTCCATTTTACAGATGAGAAAACTCATGCTGAACACAGTAAAATGATTTGCCCAAGATCCCACAGCTAATATATGGGAGGAGCTATGACAGGGGTCTCCCTCTTTCTGAAGTCAGAGTCTATTTCTAGTTTCACTCTGCTGTATTCATAGAAAACAACTCTGGTGGCTTTAATTCAAGTCAGAGTGAGAACCTTTCTCCAAGAGCAAGTGAAACTTGACAGTTGCTCTAATTCTTAGCAAAGAGAGTACCCATTATCTGACTTGACCGACCCACTGTAACATTCCCTGCACATATTTATATTTCTATCAGAATATGTTGCCTAATTGAAATGGAGATGAAGAATAAGGCAGAAAATCACCCTGCATAGTGTTATCTGGGATATTGGGGACTGAATATTCCTGGGACAGGAAAAGAAATAAGAAAAGGAACTTGAATCTGTACGCTGGGCAAAGAAGGGGAAAGATTAAGAATTTTAAAATTAAAAGAGAAAGGTTTACAGAGAAGCAGGGTGGTTTTCACAAATAACAGGGAATTGATAGGATATGATCTTCAACATTTTAAAAGCTTCAAGATAGGTCTTCAACAGAAAGTTTGGTATTTTGACTTTTGTCCAAATATAGTAAAAATCAAATGGGTTATGGGAATAGGTGTGTGGGAAACTGTCCCATATGACTGTCTCACATGACCACGGGATACAGTTCATTGGTCACTTACCACCTCTTCCAACTTTTGACTAGGATGTCTTTGTACAATTCAGAGGCCAGAAAGCTAAATACATCTACCAGATTCTCTTGCACTAAGGTTGGGGACAGAATTTGGGTTTTATCAATAAAAATTGTGAAAACCAAATTAAGTGGGAAGAGAGGTATTTTGTGAGAATCAATTTTTGCAGGTGTGAATCACAGTAGACGTGGCTATGAAACACTCAATAGTTCTGGAGTGGACCTCTCAATGCCTTGATAATAACCAACGTGTGTTGTTCCTGAAGCTAATGGCTGGAAGAGCTTCGCTGTGATTCCCCCAGAGGAAGCAGTGTTGTTGGTGAGCAGGCACTACGGTGTTATTGTAGGAATCATTCCTACAGGTCCAGCTTAATGGCCTTCACCTACAGCCCTTATAATTAGTCTTCTAAGGAATTAATTATCTAAATTAATTCATTTATGCTTACACTATCTAGAACAGATTCCATTACCTGCAACTAAACCCTGGCTTATGCACCCCTTTTCTCCTCACTGTCACCTGCCCTCAATCAGGTTCACCTTCAAAATCAGACCTAGCAGAGTATTAGTATAATGGCAGCACTATGTCTTCTCAGGGGCCTTGATCCTCCAGATGAATGCTCCTCTCCTTAGAATTACCTGGGTTTGCATCTGCTAGAGACCTCAACATTTTACAGATATAATAAGCACCATGAAATCTAACTACCCAGGGGAATTACTATATTGACACGAACTCTTGGCTGCCTAAGTATTATCAGTTTGCAAGTTTAAATAAGGTTTTCCAGTCCTCTAGCCTTAATGAGTGAAAGGGGAATGAAGGAGAATAGGTCGGCACTGGTAACTGAAGGGGAAAGTGGTATCTGCAACAGAGTGTAAAGAGTCGGAAGTCACATTCTACTAAATGGCAACAGTCCTGGGGGCTGCATGAAATATACCAAAGCTACTCTGCATGGCTCATAAAGACTTAAGTGTGTCTTCGACGGAAAGTAAGCAGTATTACAAAAGAGCTTCATAATTACTACTTAAACCATCCATTTACATTTCCATAAATTATTTTATGAAGTTTAAAAAACAAGCGCTGTTTGGTAGTAAATCACGGTACAAGTTCATTTACCCGTACAAAGTTAACACCAATACGGACGCAAAAACTCATGAATACTTAGTTTCATCCTGACATAAGTGAAGATTTATTTCACAATATTTGGAATCAACTGCACACAACAAACTAAACTATATTTCAGATAAAATGGCAATAAAATACTCATGACAAAGTTAATATATCACCTTGTAGGTCAAAAATACAATACCTATAACGAAGGTTTCTTCATCCCTCGCCCCAAAAAACTTAAGTTTTCAAGCCAGCGAATATATTTAATTCCCATCCGTGTATTGCCCTTAATATGAAAGAAATAAAGGCAGACTATGTACTTTCAGGCCTCACTGACCACTCTGTGAGGTCTATGTCAGAGTTTGAACACTGTCCATGTGATATGTGATAGAAGCATATGTGGGTGTAGGGTGTGAGGGGAGGCATTACGGAATCACGGCAGGTGGAGAAAACAAATGAAGGATTGCTGATCATAGAAACAAAAAGCTGCTCTAGAAATGTAATACAAAGTACAGGAAAACTGTATTTCTTTCTTTTTTTTAGAATGCAATTTTCTTTTTTTAATTATTTATTTAAATTCAATTAGCCAACATATAGTACATCATTAGTTTTAGATGTCGTGTTCAAAGATTCATCAGTTACGTGTAACACTATACTTCTTTAAAGTTTACTAGGGAATGATACAATGTTCCTTAACTATAAGAATAATAAATTAACAGCATACGTGACTTTTAATTCAGATTCCCATTGAGAAATTTCTGAGAACATACCACTTTCACCCTGATGATTGGGGAAAATTCGAACCTTCCTGAAATCACAAAGTAGGGACCCTACCAGAGTGTCACCTGTAGCCCATACTTTGAATTCAGGTCCTTTAGGAAAATAGGTGACACAAATGAAACTAGTTCAGCCTATTGTCTCCTGAGCTATTAAGGGTAACTCCTAAAATGTTTTCTTTTTTCCTACCTTGCCAGTTCAAATTAAAACCAGCACACACAGCACTATAAAATATCTTATTTAAATATCCATTTTCTTTTTATTAACTTCATTTTATACATTTATTTTTTTATTCATTTTATACATTTAGATAACAAAACTAAAGTCACATAGTAAGTGACAGAGAAACATAACCAGCCTCCCCATAATTAATGAATATTGCTGCAATAATATATGTAGATAAACACATATTCAGTATAAAATATGCATTGGTATTTCATGTTATATATACACACATATGTAAGCATACATATATGCATACATATAAAACTACAGTCATAGTTCCTCTAGTATAATAGTGAAAACATACGAAATAAGATGAGATCAATTACAGACACTATTTCTCAACTCTCAATTAGGGTTTCATTACATCTGAAACTTCAGTTTTATCATCAGTGGTTTTCATATATTGTATTAAGTAACGAAAGCTATAAATACCCAAAATCTAGTTATTTAAATGTACAAATGTACATCTACCAGTGTTACTTCTCTGCTTGATGTCATGATGCCAACAGGAATAGAATATTGCTATTCTGAGAATAGCACAAGTTGAGGATACAAAACCAAAAGGAGATAAATGTATGTTGAACTTATCTTGCAACAGAAAATGACATACATTCCAAGATACTAGCATGATACCTCATGAAAAAGATTTTTTCCTCTTCTAATAAATGTACACATCTATGGTGTCAGTTATGGTGCAATCTTGTTACAAGTCTCACTGCCAAATGAATACAATTCACATCAAACTTCTAATAAACAGAAAGAGTCCACTGAAAGGTATTTTCAATAGTTATGTATTTTTATTTTTCCTTAACTTTCTTCTGATGGAAGTATTTATTTGATTTTATCACTTTAGTCAATTACTGTATATTTACATAGCTTAATTGTCTTTAATTGAGAAATCAGTGTTCATATGTGTAATCATTTGAACATGTATTTATAATATCTAATTATATAATTATAGAGTATATTGAAATGATCAGAATCTTCATCTTATTGATTTTAAGAGTGCATGCTCCTTATTAAATACCTGAAAGAGAAAAGGTTCGAGAATCACTTACAATACTGTCTTTCAAACTGCTTACTTTCCAAAGTTAACTTAAGATTTAAGAAGGAAATAAAAATAAGGTAGTGATACAAACCTTATGTATATATAATAGGCCACAGAATAATTTTCGTGCTATTACATATTATAACATGCCAAAATGCCTTTTAGTGAAATCTCACCATTCATTGATTCACTCATTCGGTGTATTCACTTATGATACATTTATTATTTGTATTATAAGTTTGACTAGGGAGAAATTTAAAAAAAAAAATTCCCAGAACAATCAGAGGGGGGAAAAAAGGTTTCTATGCCTTCTGAAAGAGAAATTTTTGTTGTTTGTTTGCTTGATTTACAAGCTAATCATAGAAAGAATAGTGTGAACACCTTACAGCAACTCAAAGAGTATAAGTAGAAGGGGATTTTACAACCCTTTCTCTCCCCTACAATCTCTGCTAAATGTAGATGAATAAAACCATCTACCTTAGCCTGGATCTTTAAAAAGATCAGAGCCTTAGGCAAGGATTTGAGTGTTGACAATTTTTTTGGGAGGTTCAAGTCCAGTGAAACGATGATGAGGGGAAAAAGGGAAGAGAGGTAACCGAGGCAAGGAGAGACAGGAAGTAATGCAAAGAGTATGTTGCTCATGACGCGCCATTTTTCTGCATGTAGGATGATCTAGAAGATTTGCAAAGAGGAAACATACTTTCACTGCGGTTCTCCGAAGGGAGAAACTAAGAGAAATGTAATCTATCTGATCAGTGTCTTGCTTCCTATTTGTCTAGATTTATGCCAAGAAGAACCACTGAGTCTGAGCTTCATCACATGGCCCCAGTGGTTCCTCAGGAAGCCAGATCTAAAGACCTAGAAAGGGCCTTGGGAATCAAGGACTTGGTCACTGGCAGTGCCTGGGCCCAAGAGTCAAGAAAAAACGTGGAGAATCAATGGTGTAGTCAGAGAAAATAGTGTTACCAGAGAGGATTCCATTGTGGGGAGGCAATGGTTTTATTATGAGAAAGGTGTCCAAAGAACAAAACTGAAGGATACAATTAACTTTGGTAGGAAACGTTTAGAAGCAGTTAGTGTTTGAGGATAGCCATAGGTGGATAATACTGATGAGGGAGATTGAGAGTGGCATGCTATTTCTGGGATCAAGGAACACTAAGTAGTCAGGATGCTTTTCCCCACAGGTTTGTAAAAACACAGCGAACACTGACTTTGGTAAATGATGTCTTCCCAAACACCTCCCTAGTCGCTGGGTAAGGATTGATGATGCAATGACTGCTGGCATCTTACAGCACCCTTGAGTGATGGTTAAACGAATGAATGGCCTCTTCGATGGCTTCAAGGAGGGGGTAAAGGATATGGTGACTTTTTCCACAGTAGTGGAATCTACTTGTTTAAAAATAGTTAATGTAAGTTAACGTGTAATATCGGAAGGAAGGAAGGAAGGAAGGAAGGAAGGAAAAGCTAATATCTCAAGAAACTTTTTCCTGAGCCAGGCCATAAAATATAAAGGAGGGCTTCCATGAAAATGCACTCTTTAACTTTGCTTGCAAAATAAGCCAAGCTGTTAGAAAAACTCACTCACACGGCACCAATTTAATATTTCTCTCTGACCCAGTTCTTAGAAATTTGTTATCAAGTTACCCATTAATATAACTTATAGTGCAAACACCCCAAATATGCAGTACTTACAATATTCAGGTTCCTGTAAAAATAGCTATTGCCTCCCCTGAGTAAGGCAAGCTTTCCCTTTCCCACAACCTAAATCTAATTTAGACATGCTTATTATTAATTCAGGATGCCAGAGAATCTGGTGCATAAAAAGGAGAGCTTTGCAAAGAAAGAAGTCACTTACTCCTTGGGTCTGATCCAATAAAGTAAGATCCTGATATCTAAAACACTATTAGTTCCCTGATAAAAAATTAAAGTCACATTAAGCAAATTTAAGAAATTGAATTTCTGACATAATCAACTGATTTGCAACACCTACTATATACGTCTCCCACCCAGGTCTCCCTGGCTTTACCTTTAATGCAAGCTGTTCTTTACCCCTCCAAACTCACCTGAGACAACATAGTAGAAATGAGTCTGAAAGAAGAGTAGGTCTTGTAAACCTGATTTTATAGGTAAAAATTATCCATTTCTCCTCAGTCATTAAAATTTGGGGTGAAATGGGGGGTGCTCTTGGGGGCACCATCAGTTAAGTGTCCAGCTCTTGGTTCAGCTCAGGTCCCGATCTCAGGGTCCTGAGACTGAGCCCTGTGTTGGGCTCTAAGCTCAGCAGGCAGTCGGCTTGTCTCTCTCCCTCTCCTTCTGCGCCTCCCCCTGCTGTGTTCCCTCCTGTGCACTTGCTCGCTCTCTCTCTCTGTCTCAAATAACTAAATAATAAAATCTTAAAAAAAAAAACGGGGTGAAATGGAAACAAAAGACAAAATAATCTTTCTGGAATGAGTCACAGATTATTACTTTAGAGCACAGAAGTATCAGAAAACTAAAATTTGTTATGCAGGCATCTCTGTTGATAATGGATGTAGATAACCTTGAAGTTTACTGTCAAAAACTTAGTAAATCATTGGGGCGCCTGGGTGGCACAGCGGTTGGGCGTCTGCCTTCGGCTCAGGGCGTGATCCCGGCATTGTGGGATCGAGCCCCACATCAGGCTCCGCTATGAGCCTGCTTCTTCCTCTCCCACTCCCCCTGTTTGTGTTCCCTCTCTCACTGGCTGTCTCTATCTCTGTAAAATAAATAAAATAAAATCTTAAAAAAAAAAAAAACTTAGTAAATCACAACTCCTCATCTGTGTGTACGGCACTTATCATTCAGACTAAAATTCTTGAATCATTCTTGACTACTCTCCTCTCGCTCTCATAGCCAATCCTCCGCAAAACCTTTCAAAATATATACATACGATCTACCACTCTCTTTCACCACCTCCAGTATGAACCCCATTGCCAATGTCACCATCATTTCTCTCTGAACAGAGTACCCAGCTTCTACTCTCAAGCTCTCCAATCTATTCCCCAAGTTGCTGCCAAACTGATCCTATAAAAATATAAGTCACAAGGTATCAGCTACTGCTTAAACCCTTCTTTGACTTCTCAAATTGGGTGCAAGTAGGATGGCACCCAATTCTTTTTCATCAGGCCCTATAACCTTCTTCATCTCCACTGGCCCCACAGTCACTGCCCTAAAGTCATTCTGAACTCTCTCCTCAGACACATCAATATTCCTCTTGTTCCAGGGCTTTTGCCTTTGTTATCCTCTTCCCTCTTTACTCAAGGCTCTGCTTAAATGCCATTTCTTCGCTGTAGCCTTCCCCGCCCATCCTAATAAAAGAGTGGCTTGTTATTCTCAGTCATCTTATCTAGTTTAATCTTCTTCAGGATATTAATCAGTACCAGAGATCAGAATATATGTATATCTGTTCATTGCCCATTTCCCCCTAGAAACTATAACCTCCATGAAAGCTAGGATTTGGTAGGTTTTGTTCATTGCTATATCTGCAAACTAAAATAGTGCCTCACACTTAGGAGATGCTTAATGCTCTCCTTCCACGTGGCATCCAGCTGCCTTTCTTTACAACTCCCTGGGTAAGCATTAGAAAGTATAAATGGACCTCATTAATACCTCGTGTAATTCTGAGAGAAATGTGCACTCTATTTAAGAAACTCAACTTTGTAAAGGCTTGCAAGGAAAAGGGGTTACCTGTTCAGCAATAATAAAAGCATCAACATTATTAATTAAAATGTATGTGGTTTAAGTTACCCTACAGACCTCTCCAAATAAATGTAGAAACACCGTGTTCCCAGAAGGGCATTTTATTCACAGAAGAAGTTTTATGAAAAGACTTTAAAGCTCAGCAGTTTTGGGAAGAATATAAAGGGAAAGCTCAGGAACAAAAAAGAAATGTATTCCAGTAACTTCTCCACAACTAATGATGTAAAAACAAAATGAAACTGAACAAAACCAAAACAGCAACAACGACAACAAGTGTTTTAGCCAAATATGACCAATCCAGAGGACCCTAAATTAAACAGAATAATTTAGAAGGATAGTTTTAAATTAATAAAAAGATGAGCTAAGCAGCAGAAAGGCCAAAATTAGTAAGAGTATCTAAATTTTTTTATGTAAATTAATTTGACCAGCTCTGCAATTCACTGTTTACTCATTTCCAAACATTCCATTAAAAGCATTTACGTGCAGGGTGGGGTTAGTCTCAGAACGCTACCAAAGAATTATCTGCCACAAATTTGAGTGCTGTTAACTATTGCCATCACTCAAAGTTTTACAGAAGACTTAATATGAGCTCCACGCTGGCTTGGGGAAACAAGCATCCTCTGTGATCCTGAGGACCACACACCATAAGAAAGCCCACATTTATGAGGAAATGGCTCTGATAAGTGCTCGATTGAATTATGGATAAGTTGTGTCATACAGAGTTAGTTTCATGGACTAGTAATCCTGAGTTAATGAAAAGTATCATTATTTTAATCATAAATATTTCAGAATAGGCTTCCACCTTAACATGTCTAATGCAATTCACTTTTATTTTATAAAATGATTTATAAACTGCCGTAGAGATGAGAAAAATCAGCCTTCTCAAAGAGATGTGTTTGCTTAGAAAGAGGCAGGCACTATCCTTTGATCAATTTGATGTGAAACATAAAAGTCTTCTTTCATATTAAACAGGTACCAGGCATTCAAATTTAATTGAGGACAATTTTTGTTAATTTTTAACATTTCAGGAGAACATGTACCAAAAGAGGTGTAATAAGTCAAATGGCTATTTTAATTCTGCCTTCACAATAAATTGAAAATGCAACTTTCTTAGGGAAAACAGGCTTCAATTCTTGACAAATAAGATCACTCTAAACTAAATTATCTGCATAAAAAGTCACTATTTTAATAAACATTCTTAGTGTTTTTTTTCTCTACATACACAACTGCTTCTGTACCCTCACTTTTTGAAACAGTAGACTTTATATCAAAATTTTATATCACCTCTTTCGTTGGTATACATTTTGTTCCTGAAGTATAGCAGCAATCTTTTTCTCTAAGTATTTCAGTCCTTGAAACATTCTGGGCACATTCAGATGTTCTAACCTTGTTATTCAAATATCAGATAAAAGACAAAGTGATCTCACCAAAAATAAAGGGAGCATGAACACTATTCTTAATAAGGAACATTTTTCAAGAGGAATAATGTGCTGACAATGTTCCATTTCTCAAATCAAGTCGTAGGAGTGTGTTCACTTAGTGAACATTTAATAAAATAACCATCACAATAATAAAGAATCACTGGATAGTCAGGAGGATGTAAGAAGCATAGTGCATTGGCAATGTCAAGGAAAGAACCACCAAATGTGCCTGTCTCTGTGGATATCCCAGGTGGAAGAAGGTACAAATTGAAAACGAGAAGGAGCACAGTATGGTAATGGAGAAAAAGGGAAAAATTGGAAAAGAAGTCGTGGAAATCACAGACAGAAATGAATGAACCACTATTGCTATGGAGGTAGCACATGTTTCAGATGATACACAACTGAGATGTTCTACATAAAAGCACACTACCCGGAAAGGACAGCGTAGAGCAGAAGCAGCCAGCTAAATTACTGTTGCTCTTTCCTCATTCACCAATTTGTGAGCTCTTAGCCGAAGCCCTTGAAAGCAAATGCTGCTAAGGGGGTTGGTGTCAGTTAATTATTCATACTTTACTGCCAATTGCTTTAACGAGATGCTTTCTTCAGAAGATTCACTGAATCAGCTGATTTTAGGTAAATTTATACATATAGAGAGTGTGAAAATGTATGTGTGTGTGTATGTGATTTTGGAAAATGGGTTATTTGGAGAAAGCTTGGCATAGCTACATTTGTCGAAATCATTGAGGGTTTTCAAATTCTACTCACCTAACGCTGATGACTGGATGCCCAATCCAGAAGATGGGCATTCAGAGTCATTTGAAGTTGCAAGATTAAGCATTTATTTATTTAAATATTTCCTTTTTTTTTTTTTTAAAGATTTTATTTATTTATCAGAGGGAGAGAGAGGGCACAAGCAGGGAGAGCAGCAGACGGAGAGGGAGGGAGAAGTAGGCTCTCTGCTGAGCAAGAAGCCTGATCAGGGGAACTTGATCCCAAGACCTGGCATCATTGTCTGAGCCTAAGGCAGACGCTTAACTGACTGAGCCACCCAGGCTTCCCTGCAAGATTAAACATTTAAAATGCTACTTTAATACTTCCTTAAAAACAGGTGTAACTCAACTGTTAGGACCCTTACTGTGTCTTGAGGATGGGGTAGTGTATTAATTATAACAAAAATCAAGTGTGTTAGGCTTACGATAAGCAAAATAGTAAAGCTATGGCTCACATTCAGCCTCCCAACTCTTTTTTTTTTGATACACACCAAACATTTTCATACTGTCTCAGGCTATCTTCTCAGGGGCACTCCCACATAGCTTGAGAAAAATCTTATCTTTTCCATTAAAATGTCAATTCTTTCTGAGGTCAAAAGAGAAAAAATGATTTTTTCAAGTATTAATTTTTGTTAATGATAGAGAAGGTCTTAGTTGCTTGTCTTTAGCAAGGGTGTTTCCTTTCATTGAAGATAGTTCTTGATCAGTCCTTGAACTGAAATACTAGGTCTCCTGTGAATTATTTATGGCCCAAAGTACTTGTATGAATTCCTACAGGGAGGGAATATAAAGATTTCTCCAAACCTTACATCCTCCAACCTCCTTTTCTCTAATTGTTCCGCTTTCCAGAATATTGCACTGTATCATGCCACCCTAGAGCATACATTCTAAGATTTTTCCACTGGGGTCACAATGTGTAGTATCCAAATTAACGAAGTTATGTATATCTACAAATGTTTTTTTAGGCAGGGGAACAAGCAAAACAAAATAAAACATTGCTAATATCTGTGACATGCTACGTTGAAATCCCTTGCCTACCATGAAATTGTTTGTGATCCTGGGAAAGTTACTCTCCTTTTTTCAGAATTTCACATTCCACACCAGTAAAAGGAAAACAATTATATCTGACTCATAGGGCTACTGCAAAGAAAAAAATGAAATAGGGTATGGAAAATGAGAATAAGGAATATTTGTATTCACTTTGGCATCTTCACTGTTTCCCTGGCACTTACTAAGACACATGCTTTCTTCTAAATCTATTACTACTGCTAACATTTCATTCAGAATAATTGTTCATTCCAACTGTAAGCCCTTGCCACACATATTTGCCATTGTTTTTCAATAATTATGTAACTATTATGTTTTCAATAATTATGTAATTATGGCTTGATCAAATATTGCCTTGCATAGAGGATATTAAACTCTTGTGGACCCAAACATTCCAACTGTTCTAAGTGGTGACTAGAGACCACATCACAGCGGAATCAGAACACGCATGTGATCCTTTTGCTTCTGTCTGTAGCTACACTTTCTCTGGATTTCATTTTACTGCTCTGGAAAAAAACGAGATGAGCATAACAGCTCTTTATAATTCTATAATTCTAGAGACTAATTCTATAACCTTTGTAATTCTAAAATTCTAAAATTTAAGGTCCATAAAGAATCCATTCCCATCCTGATGACTTCCCCTCAGTGGCATCTACCACAGTCCAATCATTGCTTCTTTATTTGTGTCTCCCTTGTGATTCTCCCTTTGCAGGAGGAAACTTAACCTTCTCCTTAATTATATTTTATCCTTAGCAGTTAGCAGACTGTCTGACACATAGTAGGCTCTTAAAAACTACCTGTGGAATCCTAATGAAATAGTTTAATGAATGAACAGCCATCTAACATATCAAAGTAGAGAAGAGACTTGGCCTCATGTAATGTATTTTCAGTAGAAGTCATGTACCTCCTGGAGTAAAAGAAGACTATGCATGCGATTTTATACTCTTGCAATTGATGTATCAACTTTTTCTACTAGACTTTCTTAGCTCTTTGGAGGCCTGTCTCTGGGCTCCAGTGTCTAACATCATTTTTGGCCACATATAATAATAAGTGTTCAACAAAAAAATCATATTTACATCTTTACAAATATAATTATAATAATTCCTTAAAATCATTTTCCTTCCATCCTTCGGATTTGATTCTCGTATCTATGTCAATGCTGATTTTCAAAGCTGCTCTAAAATAGAGTCAAGTCTTTGTGGCAAAAGTGTTGTCTGGTTTGCAGCACTCAGACCAACTGGCATTCTTCAATGACATGACATCTTGATTAAAGCCGTAGAAGATGCTATCTTGTGAAAAAGCAATTGAAAATGTGGGCTGTGTCTGTATATTTTGATATACACTTCCCAAACAGTCTTCGGATCCCTTAGTCTCTTAAAAATAATACTGTAAAATAATAAAAACAGACTAAGCACAATTGGTCTCTTCATCCTCAAGGCAAGGAATGGTGAACAGAGGATCAATGACTGCAGGATATGAATCACTATTTTGTAAATAAATTTTACAGAGATTTACCATTGGCAGTCTCAGATTTAAACGTATGTTGGCAGGTAAACTAGTACCACATTGACGTCCTGGCTTTTCCTACGCATTATAAAGATATATTTGAGTTTCTCACCCTGACTTCCTAAAGAAATTAGTTCTGGGACCAAGAGTGGTAAAGTTGATGACAGAGAACTCCTGTAATCTTTTCTTGTGGCATTTTCCTCAAATTCCTGAATAGGACAGCAGAAAATGAAAGCCTTTTTCTATAAGTGAAAACAATTTTTGAAGGATACCCTCCATACTTTATTCTTACAATCTAGTTATGAAGAATCTGCAAGTATTATAAAGTTGAAGAAAGCCAACCACTTTCCCCCTATAATTTTGTTTTTCAAAATTATACATATATAATTGAACATCAAATTATTTTCACAATATTTGTTTTTAAAATTGAAATGCCATCCAGAACCCTGTACACTCATTTCCTGCTTACCAGAGGGAATAACTTCAAACTTTTAGCATATTTTTATGATATTTACTTCCATAAATCTAAATAACATAGTCATATTGTTTCTTCTCTATTTTTCTGCTTGGAGCATTCTGTGTTGGCTTTCCGTTATGGACCATGGGGAATTAGTTCTCCTCCCCAGCCTCACCCACCTCCACCACAAAGATACACAGGTGCACAAACACATAATACACTTCTTACCCCCTTCTTATCCCATACTTCTTATGTTCCCTAATGTAGTTATACCATAGTTTTAATCACTACTCAGAATGCGTAGTATTGTGACTGGGCGATGCTATTCACTGCTGAGCCACATAGTATACTATGAAATATTTCCTTTCTTGCACCCCTCTGGCTTTCCCTGAAGTAAATAATTGTGATTTTGTTTGTCTTGTCCTTTTTTTTTAAATTTTTTTAACACAGTTATTATTAATTCACTCTCAACTCTCATCAGAGCACTTATCTGTCTCAGTACATACAAATACATTAAATATTTCATCCATTTCTTCTTGTGAAATAAATCCCTGCCAAGAGATTCTATGTCTATGATTTGGACAGGTTGCTTTCTGAATCTGCTCAGCAGCTTTAATCTCAGATATTTCTTCACCATTATCACTTTCAACTTGCTTCTCTCCTATGTTCTCTCCTTATGTTCTGGGAAGGTCTCTTGACTTTCTTTCTTTTTCTTTCTTTCTTTCTTCTTTTTTTTTTTAATAATCACTTTTCCATTTTCATTCTTTACTTTTTTTCTGAGACTCATGTTATTCAAATGATATGGACCTCTTAGAAAAACATTTTATTTTGTCTCCTAATTTCCATTTCATTATCTGCTCTACTTTCTGAGAGATTTCTTTAATTTTCAAGCCTCCTACTGAGACTTCCCTCACAACTATTTGATCTTTAATTGCCAAGAACTCATTTATGTTTGATAACTATTTTTAATAGCAAACTATTCTTGTTTTCATGGATGTGATGGTATGTTTTATCACTCTAAGATTACTAATGAAAAAGTTTTGAGGCTATCTTCACTCCTTGTTTAGTGTCTTTTTTTCCACATGGTTTTCCAAGTTTTGGGTGGATTTTATGGGTTTTTGGTCTCCACTTCTCATTTCAGATGTCTTCCATAAATACATAGTGATCCATAGTTTTCTGCTCATATTTAGAGCAGAAAACCAAAAAGCCGACTGGAAATTTCATGCCCATGAGTGAGACTTATTAACTATGGTCTTCATTATATGATGATTTTCTGGGCCACTTGCTTGGGGATCTCTGATATCAGTCAGTATATTTAGGATTCTCTTCCCACCCACCCCAGGGACTCCCTGTAAAAGTACCTTTCACTTTCATACCTGGAGGATGTATACCATGTTTCCAGCATCCTGAGTGTGAAGTGGCAGGAGGACAGGGCAGGGTACCAGGTATCTCAGCTTCATTACCTCAATAGTCACTTACTCTCCCTGTTTTAATTTAGTGCCCCCTTGCATTTACCTAGAAAGAGATCTTCTCTTTTACCCTTTCCGGAATAGAAGACCTTCATCTTCTGTCAGAGCATGATAGGAATGATCACTCAAATATACAGAGTCAAGGAGAGAGAATCAGGGTCCAATTGCTTTTCAAACAGATTTTAAGCCAATTGTCCCAGTTCTGTAGCCTTGCCATCTCCTCCACACCCACAAGTACCTGGTGCTGCAATCATAAGCTTTTGATGGTATGAAGGAGAGATGTACTGTGAGTCGCATTTCTTCTCTGTTCTAACAATGCCAGCTCACAATTCAGCTCTATTTTCCTCCTTTCTGCTGACAAGCTGTTGTTTATATTCCAATGGTTTGTTTGCTGAAATCTCCCTCTCCACCCTGATTGTCATTTTTACAACCTTGTAATGCAACAGTCTTAATGGATGTGTTCAATCCATTATTTTAACTGGGTTTTAAAAGATTATATCACTCCACATTAAGTTTTGCCACTGCTCTGTGTGCAATATTTCAGGTGATTACACAGGCTTCAGTTTGATCCGCTACAAAGAACTCAGGGTATTATTAATAACAACAGCTATTTTCTCTTCTTTGGGAGGGGCTGGGGAGTCACTCTAAACAACCACGAAAGAACCAAATGCTGACTGTGGCACATTGAATAGAATTGCCAACTGCATATTGTAATACAAAATCTGCAAAACTGTAGTTCCTTCAAGAAGTACAATCAATCCATGATACAGGGAGAGAAGGGTAAAATAAATTATCTCAAAGTTCCTTCCTAACTCTAAACTACTATGAAAGTAGAGACAATTTTATATGTCCTGACATGGAAAAATGTCAAAGATATATTTAGTGGAAAAAAAAAAAACAAGTTGTAAAAATGTAGGTACAGAGGGGTCATATTTTTGGTAAATATATAGGATTTTAAGTTTATCCTTACTTTCCATATAAAAGAAATACTCTGTGAAACATTAAAATAGCTCATCAACTAGTCACCAGTTCCATCAGATATTATAATGTCCTGTGCTTATTTGCAACCATTTCCTTAAAGAGAATAATAATGGCAATCATTTATAAAGCTTTAACTCCATGAAAGAATGTTTTTTAAAGAGCTTTGTAGGGGCGCCTGCGCGGCACAGCGGTTACGCGTCTGCCTTCGGCTCAGGGCGTGGTCCCGGCGTTATGGGATCGAGCCCCACATCAGGCTCTTCTGCTGTGAGCCTGCTTCTTCCTCTCCCACTCCCCCTGCTTGTGTTCCCTCTCTCCCTGGCTGTCTCTATCTCTGTCAATAAATAAATAAAATCTTTAAAAAAAAAAAAAGAGCTTTGTAATATTAACTAATTTAATACTCAGGACAACACGGTGGAGTAGTTGTCATTATGACCTCTATTTTGCAGGTGACTAAACTGAGGTAAGGGGAGATCAAGTATCCTGTTCAAGTAGTCACAAGGATCTCCACTGAGTGGAGACGGGCTTTAGCTGGAGGCAATCTGGCTCCAAGGCCAAGGCTCTCCAAGCTCACCCACTGCCTATGCTGCTACAGAGTCTCCACTCTACAGCCCATTCCAAACATGAACTTGATGCTTAGGCTGACTGGCAATTTGATTACCTTTCTGCTCATTTATTTTACAAATATACACTGAGCACCAATTACGTACAAAGCATTGCCCGACAGTCTCTGCTTCCAGTAATTGATGAGTCCACTTTTGCAGCTTGCTCCCCTTAAGAGCTGAAGAAGTGATTATAAAAAAGAAAAAAAAAAAAGGCCAAAGAGAACATTACATTTAAAAAGCCATTGCACTACTGGGTGTTTACCCCAAAGATACAGATGTAGTAAAGAGAAGGGCCATATGCACCCCAATGTTCATAGCAGCATTGTCCACAATAGCTAAATCATGGAAGGAGCCGAGATGCCCCTCAACAGATGACTGGATTAAGAAGCTGTGGTCCATATATACAATGGAGTATTACTCAGATATCAGAAAGAACAATTTCTCAACATTTGCTGCAACATGGACGGCACTGGAGGAGATAATGCTAAGTGAAATAAGTCAAGCAGAGAAAAACAATTATCATATGATTTCTCTCATCTATGGAACATGAGAACTAGGAAGATCGGTAGGGGTAGAAAGGGATAAAGAAAGGGGAGCGGTGATCAGAAGGGGGAATGAAGCATGAGAGACTATGGACTCTGAGAAACAAACTGAGGGCTTCAGAGGGGAGGGGGGTAGGAGAATGGGATAGACTGGTAATGGGTAGTAAGGAGGGCACGTATTGCATGGTGCACTGGGTGTTATACGCAACTAATGAAGCATCAAACTTTGCATCGGAATCCGGGGAGGTACTGTATGGTGACTAACATAATATAATAAAAAAAATCATTAAAAAAACAAGATATATGATAAATTCCTAATGTCTTGTGAAAGTTACATAGTTTTCTAGTAACAAAATGAATCTAGTGGCTGGAAAACAAAATAGTTTTGCTTAAGAGCAACACCATATCAGACTTATCAAATAAAAAAATCTTGTTTTTATTTCCCTAATAGCTAGTAAATAATTTTAACTACCACTGCTAGAATAACTGCAATTAATACTCCTACAAGAACTTAGAAAAATTAGAAAAAACAATATAATTGATGTTAATACCATTGTCTGAAACTCAAGTTAAATTTATGTTTCAATTAATCTTTTCTACCAAAATTCTTATGGTCCCTCTACTTTCTTTGGAGTTTGTTGTTAAGACAAGAAAGGGATTAATCATAGGGTATCTTTTACTTATTTGCTTTTTAAGATTCAGTTATTCCTGTAAAAAGTAGGACAGGAATGAGCTCAAGGGTTGAGAAGTAAGACATTCACTTGTTGGGGAGAAAAAAAAAAAAAAACTTAAAAAACGGATCTTTGTATTTCCCTTTGTGTAGATGTTCCTGGAGAACTGTTAACTAGACAAGGTATTGCAAGACACTCACCTGTAACCTGGCACTTCTCTGGCAGGGAAACAGACTTTCATACTGTGAGAGCCGTAAGAGAACACTCACAGTGTATTACGGTCATATCGGAAGGGCCTGAGGAATGCCTTTAAACTTCTCAGAAAAATGTGTCAGAGAAACAGGGCTACACAGGGAGATTCTGGGTGGAAGGGAAGCGTCTCAGTCACTGTGAACTGTATCTGTATCCATAGCATTGCAATGCTTTATATTATATTAGGCAGCAAGTCCGTGGATCCCTACCTAGAATGTAGCAGAGAATGCAAAGCTTATATGGACCTTTCCATGAGAACACATTATTGCTGAAGTCAGGACAGGTCTCTGGACTTTTAGGGAGAATACTGAACATCTGTCACAGATAACATGGGGCGGGCTATGCGGGATGCAGGGAGCAGGACTTGTATTGGTGAATTCTGGATGGCACTGTGTTATTTATTATTTACCTACTTATCTACTTTTAATAAACTAACATACCCTTCCACACAGATATATGTATATTGTAAAAAAAAAAAAAAGTAGGATTTAAGATGTTGTGACAATTGTATAACATCATCTCAAATTCCTGGGCCTTCCTCCCACTGAAAGTCCAGGTCTAAATCCTCATCGTTTGAATGTGGGCAGACTTGTGATTGCTTTGAATAAGAGGAAAAGGGCAAAAGTGATGTCAAGAGACATTCAAAGGTAGGCCATAAAAGGCAATTTAACTTCCACCTTGCCCTCTGAAATACACATTCTTGGAGCCCTGAGCCACCTTGCAAGGTGTACAACCTGTGGTCATCACGCTAGACAGTCCATGGCGTAAGGACTGGCACTATCTTTCCCAGCACGCTCGGCCTTTCAGCCATTTCTGATGAGGCAACACACCAGTGAATTAAGCCTTACTGGACCATCTAGAACAGCCTAACTGCTAATAAGTACCACCATGCGACTTCCATCAAAAGCACAAAAGCACAAAAGCACTCAGCTGAGCCCTAACAAAATTCCGGACCCACAAAATCAGGAGCTACAACAAAATGATTACTTTAAGCCACTAAGTTTGGGGCTGGTTTGTTAACCCTGATAAAAATAGGAATACATAAAAGATACATGAAACATGGATCATAAAATATTATAGGATAAATAATATAGATTAGAAGCGAGACAGAAAAGAAAAGTAAACGGTGGAGGATAGGTCATGCTGAACCTCTTAAGTTCCTCTTCTATGCTATGCTTTCTCTCTACTCTACATTGTTCCACAAGCTCTTCCTTCTGTTTGAAACCACATTCTTAGGCTCCCCATCCTTGATGTCTCCAGCTTTAATGTCATCTCCCAAGAGTGCCTTTCCTGAACCTATCAATTGCCTGTCAGCAGGTTGCATGCTTTAACTCTTTAGTTCCGTGTTCCATTTTTCACACAACGAGAAAGAAAAATAACAACGTTTAAACACATACCAAGATATATTGCTTAAACTCTTATTCCTCTTACCTGTTAGGGAACTTTAAAGTGCTTAGAGCACCCTTTGTTTTCATACACATTTGATTTTCTGTTCTTAGAATTCTTCATGCTGGTCCTTGCCTCAAAGCCTTTCCACCTACTAGCTCACCTACCAGGAAAGTCTCCCTTCAACCTCTTGCCTCACAAGATCTTCAGCAATTTCTCATCATGTAGATCTCAGCAAGGTATCACTACCTCTGAAAGCCTTCTCTGGCCATTCATCTGGAGTAGTACTGCTGTCCGCTACCCAATCTCTCTCTACCTCATTTTCCTGCGTTTTCACTCCATTCCACTTAGCACCATTACAAGTTACCATTTATTGTATTTGTTCACTATCCATGGTTTCCTCCACTAAAATGTAAGCTTCTGTCTTGTGCACTATTATATTCCCAAAGGTTAGAATAACCCCACCACATTGCAGGCACTCAATAATATCGATTACACAAATGAAAGGAGTAGACAGTTGTGTCTCCTACGACTCACTGGACCTGAAGAACATATGCCATAATTTGGGTACTGTTTTTCTGAAGATGAATAAACTATCATATAAATCTCTGTCAGTAAAAACAGGGTGACTATAAGTAAACATCACTTGTTCGTTGCTTTCACACAAAGTACACCAAGATGTTCTGGTTACCAATGAACCATTAAGACTTTCACATTTGCATAGAAACCAGTTCAAAGATGTTTGGAAATAAAGTCACATCACTTGTTATAAAACAAAACAAAACAAAACACAACTTCGGGCTAACGAACACAACGAACATTCATGAAAGGCTACCTGGGTCATCTCCATTGGTTAGTACAGGGCCCCAAACAAGTACTTTAACCTCTCTTTGAGTTAGTTCCACCTAAAAAACAGGAAAAATAATAATACCTGACTCACAGAACAAGGTGGCCTCTCTTGTTGCTGTTGTTGTTGTTGATGATGATGATTTTAATTTGTGGTGGTTGGGAAGGAGGGGGCTATTGGAAATAAGGGA
Organism: Ailuropoda melanoleuca; assembly: GCF_002007445.2. Lineage (NCBI taxonomy): Eukaryota > Metazoa > Chordata > Mammalia > Carnivora > Ursidae > Ailuropoda > Ailuropoda melanoleuca. Next base: position 22,981,496 of record NC_048237.1, read on the forward strand.
AGGGACGATAGCCCCCAGAGCCACCCCATAGCACTGTTACTACCGTTCCCTCACCTCAGCTATTCCATCTGCTTCTTCCACCCCCATGACCCACATGATTTCGTTCTCAATCCAGATTTGTAAAGTGGTAAGAAGGTATCAGTTTTTACTCAATCAGGCCCCTTTACACACAGAGAGGAGGAGCAGAGGGGAGCATGAATTGATGAAAAGCAAAGATAAAGATTAGAAAATCTAGAATCCTAAATACAAGAATCTCTTGAAGTATAGAAATACTGTTCAAATAAGATGGTCTCATAAAAAATAACAAATAAATTTTCAAACTTACTCAGGCAGACCACTGTCAGAACAGAAAAGGTTGGGATATATTTAAATGAGGAAGGCATCCATATTTTCACACAAAATATGACGTCATGCATACACAGGTCCTGTCTCAAAAACAGACCAGGAAAATATTTAATCATAGTTTTTCACATTTCCATTATTATGGGATAGCTATTTATGTTTTCATAATCTAGTAAACTAGTGATAGCACTAAAGGTTTAAAATTATTTATGGAAAAATATATTGAGAAATTATTAAAATATAAATATAAAAATATATTAAAAATATATTAAGAATTAAGAAAATTTAATCTGTTAACATTCTGTGTCTTTGCTGCCTATTGAGACACAACAGCATTATTCCATTTTGGTGATAAAACAAGAGTGTTAACAGGAGCACAGTTTGGGAGTGACAGCCTCAATCGAAACTCGATGCACAACCACACGCTAAACACATCTGTCTGTTAGAATACAGCAAAAATTACCGAACGGGTGATGAGAAGGACAAGGTGAGGGTGATGTCTTAATAAAAGAAGAAAATATTATATTATATTATAATTCTGCAAGAAAACACACACAAAAAAGACACTTTCTAACTGGAATATCTTAAGAAAAATAGAAATGACTGAAACAGGAAAAATCTAACATATGGACAATATGCCAGTTAATACTCTTTTGGCAGTTTTTCTTTAGTTTAGGAAATTGAGAAAATAACTTTCTATTGAAGCTCAGCCACCTGTGAGTAATGCCACGAAAATCAACATTAAAGTCTCTACTATTTACAAACCAATTAATGGAAAGTGAACTCATACTGGCACTGCAAGGCCCGCTGTCTGAGTACTTTGAAGTGGTTTCATTGTGTTGTGTCTTGTTCCCCATTTACCTCTTTTTTGGGTTAAAGCTGGTTGAGGGGTGCCTGGGTGGCTGAGTCAGTTAAGCATCTGACTCTTGGTTTTGGCTCAGGTTATGATCTCAGGGTCCTGGGCTCTGCGCTCAGCAGGAGTCTGCATGAGATTCTCTCTCTCCCTCCTCCTTTGCTCCTCCCCCTGCTCCAGCACTTGCCCTTTCACTCAAATAAATAAATAAATCTTGCTCCAGCACTTGCCCTTTCACTCAAATAAATAAATAAATCTTTAAAAAAAAATCTGGGTGGAAATTGATGGCTGATATGGCAAATGGTTGATGATTTTATTCTTTACTCGTTCATCGAATCATCAAGATATGTTAGACATATTATAGATTAACAAAGAAGAATGTGTTCCAAATCTTGGCCAAAATATGGCAGTGTGAAGAAAAACTGTATGTCAGAGGAAAAGCCTGCCAATGGGTTTGATTGGAACACCGAGTACCACAGAGTCATGAGGGATGAAGGAAGAGTTGTCAGCAAAGGGCAGAACGTGTTTCCACAGGTGCTGTTAAGCAAGGGGATGACATGGGCATAGTTGTGTTTATTGAGTGAATATATGTGTCCAGGTCCAGGTTGTCAGCACTTTGCTTTGTCCATCTGGCCTGTATCTGCATCATCTACAGGAACTTTGCAAAACGTATTTGCGGTACCTTCTCTTCAAGGAATTTTTCCAGACTCTAAGCCCTGTCTCCTCTTTTTAATGTTTACTTTTTGTTGACTTCTCCAATTTTCACAACATGAGATGTCACTGAAACTGGATTTTTCTTTTCCTTGTTACTTAAAAATGGCAATTTGGTTTCATAGTTTTATGGCTTTCATTTTGGCATCTGCTAGTTATACCTTACCTTATCACATTTCTTGGTTTCGTTCAATGCAATTGTAACATAAATCAAGTTCCCAGGACACTATTCTTGTGTCTGAGCATTACACTCATGTTAATCCGGCTTGTCTGGTAAATGAGATTGGAGAGTAGGTGTTACTGGAAGCAAGCACTATATTGTACACGTAGCCCCGATGTTAGCTGAGGTCATTCTGTGCGTTGAGAGTTTTATGTAAAATTAAATTGACCCTGACCCTCCCTCCTTCCTCCCCCATCTATGTTTAATGGGAAGTTTGATGCTCACTTCCAGATCTCCACAAATTCAAGGCTTGGGTTATTTTAGCTTTCTGGTTTTCTAAATTCAAATTTCTAGGTTTTTCTGAACCTCTGATCTCACTTATATCTCACTCCCATGGCTATTTTTTCTTCTCCATGCTCCACAACAACCTATAATTCATTCAAATGATTCATCTAAAGCATGTGCAGGAGACTACTGAATTTGAGAATAACTGGGAGGGGAGGCAGGGGTTACACTGTAGGATTACCAAGCAAACAGCTGAAAATAAAATATTAAATACTCGCACCTCCAAAAATCTTTCATCTACTTTCCCTCCATTCCAATCAGGAGTTTATCAGTAGCTGACACTTAACCACCAGTGCCCTCCCCTCCTATGATGCTCAGTGACCCTTCTCTCTCTAATTGCTTTCTCCTTCTGCCTCACCACCTGACTCTTCTCCTCCCTTTCTCTGGTTTCCCTTACTAGCAAATTTCAACGCATTTCTGTAGTAGAACAATTTATATCTATTTGCTTCTTCCTATCCAACCAAACCAGGCATTCAAGTGCTCATCTTACACACTTAAAGAAGATAATATGCTACACAAAGCTCATCTCTCTAGAAGGAAATTCTGACACTCCATTAAGGGAAGAAGTTGATTTTAAATAGAATATTTTCTTTATTATATTTGATTAGGTTCAAGGTCATTGGCTGTTTAATTTGGAAGAAAATGACACAAAATTTTTATTAAATGTAATAAATTAAAAATTATTTAGTTACATATTGACAGAGGTGTGAAAAAGGGAAAGAGCGAGAAAGGGTGGGGGAGCAAATAGAAAAATAAAGGAGACAGGAGTGGAATAGAAAGGTATAGACAGGGAGAGAAAAGGATATATGTAGGAATAGTGCTAGGTTAAGAAAGCCCAGGTTTAAAATAAATTAAGTTATAACTTACACTGCGGCTGGCAGCATGTATACTCCTCTGCTCAAAATACTCCAAATAACTTCCTAGCTGAGAATAAAAAGCAGCGTCCTTTCAACAGCCAACACGACCCTGTGCTTCTGCCCTCCTTGTCTCTTAGATCTCATCTCTTCCGCTCTTGTAGCTCACACCAGTCCAGCCACTCTGACCTTTTCCTCATTAATAATTGGTGTGATCTCATCTCAGGGATACCGTCCTTGCTATGTCCTTTTCCGAAAATGTTTTGCCACACCTCCATACCTCCTTCAAGTATTTGCTTAAATATCAGCTTTTCACTGAGGCTTTTCCTAAACATTTTACTGCAACTTAAAATAGAACCCTTCCAGCTCTCCACAACTCCTACTGTTATATTTTACTTATACATTTTGTGCATTGTCTGTGTCCCCTTATCAGTATATTCTTAAGAACAGGGATTAGTGTCATTTCATTCACTGCTGGTTTGTCCAGTGCCTGGAACTGTGCCTGATATATAGGGTTGCTCAGTAAAATTTTTGTAATGGTTGAAGCTAAATCTATTACCTATTATCTAAACTGCATAATCAATCTATTTTATAGTTCTTCGGGAGATATACCAAGAAACAATCACTTAGCCTGAAAAGAGGGGAAGGACATGGGAAAATAAGAACCAGAACAAGAACCTGGACTCTCAGATCAATGCTTCCCAAAGAATCTTAAGTAGAATTATGTCCTTCAAGCATTTTTGCCCACGTATCTCCTAAAAGACATGTCTCCTAAAACCCAGGTACCCCTCACATATTTTCAGGTTAGCTTCTAACGTTATTCTCATAACTTTAGTTGCAAAGATGTATTGTTAACTATTGAGATTTGAAAATAAAATGATCATACCATTCACTTAAAGGGATTCATGGATTGTGAAAATATTAAAACTCCTGAATTGTTATATGTTAAAGGGGTGAATTTTATGGTATGAGGATTACATATTAATTTCAAATTGTTTAACATAAAAAAAAAGAACTTTGGCCTGCCTCCGAAGTTAAAATCTGCCGAAGTTCTGACTTTGAGATTAAATAAATTCACCCGTAACTAAAAGAGAACATTTATGTTGTCATGATTTTCCCTTTTTTAGCTACCACTTTTAACAATAACATTTTTGATATTGTACATTTAGCAAGACCTATCCTTCCAGATGGGATGAAAAAAGGTTTGCCAGTTTTTGCTCAGTCAACGGCTGTGACTTATCGAAAATAAAAGGGGGGGATCCATGGAATATACAACTATTTGAGGCAAACATTGTCTAATAAAACATGAAAACATGGCCCTCATAACAGGCAGACATTTTACATCATTTCTTTTTCTCCTGGAATCATGTTTCATTCCACTTTTCTCTAGAGTATTTTATCTTGAGGTAATATGTTTATATGCTTGAAAGTCATTTACTGATTAATGTTTCATATTACCTGTGGGAGAAATGGAGTGTATTTTTCAAGGTTGAGATTAAAGTACTTTGAGTCATCACTAAAATTATATTAGTACATAATTGATCTAAAAATATAAATATGTTACATTTTTTGAAAAGTATTTATTGGAAATGCATCTCTTAATCCGATGAATAAGGCTTTTTTTCCCCAAATTAATCATGTATACTAAATGATCATTATGGCTAGAATGAAACTAAGGGCTCAGCATCATTCTTTTTCTATTTCTCATTCTCCTAATTAAAATCTGAGAAATGTGCTCATATAAATAAGAATATGAGAATTTTATTTTATTTTTTATTTATTTATTTATTTATTTATTTTAAAGATTTTATTTTTATTTATTCTACAGAGATAGAGACAGCCAGCGAGAGAGGGAACACAAGCAGGGGGAGTGGGAGAGGAAGAAGCAGGCTCATAGCAGAGGAGCCTGATGTGGGGCTCGATCCCATAACGCCGGGATCACGCCCTGAGCCGAAGGCAGACGCTTAACTGCTGTGCCACCCAGGTGCCCCCAGAATATGAGAATTTTAATTCTTTGAAATTCTAGATTTGGGAAGAATAGCATACAGTGCCATGCTACAACATTGAAAATTATCTCCAGTAACCTGTTTACTGACAACTTCGTTAAGAAGTTGTCTTCATTAAGAACTTGCTCTCCAATTTTATTGAAAGCAAAAAGAACTGGAAACTCTTAGCTGTGAAAGAATCTGTTACCCAAACAGAAGTCACTCACCTTTTCAACTCCAAAACTAATTTCCATTTGGTGCCTTGAGGGTGTTTTTCCCCACCCTGAGGTAATGCACCAACAATAAGATTAAGGCTGTTAATTCTAAGTGCTGGGTTGTTTTGTTGTTGTATTTTTTTGTGTAAAAGGATAACAGAGATTATCATGGACAGTGGGGTGACAACTTAAATCCCCCCAATCTTCTCTCAAGTATAGCAATTTTAAGGAAATTGAAAATACTAAGGTTGATTCCCATAAAACTATCCCTCTACTCATAGACCCTTGTCTTAAGATTGCTGCTAAGGAAAAAAAGAGAGAGAGAAGGAAAGAGAAAGAAAGAAAGAAAGAAAGAAAGAAAGAAAGAAAGAAAGAAAGAAAGAAAGAAAGAAAGAAAGAAAGAGAAAGAAAGGGAGGGAGGAAGGAAGGAAGGAAAGAAAGAAAAGAGAGAAAAGGAAATCTCACAAATGAGGCTTCTAAAATGTTTATGAGGTAGATATGTTTCAGAAATGCTTTTGTTCTTTCCCTCTTAAGAGATTCATAATATTCATTGTTCTCTGGTGAGGAAACCTGTTTGCCTTGTTTAACTCAGCCTTTCTAAATCATTTTGAACACAGAATCCTTTTCCCTTCAAACATTATTTGACAACCCACAGAATTAATAGTCTATTGGTACATGTTAAACACTATGCTAGATGTTGCTACTGAAAGACATGGGTGCCTGTGTGAGTGTGCAAAGTAGGGACCTAGAGAAGAAAAATGAGGTTTCAGAAAATAAGGGCTTGCTATCATTGGGAAGTGAATTCTGGCGACTAAGGAATCTGAGAGAGTCGCTGGGGACCCAGGAGTGGAACAGGATATTACATATTCAGAACAGAAAAGGGGCTAGTTCAAGAAATATGGGGGAAGGGAGAAGATTCAATGTCACCACCAAATTATTACATAAGAGACTGACAAGACTGTCTAACTTCTAGGATCCTTCATACATATTCAACAGATAAGCTGCTGCGGCTAACAGAGTGTTCTTTCTTCTGGAAGCTGGGGGTGGGAACCTAGACAGAAAATAACTCTGCATCTCCAGGGATCAAGGGAGAAAATTCATTCAGCCTCAAACTGGTGCTAGGTGGGAAAAAAAATGCTAATTTCAGGGGTATAAAAAGGATAACATAGCCTAAAATAAAATGCTATGTGTGAACTACCTGGAAAGAAAGATTACACAGTCAGGATGACAGTAATGAGTTCTTCAAATTAACTCAACATAAATTAATATCTAGTCAGCTTTCTCTCAGAGATTGCCTAGAACTATAATAAAATTTTGTGTGCTCAACACAGTGCACATATTTTTGGGAAAAGACTGCACAAGAGAAGTGAGAGAGGACAGTCAGGCTTCAAGTCAGAGGTGAAATCTTTACGAAGCCCTTAGATAGGAGGAACAGAAGTCACCTAAGACAAGCATAGGTTGTATCTAGCAGTCATCTCTAAAAGGCTTCCTTGAATATGCCTTCTCTCTTCTCAATGCTCAGGCTGTAATTTTACTTTATTATTTTATTTTTTAAAAGATATATTTTTATTTATTTGAGAGAGAGAGAATGTGGAAGAGGGGCAGAGGGAGAGAGGGTCTTAAGCAGATTTGTGTGGAATGCCAAACCCTATGTGGGGCTTGATCTCATGACCCTGATATCACAACCCTGAGATCATGATCTGAGCTGAAACCAAGAGTCAGATGTTTAACTGACTGTGCCACCCAGGCGCCCCTTCTCAGAGTGTGATTTTAAAAACAACTTAGGAACATTATAGAAATCATCACACTGGTAAGTAAAAGGGAAAACCAGCATGGAAAAGACCCATGGTAAACAGCAACAATTTAGAAAAGTAAAAATTTATCTATATAACCCCTGTAATATTTAGATAAGCATCCTTCTTAGGGTTCTCTGAATATACATCTGATGGAACTGGACTGGACCTGAACAAATCGTAAACTGAGGGCTGAAACCAGATGTTACTGAATCAACTCCTACATCAAACCTAAATTTTCAAGGCCCCCTTTGTGCAAAGTCCTATCATCAGTCCATCAAGTTACTAAAGAATGCAAATCCCAGAAATGGTTTAAATGTGAAATCCAAAAGAAAGACTTACTTTTAGCTTTAATATCAGTTACTATGACAACCAATGGGCTATTTAAAGTTATTAGCATTCTAGCCCACTGAGTTAATAATACGGACAAGAATGGCATCAAAGTTAAGCAAAAGCAAATTACTTCAATGTCGTATCACATAGCAATGACAGTTAAAGCCATGTAAGCTTAAGAGGGTTTGGAGAAACATAGTTAAAAGGACAAATCAATCATCAGCTCTTGAAACCAGTAGCATATTATAGATGCCTTCCACCCACCATATTCTTCACGCTCATTAAAATTCTAAGTTCAGTATTTAAACAAAACAAAGTGAAATAGTCAAATTGGAATGGACAAAATGATATTTGGCTAAAGTATTTTACAACTATATGGTCTCCACCTTACTAACTATCCCTTGTTTTAATTTCAACACACATGGTCAAGAGGGGAATACAGAGTTAGCTCTGGGATATCCAGAGGATTTGAACAAAGAAAAAGGTGATGCAATAAGGAAGAACGGGTTAATTTCCATGAACTGCTGTTTGGAAGATTCATCTGCTAAAAGCGGCAAAGAATGACATAAGATGTTAAAGACAGATGGCCTAAGTCACACTGTTACATCACCTAAGCACGGAGACAAGAACTAAAATAGCCCAAGTAATATTTTTATTAACAAGATGCCAAGTACAGCAGCAAAAATACCTTTAGGAGGAATCTCACTTCAGAAAAAGGTTTTCCCCCTTATACTTGATGCTATTTTTTGAATTACTCTTGGTCTGTTGCATATGTTCAAGCATCTGGGTACTTGCCATGCTCGGATGAAAGAAACTAACTTCTCTCCTTGAATGAGGCCTCCTTGTCTTATGAGCCTATCTGTGTGACGGAGATAAACGAGAGTATAAACTAAACACACAACTTCTGAGAAAAGTGTTATCCTTCATACTCGTACAGAGAAATTTTTTTCCACATTAAACAAGATGACTGGAGAATTCTCTGGTGTTTGAATTAGTTATGAAGAAAGAAACGTTCATTAAATCTGGTGACAGTAAATGTTGCTGGAGTGACCTTAGGGTTATTAAAGGTGATGCCAGGAAATCACTTCAAGAACACGGACACACATGGGGATGGGTGTGAGCAGTGAGCTGTGATTACCCACAGGCATTTTGATTAGAAGACCAGCACACAGCAAGCAGATCAGAGCATGGTAGATTCAAAGACATGTGAGAAAAATCTCCCAAATCAGAAAGTACAGTCTGAGATTTATAGAATGATTCACTCCTATGGCCCTATGAATAAATAGTATTCACCAATATATATGAATTCATCGATCTATAAATTATACTTCAGGACTTCCTTGGAAAAGTGGCATGACATAGTGGTTAAGAGCATGGAACGTGGAGCCAGACAACCTGGATTGGAATCTCAGCCCCTGCATTCTGGACAAATCAAGTGACTAATCTGGGGTTTCATTGGTATGACTCCTCATAAAGATCAAATGAGCTAATGAATGTAAAGCCCTTAGAACAGTGACCAATACATACTTTTCACTATATACCATTTATATTATCATGATATATTATGTACATAATGAAGATAAGCACAAATTCTAATATTTTCCTTGCTTGCCCTGAGAATATCCTTGCATAACCCCACTTTTGACCAACAATCTGAGGGACAGAAGTTGAACAGGGGAACAAAATATAGTCAAAGATGAAGAAGGCTGTCCCTGTTCAAGCAATGGCCAGGAAAGATAGGACAAAAAGATGCCAGTATCTGTCCTGACAGTACCTGGTATCTTGGACTTGACTCACACATGTGAACAGAATAGATTTTTGAAACCTAATGCCATTTTAGGTTGAATTGGGCTTGATTAAAATTTGGCTTTCCTTATAGCTTTCTAACACGGGAAGAATATTCTAGTCAAAGAATGAAACTACCTCCTTAACAGTTGCATGTCTCAGACAAAAAAACAAATAATCTTAGACAAAAAAACAATCTTAAACAAAATAAACAAACAAATTTAAAATTATTGTGGTCTTCGTTGGCATGAGTCAACCTCTCAAGTTCACTGAAGAATTTGAGTTTTAGGGCCTACCAGGCAGTCTGTGGGGCAGACCCTGGATGGAGGCAAATTCGCCAGGGTATTCCCTCCCAGTGCAGCACCTGCCTGCCCACCAGCCAGGCTGCATCCTCCTGGAGCAACCCAGCTACCTAGATACCTTCAACTGCCTTAAATCCCGATAAGTGGAGTCATAGAGAACTGACACTCCGTACCCTCAAATCTTAGAACTTAAAGAACTGAGATTTATTTAGGTATGCAGATTCAAATTACGAAGTCTTATAATCTCATTGCCATAAGTGCGAAAGAAAAATACTTGGGCAGGCACAATTAAATAGTAGTATCAAGCCCCTCTCAAAACATAGTTGATTTTTTACTTTCTTGTGACAGCTCATCCTTTGTGTTAGAAAGATCTTGACCTATCACTGGTTTTTAGTGTTTCACTGAGGTTCTCATTAAAAAAACTCCTACGGTAGGATGATTGATGATGCCCGATGTTTAGGACTAGCACTATGACTGCCATCACGGGCAAAGGAACTAGACACCTCCAACAAATTCATGGGAACTGTATCGGACCCTCTTAGGCCAACTCCCAGACCTCATGTCATTACAGTGATCACAATAACACAGCAAAAACATCCACATTTGCCTTGTGATTGTCTGAATACCCACTCGCAGCCTATGTTGTAAGCCATCCTTACATTACAACCGACAATGATTCACCTTATCCTAAGTTGTGTGATTTGTCATTGGTCAGGATGTCTCTTTTTCTCTTTCACAAGGGAAAATATCAATACAACCCTGAGTTCAAAAACCCTGTGACTAAACCAGCCTGCCTCTGTGGTGTTACTTACGTAAGCTCTCAAACTCATGTTCCATTTTGTCACAGATTTATCTAAAGTGGTGATACACAAAGTACTTTTTATTTCACAGAATGTACCATTTTTACCATTCCTCGAACCCATGAAGAAAACCAAGAAGCAAGCTCTTTAAGTCAAGATGTCCTTGGAGAATAATTTAATAACCACAAATGTTTCCAAGGAGCAGAGAGGTCCTATTTCTGAGCAGCTCAACTACAATTGCACTTCGGAGCCTCATCTCTAGAGCGCTCACTAGAAACTCATGTCTTGCTGAAAATCACTTCACCAGGAAATCTTTACTTCTCTGCTTTCATTGCAAATTATCATGTCTTTATAGACACCATGATCGTAAGGTGGTAAACAAAAGCCAATAAAACTATTATTAAAATCCATAACTCTTTCTTCCAAGTAGGTAAAAAAATGGGTTAACTGTAGTTTTCAACATTTTTAAGGCACTTTGGTTATAATAAATTTGCGTCCTCTGGTGTTGCTGAAAGAGGGCACCTTTTCAAAAAGGTTTGATGTCCAATATATTCTCCATCTTAACCTACAGCACAGGACTTAACAAAGTTTTCTACCTTCCAAGTTTAACCTTCTAAGGAAGCTCCAAAGAATTTTTAAATTTTTTCTTCATGATTAGTGCTTTTCCTTGTGTTGCCCCAAGTCAATATCTTTCAGATTATATCTGCAAGTGGTTACCTTTGTTCGGCAGTGTGCTAGTCAATGTTTAACCACCAGTTCTGCAAACAAAAACAAACAAAATAAAACAAGAAGCCTTGATTCATAACATCTGCCAATTTCTGTGGTGTAAATACTTCCAAAAGAGCTGATTTCAAATTACCAATACAACGACACTGAATGCAGAGTTAGGAAGAGATATCTCTATCATACAGACAGAAAAGAAATAATGTCAAGAACGTTGATACTAAGACGTAGTAAAACAAGAAGTGATTAGTTTTGAAGATTTATTACCTTTGGTTTTAATATGATTTATTTAATCATAAGATCATGTGTAATTTTTAATAATGTGTGTGTTTAACAATCATCTTTCACAAGCCATGAAGTGCTGGCTCAAGCACCCCACTGCTTCTATTATGACAGCTAATCAAGATTTAAGCTGACACCTGTCTTCATGATAGTAAAATCCGTATTTTAAATATCCGTCTAAATACACTGTACACTTGTTTTTTATCGTTGCTGTATTTCTACTCATGGTGGCTGGAATATGCTACTATCTTCTTTCAAGTTCACGCAGAAAAGACTGACTAAATGCAGGGCATGAACTTAAGATTAGTGTGAAAGCCAGTGTTTGATTTTGTTTGGGGAATTATATCCTCCTTAAACTGGCTGATTTATGATATGATAAGTTGTTAAAAAAAAAAAAAGCTGGCTGGCAAATCTCTGAAAAGTCCTAGAAACATCGCAATGCTCCTGTTAGGGTCAGTGATGTCAATACAATCTTTTCTCACTTCAGAGGCCTTCCCTGTTAATACAGACTAAACGAATGCGCCCGAGTTCCTAACAGCACAGACGTTCAGTATTTTCTAATCGGGTACTTTCCAAGCCTTTAAAGAGAAAGCCACAAATCATAATACCTTCCACATAAAGTATACAGAAGTCATAATCGTCAGCCTCCAAAAATCTTTACTAATATTGCAATTAATGTTATTAGTAGCAAACATTATTGCTAAGCACTGATCTGGTCGTTATATATAGTACCTCATTTAACCTCACAACAGCATGGGGGAGGTACTTCTGTTATTCTCATTTTATTTTTTTAAAAGATTTTATTTATTTATTTATTTATTTATTTATTTATTTAAGAGAGACCGGGTGGGGAGGGGCAGAGGAAGAGAAAGACTCTCAAGCAGACTTAACGCTGGGTGCAGAACTTAATGCAGGCCTGACACAGAGTCCGACTCGGGGCCCACTCTCACAACCCTGACGTCATGACCTGAGCCAAAATCAAGACTCAGATGCTGAACTGACAGAGCTCCCTAGGCACCCCCTATTTTCCTCATTTTAAAGGTGAGCAAACAGCTGAGGTTTACATAGACTAAATAACTAGCCCAAATAATGTTGGGGATAAAGCTGAAACCCAAACCCACATCTACCAAACTCCCAAGCCCTTTCTTAATTCCACTATGTTTATTACACCTGTGATCTCTATCTCACTTGTACTCCATCCACCCAGTGTTCAAACCTGAAACCCTAAACTTATTTAATGTTGTACAGTTTTTCATCCCTTACACTTACTTAATCACTAAAACCAGTAGGTTATACTTCCAAATAGGTCTCAGATTTGTTCATCTCTATTGCCACTACCCTGTTCCAGGCTACCATCGTCTCTGGCCTAGGAAACTGACAGAATCTCCTGCTTGGTTTCCATCCCTTCCATCTTGCCACAATCCCCTGTATTCCCATGCTCAATTGTTGTTCAGCATGAAGCTAGCATAATCTTTCTAAAAAAGTCCGATTCTACCAGTATCTTCATTAAAATATTTCAGTGAGGGTTGGAGTGAAGACTGAAGTCCTTAAAAAAGATTTCCCCAAGCTCTGCACGATTTGCTCTTCAGGCTTTGACATTGCAACGTCCCCTTCTATAGTGATGAACTTCTGGTTCTCGGAAGGTGCCAAACTCTTACCAACTGGCTTTTGAACAAGACTTTCTTCTGTCTGAGGGACTAATCATCTGCTCCTACCCTTCCCCGACACTTGCATTTTGATCTGGTTAATTATTCAAATCTCACCTTAAAATTTCCATTGCCTAGTACTACATATAGTAGGATTTCATGAACTTTTACACGAACATTTTCTCCAACTAGGTTATGTCATGTATTTGTTCTTGTAGGAGAGAAGCTATAGACCATTTGAAACCATCCGTTATCTCCAACCATATTCATTGGTATCACTCTGCAAGTGAGCACAGAGATAGTTAACTTCCCAGGGGCCAGTTTCCTTATCCAAAAAATGAAAAGAATGGATCAGACGGTTTTTACAGAATGAATGTATAAATAAAATTCCTAAGTTAGAGGACTTTGTACCTTCACTGAGATAATTTTGGGGACCAAAATACAAGAAGCAGTAGTAATAACTCTTTCTAAGCAGCAAGTAGCATTTTTTAAATGAATATCGAAGCAGTTTTTGGAAGAAGTCAGATAATTGCAAGATACAGAATATAAATATTTTATTGATGCCTGTTTCATTAAAATATCAGTTAAATATGTGAGGGACTCCAGAATTAGGAATGCTGTGGCTGTTGCTCAGAGCATACTTCTCAGATTTCAACATAAAATTCCCAAGTGCGTGACTCTTTGTGAGTACACAGATGGGAAAAAAAAACCAAGAATCACTAGGATTACACAGGTGATGGAGCCTTATCGGGTAGGCACTTTTACGGGGCCGTTTTCACCTATAAGCCTAGATTCTTTCAACACACAACAAAAAGACAGATGGAATAAGGTCTGGAAAAACACCAATTTTTTTTTTTTTTTTTTTTTTTTGCCTTGCAACCTATTACATCAGCTAGCATTTCCCTGTAGTTGTGATTATTACATTATGACTTGATTACTAACTATTACCGCCACAGTTGGAAAAGTAAAAGCCCGGCATGGGGCCATGTCCATTAAAAGAATAAGAAATTCCATAACAAGCTCTGAGGCTGCACGGCTGCTGTGGGGTGAACTCCGAAGGACAGAAGTATCTACTTGAGATGCTGTTTGAGGAAGCACCCTAAGTTACATCATTATTTCATTTAGTTTGAACTGTACCATGGATTTTTCCATTAAGCAATATTAGACACCTAAACACTATACCGATGTTATTCGTGCTCTAAAAAAAGGCAGTGCCATTTTTTTTTCCTACTCTCTTTCCAGAGGAGGAGAACTTTCTATCACATGTATATGCAATCCTGATTTTGCCTAACAGAACAGGCTAAGTGGTTACATAAACTAGAGAACACCAGTCATGTGAAAGAGGCATAACTGAGCGGAGAAGCATTAATATTCATGTTGGTAATAGGGGCATATGCCATTTAGGATACCAGAGAAAAAAGAGCTTTAGTTGCTATAATTTTTTTTAAGATTTTATTTATTTATTTAACAGAGATAGAGAGACAGCCAGCAAGAGAGGGAACACAAGCAGGGGGAGCGGGAGAGGAAGAAGCAGGCTCATAGCAGAGGAGCCTGATGTGGGGCTCGATCCCATAACGCTGGGATCACTCCCTGAGCCGAAGGCAGACACTTAACCGCTGTGCCACCCAGGCGCCCCTAGTTGCTATAATTTAACAGGCCCAGGAAAAACAAAACAAAACAACAACAACAACAACAACAAAGTCAAATATATTCAAAGCATATAGATTAATGTTAATGGGGAAAGGGAATTACGATACTATTTTACATCTATTCTTTTATGTGTCGCTCAAATGACAAGATGGGCCCGAATGAGAAGTGAGATCTGATGAAGTTTTTTGGCAGTGTTTTTAGGACAAAATTTAGTGATAGAAAAACACCAAACTACTTAAATATTTTACAGGAAGATGATTATCACAGCAAGAAAATTACAAATTATATACATATTTAAATTATATACATATTTAAAATTACAAATTAGTAAACTAGTATATATTTACTATGCGTGGGACAGATTGCATGCATGTGTGTATGTGAGTGTGTGTGTGAATACACACTCACAGTAATAGAGATATTTAGGGAACATACGGTACATGATTGGATTTTCAGAGCCACGGAGGTTGGTTTACTCAAGTGACGTCTGCTACCACGATCGTGTGGAAAAAATCTATACTTAGCAGGATTAAAAGCTTTTTTGAAATCAAGAAGAAGTGACTCCTCCTTTTCTGTCATACTTGGCCATTTTCTTTCCTCTTGTGGGATTCCTCACTTTAGAAGTGAAGGCATATCTCTGACAGGAGCCAGTCCAAGTTTGGATATCGTCACTATCCAAAAGAGAAACTTTAAATGGTTCCAAATCTCAGTATCTACACCACTGACCTTCTCCTGCCCCCAAATGCTTGGCTCAGCCCCCCTTTTAGTACTCACTTCACTGATATTAGCAATGGCATCACCTCTAAATTCTTTCCTTCCTTTTATTTTTAACCTTTTAAACACACTTAGAATTAACCAATATAATTCTGTCCTCCCCTGCCCCCTCACCACCAGAGAAGAAAATACCTACAAAGGTACAGGAGATTGTGTGAGCAAGTCTGTGGGCTTACTATCTAAAAGCCTGTGTCATTAGGAAATAAAACAATGGGTGAAATTTAAAAGCCTAAAATGTGGTTCTAGGCCTTCTGGCAAAAGGTCAATCTATAAAACAGGATGAGAAATGAGTACAAGGAGAACCTGGAAAAATACAGAGCTTGCAGTTTGAAAAGACCCTGGGAGCACCGCCCTGTAAAGACGCATCAGGTAGCAGCAGGAACGATAAAGTCAGAATTCCCATCCCAGCCCCGTGGCCAGCTCCACAACCTCCTGATTCTGGATAAATCACAGAAGCTGAAGCAACTGTTACCTTCTTCCTTTAGAAAGAGCAACACCAATAAGGTTAGAAGATAATTCTTTAAAACTTATTAAAATTGCTCTTCCTTTCACCACCATCGCTGAAGTGCCAGCAGCCAAAATGAAGTTCAATCCCTTTGTGACTTCTGATGGGGTCAAGAACTATAAAAGGCATTTCAATGCACCTTCCCACATTTGCAGTAAGATTATGTCTTCCCCTCTTTACAAAGAGCTGAGACACGGGAAGCTTTTGATCCATGCCCATGCAAAAGGAGGATGAAAAAGGTTGTGTGAGGATACTACAAAGGTCAGCCAATTGGCAAGGTCGTCCAAGTTTATAGGAAAAAAAAATGTCCTCTACGTTGAACGAGGAGAGAGAGAGCAGGCGAATAGCACCACTGACCATATGGTCATTCACTCTAGCAAAGTGGGTATCCCTAGACTAAAACTGCACAAAGACCACAAAAAGATCCTTAAACGTAAAGCCAAATCTCTTCAAGAAGGAAAGGAAAAGGGCAAATATAAGGAAGAAACAACTGAGAAGATGCAGGAATTATCTTACATATGACTTTAAATAAAAACTGTTAAAATGAAAAAAAAATTATTGACATTATAAACAATTTAACTATTAATAAAATTTTGCTTATAAATTCCCCCAAGAAAATATTTGTTCTTCATTTTCCCCTGGATTGAAATAATTTTCTGTCTCCATTGAGAGTGACAGACTCCTACAAACACTGTTTAATCTAGGACCTCACACTTAGTGAGTCACAGTATACTGAAAATCAGTTTGCTAATTTGTGTTGATATTTTGCTATCTTGTGCTTTCCCAGTTTTTATAATCTAGACATTCATGAGTAACGATGCTTTGTTCTTCTAAATTATGCAGACAATTGTGTTTTTTTCTCTTTACAAAATAAAACCCACCCAAACCAAAACTTTTAAAAAAAGTCCAACAAAAACACCTAGCATTTTTTTTTTATTCAGTAAGTATAAAGTATATAAGAAATACAAGAAATGTTAAAGTGAAATTTAAGGAAGCAAGGGAGGCAAAAGGGAAAGGAAACAGCTAAGTAAAAGATGAATCATTACGGGGTGCCTGGGTGGCACAGCGGTTAAGCGTCTGCCTTAGGCTCAAGGTGTGATCCCGGCGTTATGGGATCGAGCCCCACGTCAGGCTCCTCCGCTATGAGCCTGCTTCTTCCTCTCCCACTCCCTCTGCTTGTGTTCCCTCTCTCGCTGGCTGTCTCTATCTCTGTCGAATAAATAAATAAAATCTTTAAAAAAAAATAAAAGATGAATCATTACTATTCAATGAACCCTAACTACAAGCCATGCACTGTGCTCAGTGCTTTCCAAGGACTGTATGCTATAGTTCTCACACAGCCCCAGGAGGAAGGTGACACGATTATAAATTGCTTAGACAAGAACACTGAAATGAAAGCTAAAGGTCTTGTTGAAGACTCCTTTGCAGGTGAAAGGCAGACCTACATAGATAACCAAGAATGTGGTCCAGAAGAGAAAGGAGAGAGAGAGAGACAGAGACAGAGAGATTGGGATGGAGATGAAGGTAAGAAGTGGATGGACATGGTTCACTCCCTTCCCCCACTCCCAAAGTCATATTCAGCTTATAAGCAATTCCCATGCCAGCTGTTACTGTGCTCCTTTCTCTGTTCTCCAATTAGGGCTTTCAATGAAAGAAAGCAAAAGGAATAAAAATAATTTTAATAGAAATAACCTTGAATTTTCTTTTTTTTTTTCAAGTGAACCATTTGCGAAAATTGGCACTTTCAAAATTGCTAGTAACAAATTACACGCAACCCATTTCGCAGCTGTCTCCATCACCCCAGTGTGTTATCACAGTTACCTATTAACACTTTTCTATTGAAAAATCTATATAAAACCATATGCATATGAGGTAGGTTCCAGTGTTTGCTAATCAGTTAGCAAAACGCCATTAACTTGGCTTAGTTCAAGGTAATTGGTTACTATAAAAAATAAAATTCCCCAGGTGCAGGGAGAGGCATAGACCTACTTTCCACCTAACTAATAAGGCAGTGATTTTTACTCTAAGGAGCCGTAAGCAATCTTTGGAGGTGCCCTAGGGGACAACTGTGGCTAGAGGTTGGGTCTCTTGACCCTCTTTTTCAATCTCTAATTAGCAGAACAACTCTGTTCTTACATGATTTATATACTGGATTTTCAATAAGATTTTGGCTAAGAAACAGTTCAGTTCAAACAATCCTAAAATCACCGAGGTAAGGGACTTTTATTTTCTCCAAACATAATTTTGAATATAAAACCAATTAATAATTGTTACTTAAAGCTGTCTTCAAATCTCCCATCACATTATATTCTGGTGTTATTAATGAAACTAGGATGACAACGAAGTCTTTCAGTAGAATCATATAATAATATTTGAGTAGCAGGTTTTAGTGGTTCGATCTGCTTCTTCCGCTGAAGTACACTGAGACAAGGAAAAGTCAGAGCAAATCAACAGTGTTTGAAAAGCTTAATGGTCCTTTAACAAAAGATAAAATAATCATAAGGTTTTTAAATTTATAAGGTGTATATTATGAGAAGAAAGTAAAATGAGTCTGATCTGATTTGTCCTTCATAAAGTCATATTAATGGCCCAGTACATGCTATGCTTTTTGCATGCAAATATTGATTATATGCTCCTGTAATCTGTTCTTACCATCCACAATTTCAAGGCAAACGTTCCCCCATGAAAGACAGAAAGAAAGAACGAAAGAAAGAAAAAGGAGTATTGTACATAGCATTTTCTAACATTTAGGAAGGGATTCTTCTTGTCTACAAGCATTTTAAACTTGGTGTTAATATTATGAAATAGCCACAAAGACCATATGAATGTAGGAAATAATGCAGTTAAGCTCGGTTGTTTGCTTCCTATACATGAGAAACTACACTAGACTCTGGCAACACAACAATAGTAAAAGGAGGAGAAGAAGGAAGAGGAGGAGAAGGAAGAGAATTTATTTCTTAGGAATTTAGTTTAGTGATAAAGCTGGCCACATGAGGAATTTTAATGCAATATGGCTGTTCACATAAATGTATGTATCAGCAACCCAATAAAGGGCAATGAGCTCAAACTGAGGTTTCAGGAAATCTTTTTTTTTTTTTCTTTCTTTTTCTTTTTTTACGATTTTATTTTTAAGTAACCTCTACACCCAACATGGGGCTCGAACTCACAACCCCAAGATCAAAAGTCCCATGCTCCACAGACTGAGCCAGCCAGGGACCCCTCACGAAATCATTTTCTAGAGGAGAGCTTTAGGTTCAGGGCTTTGTTTTTAAGAGCTCTATTAAGACATTTTTGAGGAGTAATTCACATACTATACAATCCACTCATTTAAAAGTTACAATTCAATGTTTAATACATTTGCATGGCTCATCATCTTCCTCTGCACCACCGCCTTCCACTCCCACCCCACCAGCTCTGAGCACCCCACTAATCTGCTTCCTGTCTCCATGGACTTGCTGTTGCGTATGAATGGAAGTATACGTGATGTGGTCTTTTCTGAGTTCTTTACTTAGCATAGAGTTTTTAAGGTTCATCCTGTTGCATGTAGTATTTTATTACTATTTTACTGCTGAATAACTTTCCATTGCATGGATACACTATATGTTATTTAATCATTCATCTGTTAAGGAAATTTGGGTTGTTTCTATTTTGGGGATAAGTAATGCTTTCAGAACATCTGTGTCAGTGTGCCCAGGTGGCACAGTCGGTTTAGTGGCACACTCTCAGCTTGGGTCACAATCCCAGGGGCCTGGGATTGACTCCCTCGCAGGATTATGACCTGAGCCGAAACCAAGAGCAGAGGCTTAAGTGACTGAGCCACCCAGGCACCCCAGAAGAGTTACTTATATACTCTGTATAGAAGTTCCTTATCAGACATACAATTCGTGAAAATTTTCTCCCACTCCGTGGGTTGTCATTTCGCTTTCTTGATCTTAGCTGCAACAGAAATGTTTCCAAATTTAATATGGTCCCATTTATCTATTTTGTTGTTGTTGTTCTTGTGCTTTTGGTATCATGTCTAAGAAAACATCTGAGATTAGGCCCTGCATGATGAGTAAGAAAGAACCAAAGAGAACAGCAGAAGTTCATTCCAGGCAGAAGTAATAGGACAAGCAGTGACACGGAAGCATAACACACTGTGAAACCCTCTTCTGTTTGCTGAGAACAGGGGAGAGGCCCCCAGAGCCAAGCCTAGCAACTTTGGCACAGCATCGAAGCAGTTTTAGGATGTATAGTGTAGTTCCCAGAAGGGTATCATTGACAGTATCCTATTGCTAGCTGCAGGTTAAGACCAATTAAAGGAAAGAAGGTCCACACAGCATAAACATTTTAAAAATATCTCTACTCCTTCAAATAATTAAAAGATCTGTGTCCTCTAATTTGGAGGCCCTGAGGCAAAAGTCTGGTTTACATACCCTAGTTTTCATTCTGGATTCTACACTGTATCTAGGAGACTGACAAATATACCTTAAGAGCTTTTTAAAAATATTATCATTATAGGAAAAAAATGGTTGGCAAGGAAAGACATCTGTTCTTCCCCGGAACCCAAGGTTTGTTTGCACTCGTCTTAAAGCTTTGATCACATTCTTCCTTATCTTAACCTCTGATTAGAGACTAAGCTCCTTGATATTTCTTAACATGTCTATGTTCCACTCATTTGTCTAGCAAATAAATATTTACCAGGTCTAGGTCACTGTGTGTAGGGTCCATAGTCAGACCGAAAGCCACAAGGACCAGGAAAATGGATTTATAACTTACATGCAGAGCTCCCCTTCGGGGTCAGGGCGAAGCCACCCACTAAAGGGCCTTTGCCTGACATCGGGGGCTGGTACTGCTTCCCCACTCCCTTCTTCCCAGGTCTCCCCTATGAGCACTTGCTTAACAAATCACTTACACACCAAACCTCACCTCAGGAATTGCTGTTCCGGAACTTGAACTAAGACCCTATGACAGAAGAAAAATAATGAAAATGATATGCAATGAGGTTATACAAAGAACAAGATGGATTTACATTTTTCAAGGAAGCTAGACTTAGATACATGTTTTCACAGTCACCTCGCTTTGACTAGCTAGTAGATGTTCCATAAATACGTGTGGGGTGAAAAATTATGAGCAATTACGAACAATTATAAAACACATTATACCCAATGACTAATTCCTATGCCTTTGATTGGGCAATACGGACCAAAGGGGGGTTTCAGAGAAGAAATCTATGTAACTATAGAAAACAGGATTAATATTAATTAGTGGAAATTAAATGTATCAAGCATGGTAAAGCATATAGATTACTTGGACCTGATCTGCCAGAACTATGAAATGTTTCCCCAACAGACATGACAGGAGCAAGGAATACAGCCGGAACTGGATGAAGATGAATTCAAAAACTCAAAAAGGCTCAGTTGTTCATGCACCATTCTTGAATGTTTTGGCTCCAAGAATTAGATAGCCCTGAGCATGCTGACAATCCTGTCACCCCAGATTTCTTGGAAATGCTCATAACTATGAACCTCAACCCAAGTAAGTAATTTCTCTGTGTTTGTGCTGCTGTGTGATAAAGTGCGAAGTTGCCCAGGACCGCCCCAGAGAGGAAGTTAAGAGGAAAAAAAAGAGGCAGAAGGATTGCAGGCAGCAGCTAGCAAGCAAAGGGGGGCAAGCAGAGCTAGAGAAGGAACTCTCAAAGCTCAAGAAGGCGATAAAGGATAGAGAAGGGAAAGAAAACCAGCTCAGGTTTAAAATCTACATAGCTAGAAGAATGAACATGGAAAACCAGAGTAGCTGCAATAACAGGGAGTAAATTTAATATGCAAAGTAATAGTAGTAATAATGAAAACGTGACTCTTGGAGCATATTTTGTTTTATCAGGCCAGAACTGATACTGTGAGCCTGGCAGTGGTGTTAGGAAACACTGCCCCCTAGAGGTCATCTGTGTACTCACAGAGACCAGTTTCCCTCACAAATTGACAGAAGCCTAGCAACAAACTCAGACTTGCCAAGCATCCCGGAACCCCAGTGAAATCTCAAACTGGGCCCATATTTTGGTTCAATCATCTAAAGACCTGCACTAAGTAGTGAACTTACTGAAGGAGGCCATACTAGAATATATATATATACACATTTTTTTTCTTCTTTTTCTAATCCCCAGCAACCCCCTTGGGAATACTACCTGCTTTTGAAGTTACAATATAGTCATATATGCATATGTACACAATTCAGAAGAAACAAGAAACCTATACAGTTAAAAATAAATACTCTTTCCTGCATCCTCTGCCTCTCTGCCTAAATGCACACTGTTTTAGTTTTGTATGTTCTTTCAGGGCTATTTCATGAATTTTTTAAACAAAGGCTAGCACTCTCTTTTTCCACTTGTCTGATCATCCTCCCCCCCACAACCCAGTTAACAACGTATCCTGGGACAGTTTGAAATCAAAACATATAGGAAGACCTTATTCTTTTTAATAACTGCATAGTATTCCATTGTATACCTGTTTGGTTTTGTTGTTGTTGCTATGGACTTACTTATCTAGTTCTCTGCCACTGCACACTGAAGTTGTTTCCATGTATTTGCTACTACAAAAATGTTGCAATGTAAAATCTTGACAGACATATATGTAATATTAGAAACACATGTGAGTTTGCCTGTAGGATGAATACACTGAAATGAGGTAACTGTCAAAATCTAGGTACAATTATTTTTAATTATACTTCCAAATTGACCGCAAATTTAACAATTTATGCTCCTACCAACACTATAGGAGACCGTTCATTCCCTCCCATATTGCAGATACTGCATTATCAATTGCATTTTATTGTCAACAGATTTTTTAAGTCTCTATTTTCGACTCTCATCAACCTTTTTAGATAAATGTCAGACTAAGCTAATTTTGGTCTGTTTACGGGACACTTGTCTTTCTTTTTTTGCATATTCACATTCTCTGACCGCGCTTATCTTCAGTTATAATACTTTTTCTTATCTATGCTGTGCTTTCTTTTGTTGAAACATTACTTTGTTTTAGACATAAATTATAATTATTGTAATATTCTTTTCCAGTTTGACATTTGCCTTTAATTTAATTTAGGATTTTCCCCCAAACTTACTCTGTATTATTATTACCATCATCATCTTCATTATTTAGTGTACTGAAACATAATAGTATTTTATTTATGGCTTCAGGGTTTAATGTTATCAATGTTTAAACTATTCTGAGATTTTTTTAAAAAATCAGTTTCCTCTATTATTTTTTTTGGATTTTTTAACTTTTAGATACCTCCAGAATACACACACAGACACAGACACACACACACAAACACAAACTACTTTTTTTTTTTTAATTCAGATGAAATGGTTTAACTTGATGCTAGATATGGCTTTACCAGAAAGTGCTTTCTGTTATTTAATTATTAGTAATAAAAAGGACTAGAGAATAACTATTTCTAGGTCCAAAGTCCTAGTTCCTTTTTATTTTATTTTTTTTAAAGATTTTATTTGTCAGAGAGGAGAGAGAGAGAAAGAGAGAGGAGTACAAGCAGGGGAGAGGCAGGCAGAGGAAGAAGCAGGCTCCCCAATGAGCACGGAGCCCAATGTGGGACTTGATCCTAGGGCCCTGGGATCATGACCTGAGCTGAAGGCAGACGCTTAACCGACTGAGCCACCCAGGCATCACTTTATTTTTATTTATTTATTTATTTTTCATAAATGGTTTAGTTTAATGAATTCATAAGATAGGCAAAAAATAACCTTTGTCAGGCATCCTAGAAAGCTCTCCACATGCCCCTTCTCAATCCCAGTTGCCTTCTCCCTAAAAGTAACTACCAACTTCATGACAATGAATCACAGACCTGTACCCCTGAAACAAATAATACATTATATGTTAATGTAAAAAATAAAAAATAAATAAAGCAAGGAAGTCATTGTCCTAATTGCTTTTTAAAAGATATTTTCAGACATTCACCTATCTAGTTACCAAAACAAAAATAAGCAAGTCAATCCTTGTGTAAAATTTATTAAGTATTGTATAATTCACTATATGATACATATAACAGGAAGTTATTATGTTTTTTAAATTTTTGCTGAGATTAAAAATAACATTTTTTAAACAGGATATCAAAAAAGATACCTGCACTCCCATGTTTATTGCAGCATTACTCACCAAAGTCAAGAGAGGGAAACAACCCCAGTGTTTATCAACAAAAGAGCACGTGTGTGTGTGCGTGTGTGTGTGTGTGTGTGTGTGCTACTCCGACATAAGAAAGAAGGAAATCCTGCCATTTGCTACATCACAGATGAACCTTGAGGACCTTAAGCTAAGTGAGACAGACTAGACAAAGAAAGACAGAGGGACAAAAACTATATGATATCACTAACACGAGGAATCTAAAAAAATCAAACTCATGGAAACAGAACAGTTCCCAGCGATTGCAGGTAGAGGAACTGGGAAGATGTCCGTAAAGGGTACAAAGATGCAACTAGAAGATAAGTTCTGCAGATCTAATACACAGCATAGTGATTGTAGTCAACAATACTTTAAAATTGCTAAGAAACTAGATCTTAAGTATTCTAACCACACACAAAAAAAAAGATAATCATGTGATGTGATAAAGGTGTTGACTAACACTGGATGAAATCACATTACAATATAAACATGTGTGATTTTAACATGCTGTACACCTTAAATGTACACAATGTTACATGTTGATTATATAACAATTAAAAAAAAAAAAAACATGTTCTAGATATTTGGCATTATCTGCTTTAAAATGTCTTCCGGGCTAAAACTGTGTCAAGCTCTGAGTTACAGGACTATGCGAGCTCAGTCTCTGGTCACCTGTGTGACAGAGCCAATGCAATATTACTTTTTATGTTTATCATCGTAGCCTGGAAAATTTTAAACCTTCACTATAGTAAAAAGAATGGTTTAATGAGTGTGTAGCTACTCAGCACACAGATTCAACAAGCAATAATTTGCCGTTCAGTTTCTTCTATCCTTCCTCTCAGTTAAAAAAATATTGTTTATCTTTCTTTTCTTAAAGTGTCTGAGCAAATTCCAGACATTGTATCATATCCTTTGTAAATACATCATATTATCTCTATCAGGTAGTACATCAAAAATATAACCATAATACCATTTATTACACCTTGTAATATTAACAAAAACTCCTTAACAGAATATAAAATGACCAGGTTGTAGTCAGTATTCCTTGACTGCCTCAAAACGTCATAGTAAATACATATTTTTTTAGTCAGAGTCTGGAAAAAAGTCTGTCCATTGCATAAGAATGATATGACCTTGGGTATCTCAATCTGTAACATTTCCTCCTCTCCCGCCACCCCATATTGTCTACTAGAAGACCTGTCCGTGTATGTTCCTACACTCTGTATTTAGATGATTGCATCCTGGTATCATTTAACATTGTTCTCTAACCCTATGTTTTCTGGAAATTGCTAGTTAGTTCTAAAAGCTTCCTTATATATAGGTTCATTTGTAATTTATTTGGAAGCAGAGCAAGAATAATTCATGAGTCGCACTGTGTACTTCCTAGTGCCTCTCATCAAGAGGCATATAATACCTGGTTGTCCTATTTTTGGTTAGGTTAAGGCTGATCAGAGGGTCCAGGTGATGTCATACTGAGCCATCCACTTTAAATTGCCTCCACATATTTCACCTAATGATTTCAGTCATCATAAATGATCCCTGCCTATACCATTTTTTTTGAGGGGGCTGCAAAATGGTTATTATTTAAACTCTATCATTTTTTGAGCATGTATTAGCTGAAATTCATCTCTAAAGAAGATATTTTCTTCAACAAGTATTTGCTTACTTTGAAATACAATTTGTACAGAAGAGCAAGAAAAATTCTCAACTATTATCAATTTTCAAAAAAAGATGCATGTGTGTCTTAGCAAATTCTAAATGTGACCATTAACTTTTTGTTGGTTTAGTTGTTTCATTTTGTTGTTGCTTTGTTTTAGCGTGTTGGTATCATTATATACTCAAAGATTTTTTTCCTTTGACATTAATACAGTCACTCTAAGATTCATATTATTTCTTATTTGACCAGTGGAAGTCCTTTTCAGTTGGCTTTTGTGTTCTTTGGAAGTAACCCTCAGTCATTTTTTATTGTTTCCTTTCTTTATGACTGGAATAAAAACCTAAGGCTCACTTTACATGTTCCATGCCCCAAGACAGATATCAACCATTTTTCCAAGGAGACCTGGTCCCATTTACTGGAAAATTGTATTTAGAGATAAAAATCCAGGTGCTACGAGCATTCTTTGCTACATTATTTCTAGAACTTTTCATTAGATTGAGCCAGGAAATGCATATATTTTAGAAATAAAAAAATACATTATGAGTTCATATTGACATTGCCAACTTAAATTAAAATCTCAAAGTTTTCATTTAAATTGTCTGAGTGTATATTTACATATCTCTTCTATTATGTTCTTTAGCCTACTGTATTAGTTTCCTAGGGCTGCTATAACAAAATGGCATAAACTTGGAGGCTAAAAAAACACACAAATTTATATTTTACACCTCTGGAAGGAAATTTAAAAAAAAAAAAAAAAGAGTTCCCAAAGCTGAATTTTTTTGAAGTTTCCAGAGGAGAATCTGGTGTTTTTGTTTTTGTTTGTTTGCATGTTGCTTTTTCCAGCTTCCTGAAACTGCCTATGTCATTCAGATAGTGGCTACCTTCCTCCATCTTCAAAGCCAGCAGGATACATTTCTCTTTTTTACTGACTTCCTGCTTCCTTCGTTTAAGGACTCATGATTATATTGAGCCCATCCAGATAATCCAGGGTAATCTTCCACCTCAAGACCCTTAACTTAATGACATGTGCAAAGTTCCCTTTGTCATATAAAGTAATATTCACAGCGTCCAGAAATTAGAACATGGATATCCTTAGAAGCTGATATGCTAGCATGCCATGCCTAATATATATATATATATATATATATTTAATATTTAATATATGTATTTAATATTTAATATATATATTAAATAGCTTCAAAGCAAAAATAACAAAAATAACAACAATATTCTTATTAAAAGAACAAGTATCAAATGCAGTTTAGTCTGTTTTGCAGTTCTTCCTCACTGCCTCCATTTACGATATATCCCACTAGGATATACCAAAAGACCATGTTTTAAAATCACTTGCGATAATTCTTGTGTGCTGATTCTATCAGCTTGATATGGACTTTGGTCAATCTGCTTCCATTTGAGTTCAAATTTTAGGAATTTAAAAGTAATTTATTTTGTTTGGAGTCATATGAATATACATGGTTTTAATATCAAAAATATAAAATAACTCACTGTGGTTTTGATTTGCATTTCCTTGATGATTAATGATGGTGAGCATCTTTTCATGTGTCTGTTGGCCATCTGCCTGTCTTCTTTGGAAAAATGTCTGTTCATGTCTTCTGCCCATTTTTAATTAGATTATTGGTTTTTTTGGTGTTGAATTGTATAAGTTCTTTATATATTTTGGATATTAACCTCTTACCTGATATATCATTTGCAAACAAATCTCCCATTCAATGGTTTGTCATTTTGTTTTGTTGATGGTTTCCTTCACTGTCAACATCACTCATCATCAGGGGAATGCAAATCAAAACCACAATGAGATATCACCTCACACCTATCAGAATGCCTAAAATAAAAAATACAAGAAATAGCAAGTGTTGGCAAGGACGTGGAGAAAAAGGAACCTCATGTCTTGTTGGTAAAAATGCAAGCTGGTACAGCCACTATGGAAAACAGAATGGCAGTTCCTCAAAAAATTTAAAATAGAATTACCATATAATCCAATAATTCCACTCCTGGATATTTACCCCCCAAAAATGAAAACATTAATTTGAAAAGACATATGCACCCCTTTATTTACTGCAGCATTATTTACAATTGCCAAAACATGGAAGCAACACAAGCTGGTCCTTCCATAGATGAATGGATAAAGAAGAGGTGGATAGATATAGATATAGATATTAGAATATTACTTGGCCACAAAAAGCAATGAGATCTTGCCATTTGCAACTACATGGATGGATCTAGAGGGTAGAATACTAAGTGAAATAAATCAGTCAGAGAAAGACAAATACCATATGATTTCATGCATATGCAGAATTTAAGAAACAAAACAAATGAACAAAGGAAAAAAGAGACAAACCAAAATAGACAGACTCTTGACTATAGAGAACAAACTAGTGGTTACCAGAGGGGAGATGGGTGGAGGGTTGAGTGAAATAGGTGAAGGGGATTAAGAGTACACTTATCGTGATGAGCACTGAGTAATGTATAGAATTGTTTAATCATTATTTTGTACACCCAAAATTAACAACACTATGTGTTAATGATAGTTGAATTAAATTAATTAATTAAGAATAAAATAAAGTAAGATACATCCAAAGATACTTAGTGTAATCTCTACCCTTTCATCCCTGTTCCCTTCCATTTCCTAAAGATAATAATCTTCATTAGTTTTTTATGTTATTTTTAATAAAAATATCAAAAAACTTGTATAGACAAATAAATACAGAGAGATGACAGATTGACTGATAGATAGATCTCAACCACAGAGATTATTCTGTTGCAATATATGGAGATCTTCCTCATTTCTTTCCCAGATGCTTAGAGTTCCACTGAATGGATGAACCATAATTTTTAGCCAATATTGTGAAATATGAGGTAAAGATTCAAATGTATTTTCTTTTAAAAAGACAGTGTTTTGTGTCAAAACTACTTGTTAAATAATATAACTTTCCTCTAATGATTTGAAATACTGCCTTTATTTTACTTTGTTAGTATATGTGGTTCTTTTCCAGAATTTTATAATCTGCTTATTGGTCTGTCTATTCATGCAACAATACCATGTTATTTTATTTATTATTTTTACATGGTATTTTATCATAATTATTTATATGGTTTTCAAAGTGGTAGGGTAAATCCTCCCAAGTTAACTTCCTTTTTAAGAAATGTTTAGCTATTTTTGCTTTCTTACTTATATTATTTTTACATGGTATTTTATCATAATTATTTATATGGTTTTCAAAGTGGTAGGGTAAATCCTCCCAAGTTAACTTCCTTTTTAAGAAATGTTTAGCTATTTTTGCTTTCTTACTTATTTCCACATATATTTTTTGAATAAACCTGCCTCATTAAAAAGAAAATCCTGTTGATGTTTTTATTGAGATCATAATAAATGTACCAGAGAATAGATTCTTGAGGCAACATCATTGGGTGCCATGAGGAAAAAAAAAAAAAATCTCTGTGTTTCAACTGGAAAAGAAGGCATAGGTGTCAAAGACAGCAGTAGTTTCAGGTAGCGATACGTGCTCTGTGTAGTATTAGTAATATTGGCAATAATGACATTGGCATCTACATTAGTGCCTAACATTTGCTAGGTATTACGCTGAAATTTCCTACACACATTATGTAATTTAATCCTCATATAAACCTTTTAAGAGGCAAAGTAAAAACTAGAACCTAAATCTATCTTTCCTTACAGCCTCTAATGAACCACTGCATTCTGCTATGTCCGAGGAAGTACGTCTGACAACACCTATTAAGTGTCATCCTGCATTAAGTGTGTTCTGGAAGAGAACTGCCTCCAAAGGACCAATGAGTGGTCAGCAGGAGGACCTCTGCGGAAGTGCTGGTCTCCAACAGCAGAAGGACTGTCCCTGACTGCTGGAGAATGGCCTTGTCTGTGGAAATGAAACAATGAGGGCAGTGCCCACCCTGTGACTCTGATAAGGTAAGTAAATATACAGGACCCACATACACCTGGAGTCTAACAGGTATTCCGGTAACACATATGAACATCTCTGGGGATATTCTGGAATGCGTCACTATATAAATCCATTAAATGAATGACCCTCAAACTTTAAAATGCATCAGAATCATTTGAAGACTTACCAAAATATATATTGCTGTGTCCCAACACTAGAGTTTGGGATTCAGTAAATCTGGGTTGGGGCCCAAGAATTTGTGTTTCTAACAAGTTCCCAGGTGATGCTGATGCTATTGTTTCAGGGACCACAATTTAAGTCGGATGGGTCATGCCTATAATGCTTACCAATAATAAAATCTGATCAAAGTAATGATCAAGTAAGATCACTTTCAGGCTACCAGGCTGAAAAATGTGCAATTCCTAAAAAGGGGAGAGAATGGGTACAAATGTTTCAAAAACACAGACAGGTAGAAAGGAGTATGAAGCCAGCAGTGTGGTAGCCACCTAGTACTCTAGTCTCTGTCCCCAACAATCTGGGTGGCCTGAGCTTAGTCACTCAACTTCTCCAGCCTGAGCCTGCACATGTGTGAATTGCAGAAGAAAGGATAAGCTATATTCAAGGTATCATCAGAGTTTCAGGATTCTAATAAATTATAATAAGGTGCACCCATTCTAAAGAAATTAGAAATAGGGAACTAAGACTATCCTCGGAGAATGCAGTTATAATTAAGCACAGCAATTTAGAATAGAGATATGCAAAGTCAGCATAATGAAGGCAAATTGTTAACACATCTCTGGGAATTGACTATAAAGTGATTGAATGTATTAATATTAATATACCTAAAGGAAGAATGTGCCAATCAAAACAGGAATGGTCAACCTTGGGAATGGAAAAATAAGCTTTCAGGAGAACAAATTGGCCAATAGTACCTATTCGGGAACTGTCCAAAAAGGGAAATCTTTACTATTGGACTCAAGCCTTATGGGTTTCTACTCCATAATAGATTAGATGGCCTTCAGCTATCTGAGTTGAATGTCCTCGCTCATCAACATGATTTTAATTTGCTCTCTTCATAGGCTTGCCTACCAGGAGAGTGAACCTGTTAGACAAGAGCAACATCCAATCAATTTGCCATTGCAAGTTTAAAAACGGGCATTTTGGTCATAATTTAGCTTTATCTGTAGCTCACCTACACTGATTTATAAGTGGAACAATCTGCTAGCATCTGCAATTGCATTTCTCATTACAAATGTCTAACCTGATTTTTGCATTGTTTGTACATGTGTGAGTCTTTATGAGTTTAGAAAATGCAAAGTCATCCCTAATTTGCTTTCATTATGCTAACAAAACCAGGCTTATGAACCTGCAAAATGAGTATTAGTACCTGAATGGCCTTATTTACCAAGGCAAAAATGTGTCTTTGTGGATGACTACCTAGAAAGCAAGCCAGAATTCCCCAGGTGGTATTCTCTGCACTGCTATGAAGGCTGGTTGTGGCCAGTTCACTGATAAATTCATGTTTTAAACTTTTAAACCTTCCTCTGCTCTACTCTGTATCATTGGGAGGGACTAAACACTCGCAGACTATGTTTCCCAGACTCTCACTGGTCTTGGGCAATGGATTGGGAGAGGCATGAAACCAAAAGACAGAAGAAAAGGAAAGCCAAGTATGTCTCCCTCTTCTCAGCCTCTTCAATCCCCCAAGTAACTTATTACCTACATTAAATTTCTACAGTTCTAAACTCAGAGTTTTAAATAATCAGAATGGTTTCTGTTTTCTTTGTCCAAACCTGAGTGATTATCATATGATATAAGAACCCACTAGTAACTATAATCTTCTGTTCAAGAAATAATAGGTGTGTGTTCATGGATACACACACAAACACATAGATTCACTTATAAAATAATATAAATCAATAAAAAGTCTGGTTTGTAATTTTTGGTAAATTATACGAGACAACCACATTAAGTAGTCACAAGCTAAGTGTGTGACTCATGGTGACTGTTAATGAACAGTCAGACGGAATCAAAATCTCAAGTAGACAAATGGCTGTGAGATTACGTGTATGTCTAATAACAAACTAAATGTAGTTTTCAGTTTAATCCGTAAACATATCATATCACTAGAGAACTGGTCTAGAATGTTTAGCAATATTCAGACTGATAAACATGATGTTAGATAGGATGTGATTACAATACTTACCACTTTGGTTAACTAACATATTGGCCAAGGAAGTTAACTGGTTTTCAGGCAGGAGGTCTAAAGATGTGAGAAAAAATATCTCTAGATCACCCATCTTATTTCATGCATCCAAATTCCCTGTGCTTATGAAGTAACTAACTCTACCCTTGGGCTTTCTGTTTAGACTCCAATGAACAACAGAAGCTATATTCCTTCAAAAGCTTCTAGGGGCACCTGCGTGGGACAGTTCGTTAAGATCTGACTCTTGATTTCGGCTCAGGTCATGGTCTCAGGGTCATGAGATGGAGCCCCACATTGGGCTCCATGCTGGATATGGAGCCTGCTTGCTTATTTTTTCTCTCCTACCTCTCTCCTTCTGTGCCCCTCCCCCCACAAATAAAAAGCTTCTAGCAAAATTCACTCTGACTAGCTGGAAAAGTGAAGTTGAACATGTCTTAGCATACACTTTTTCAAACTCTGTTCTACTTTCTACTGATATTGATTTTTTCCATTTTCTGATAAAAACCAGGATCCATCATCTCTATTTTATTTAAACATACGTTTACAGCTCTGTAGTTAGGTCTTAAGCAACAAATTCCAAGCAATGAGTTACCAGGTTTTCATCTGATACTTTGTGAATATGCTCCAGTCACGTGGCATCCCAGTGCCGCACTGTAACATCGGTAATTAAACATGTATACCATTGTCAAAAGTGGCATGGAGTGTTTAAACTTAGAATCTCCTCTGACTGAAGGCTTTAATAGCTTCATATTATTGAGTCCCATTTCCCAAGTGTCTGTAAATCCTTGCTGGATAGTAAAATAAGTACACAAATTAAGTCTTCGAGGCCACCAAGGGAGTGTTTAATGCATTCCTGCAGGCATTGAGGTGTATGGCTTTCAACGGTGCCTACACAAGTGAATCTGAAGATTTCCTTAAATGGCTAATTCTAAGAGGTAAATGGCATAGGCACAGGCAAACACAACTTAGTATTTTTTAAAGAAAACAGAATTAATTAAAATATTGAACAATTAGCCTAAAATGGTAATGCCTGCCACATTCACTCATTTGATAAATAATTGAGATCCTCTCTGGTTAAAGCTTTTATGTTTATTGTCCCATACATTTCATTCTCCACAAGAGGACATTTTTAGAGATTGAAAGAGGATGACACTAATATCAAGTGTATCAGCACAATAGCCATAAAGTAACACTATCCCAGGCAAATCATTTCACTCTAAGGTGATAGAAAATGGGAATGCAAGACCCAGTACTTCATTTCTAGGAGTCCACTAAGTGAAGCAGGAAATAGAAAAACAGTATGATTATTCTATTATTTCTATCATCCTTACCATTATTCAAGATTTTTTAAGTCTTTCCTTCTGTGATTTTATTTGAAATAGTAAGAAGCTTACTATATCATTACTGCTACTATTGTCATTTTATACATGAGAAAAGTAAATGAAAGGGGTTAAATAATGCTCCCATTCACAGGGCTCGAGAGTGGAGAAAGTGGCATTCAAAACCATGCAGTTTGAGTTCAGAGCCTAAAATCTCACTCACTCCCCAAAGCAGCCTCCTATGTTGCATTCATTACGGTA
The DNA here is from genome assembly GCF_002007445.2 of Ailuropoda melanoleuca. Lineage (NCBI taxonomy): Eukaryota > Metazoa > Chordata > Mammalia > Carnivora > Ursidae > Ailuropoda > Ailuropoda melanoleuca. The sequence goes on from NC_048237.1 coordinate 23,015,067, forward strand.
AGAAATGGCTGAGTATCCTGGGACCACATACAAATTGGCATTTAAGCAAGCCTCTTTGACCAAGTGAGCCTTGCAGGAAGAGGTGATAAATAAGCCATTTTACTCAATTAGTCAAGGGGTAGGGGTACAGACAAGTGGAAGAAACAACAAATATAAAATCTGTAGGCAAAGCACTGCAACTTTCTTTAAGATTAATGGTACATAGCAGTCATCATATAGACAATGTGCCCTTTAAAGGCAGCCCCAGAACATGCCCAGTGAAGGTAGGAACTATCTAATTTAAAAGAACAGATAATATATGTTATGAATTGTATCATGTGCCCCAAAAAGATATGTTGAAGTCTTAACACCCAGTAACTGAGAATGTGACCTTATTTGTAAATAGGGTTGTTGAAGATATAATTAGTTAGGATGAGGTCATAGTGGAGTGGGTGGGCCTGCAATCCAATACAACTAATGTCTTTATTCAAAGACACACACACACACACACACACACACACACACACACACGATGACAGAGGGACAGACTGGAATGATGTAGGTGAAAGCCAAGAACACCAAGGACGGATGGCAACCACCCAAAGCTAGAAGAGGCAAGGAAGGATTCTATGCAGAATTGCAGAGGGAGTATGGCCTGGCTCACACTTTGATTTTAGAATTCTAGCCTTCAAAACTGTGAGAGAATAAATTTCTGCGATCTTAAGCCACCCAGTTTGTGGTACTTTGTCTGGGAGCCCTGGAAAACTAGTAAGATACACAATCATGCAATTCAGGCGCTTGTAAAATTTTGGAATTAGGGACGCTTCAGGCAAATATTAGACATTAGCTGATGTAGAATTTATATGTCTCATAAAATGTGTTTACATGCATTTATATAATAACACACGCAGGGCCCCTGTGCTATTTCAGAAAACTCCTTCCAGAATGACTGGCTATAATCCATCTCCTTGATGGCACTGTGAAAACTTACTCAAAGTGGTCAGTTGTTCTAATTCTACATGGTATCAATGAAAATGATCACTTAGATTTGGCACTATGCTGCAGACCGGGATGCCTAAAAGTTAATCTTAAAAAATACAGACACCCAACAGAAAAGGCACTAATTAACTAGGGATTTTGCTCTGCTCAAGCTTATCCAACATCATTTAATGATTTCTGCCAAAGGCACGTAAGAAAACAAGAAGGTGCCAGGTTGTACGGGATAATGTTTCCTCATGTACCACGAGAAGCAGAAGGAAGAAATCAATGTTTGCTGATGGAAAAAGATAAAACTGTCAGGAAAATAAATGCTATTTTTAGGCTTTTGTTAAGACTTTGGCACTCAGAGAAAATCAGAATAAAAGATTAATAATCCCTTAAAAAAAAAAAAAGAATTGATTGAGTCATTCCTAATAACTGTTTTCTCATTTTTCAGTCCTGGAAATACTCACATTTTACAAGCACTTTCCCTGTGTGGTTTAAGTTAACTTTTTCAGATCACAGAAAGGTTTTTATTCTTTATTGATTTTTTGGAAGCATCTCTGAGCATGTCAGGGAAAGGCAGTGATGAGCCTAATTCAGAATGAATATGTCATGTTTACAACCAGCACTGACATAGATTATTAATTACCAGTGACAGGATATTCTTTAGCATAGAAATAGATGGGGGGGGTTTCTATCATTGTACTGAAATTATTAAACTTAAATTTGAAACCCCAACGTATTAAAGTCAATTTAAGGAATGCTCCATTAGATTGGAGTTTGAAAATTTAGGTAAATCCAATTCTCTTAATTGGTATCTTCATGTCCTAGCTGTAAGTGCAGAGAATAAATCTCACTCGATAGGATCAGAAATAGACAGCTACCATATTTGTTTACATGCTGCCTTTTGAAAATAGTAGGGGTGGGTATAAGTCTAAATGACCATTTACACTATGTTGAACATGCCCAAATGACTCATACTTTGTAGACTTATCTTTATCTGTACATATATGTAAGTACATATATGTAGTAAGCTTGTGTGTGGATATGTACAAAAATATGCAAACTTACAGCATGCAGGTAATACAGATTCCAAAATAGATCAATTAATTTGATTGTCATTCCACCATGAAAAAAATTCACTTCAGGTTATGTTAAGGTTTGTGAATTTAGATTTGTTGACAGCTCAATAACTATTAGGAAAAAAGATTTTAAAATCTGAGGAAAAAAAACTATTGTGGGATCTCTACCATTTGGAGATCACCTCAGTTATATAAGACATGTCTGAAACCATGCCAATAGGAGTGTTATGTTGATAATAAAAATACAAAATCCAATTCATCAATGTCCATGTAATTATTCAGAACTTCTACGATAAAAGAACTGCAACTGTTTACCTTAAAATGATACAATTCAACTATGAACAATACAATCAGCAGATTCTCAGTTATATGTTAATAGGCAATATTGATTTCCTTCTATCTCCTGGAAATGCTCTGATAATTTTAAAGTACTTATTTTATGTCAACTACTGTAATAAAATAATGGCTATGTTATTAGCACTCCTACTTATAATACTTTTCATTAAAATACATGGATTTCAAAAGAAGATACCTAATTTCAAACTTCCACATGGTTTGTATAACTCCAATTTGACTCTGTTTTGAAATCCATTTTCTGATCTGAGGATCAAATTTTGACCATGAGCAGTAAAGCTGTCATAAGCAAACAAATCCTCAACCCGTATTTATAGTCAATCAGTATCATGTGAAATCCCTTGTGCATGGACTTGCAAACTTTCACTCTTAGATTTAATTCAAGTAAAAGCCGTATCTTTTTAAAGATTAGGAGAATAAATTATGAAAACAAAGTCTATACCCATGATAATTATGTTAACAAAAGTCTTAAGAAATAAAAGTAAAATTTGATTTAACATCATACCTTTGCTAATGACTTGCGGCTTTCTTTTACAAGTCTTCAGGAAAAGTGGAAGTACAGTAATCCTGATTACAATTAAGCAACACAAGGTCAGCAGCAAGGGTGGAGAATCTAGGGTTAGATGTGTAAACGGATTCCTCAGTAGGTTTGAATCTAGGAAATGGGTACTGTCTTACACAACTGCCCCCGGGAAAGAAAGCCTGAGGTAAGAGATTACAAGTACATAGTTTATCTTTGCAATTAATCCTGGGGAAACAGAGTAAGGAATTGTGAATAGTGACGTAAAGAGGGAGGAGAAACTATACAACAAACTGTTGTTGTGCTAGTCTCTGCTGAGGGTGCCTGGAGCTCCATTCTACTGGGACCCTCTGAGGAACCATGTAGAATGTGTCACAGACCGGACTGACCAAGGAGGGGCACATATCAATTGGATCCTACTCCCTATTGGCCGAAGAGCTGCTTTTCAAACAGCAATTAGTACTCTGCTGAAGAAAGTTTAGTCTTGTTCCAGAATCTGCAGTTGTGGGCTGTGACCCTCTTCTTGGGACTTAAGAAAGAATCCACACGCATCCTCATTCAACACCAAATCTGTAGACTGTAGGACTGCCTGAGTTTACACTAGAACCTGGACTTGCTCCAGAGCCCTCTCTTGCTCTCGCACTGATAACTTTTAAAGTTATCCAATAAAGCGACTCAGAACAATATTTCCAAATGTAATATATGCATCCTCTAAAATCCAAAAAAAGTCTACCATATGTTGGGCCTCTTTCTTAGAGGTATGGCTGTGAGAAGCAATAACTTTTTTATAACCTTACATGGAATGACCCTAGCATGCCTCATTAGACTCCAAAAATCTTTACCAATTTGACTGAGCAGTAAAATTTGGGATGCTTTGTTTCTCACCCTCAGGCACGTTTCTATCTCACTATGGCATCCAAAGTACTTGTTACTTCCTTTTCAGAAGGTCAACATGACAGGATAGAATCAATATACTGTTCTGTAGATCACTGGGACAATCAAGTTCCCTGTGCACTATAATGTTACAGAGAATGAGAGAGTTAATTTGACCCGGGGCGGAGTAGTACATGGGAACTGCTGTCCATCCTACATAAAAGCAAACTTTAAAACCTTCTTGATGAGAATTGAAAAGCATCCATTTGTCAGATGACGAGCTACATACCAGCTAATTTGCCCCAATGAAGACACATTCGGCACAGCAGCACCATTGATGTGGTTGTTTGCCACAGTCCAGCATCATCTGCCATAACCCACCTGGCTTTTTAGGTATCTTACATGTAAAAGGCATTGGAACATGATAGAGACTACCGCTCCGTCATTGTCAAAGCTTGGATGGTCGTACCTAACTTCTAAAATTTCTCCTGGGAGGCAGTACCACTTCTGATTTAATAGTTTGGTTTGGGAGGGACCATTTTACAGGATTCCACTGGGTCCTTCCTACCTTAACGACTCTGACTTACTTACTCCACAGATCACGTAACCGATGTGGGGATCCTGCCTGCTATTAAAGATGTCCCTCCCAATTATGCATTTGGGAGTCTGGAGAAATAACTATAAACCCACTTCTCTGGGCCAGGACTCTATTTATCATCTGGCTTCTTAAGCTTTTACTCTATGTTAGTATTACAAATCCAGTGATTTCAGTGCCAACTCAACCCCTGTTCTTTGAAAAGCCCTCAAAAAGTCTGGTATTTCTCTTTCTCCAGTGTAAATTACTGTGACAAATGGCCACAAATCTCTTTGGGGAAAGATTCAGATACTATTTTTGGTATAAGCTTGGAGTCATATTGGTAGATCTTTCCTCACAGAAATGTGGCTTCCCTTTCAAACAATGAGTGTTGGCTCTGTGAATTAGCTTAGATTTGGAAACCGAAGGAGTGATTGCAATTTTTTATTATAGTGGAAAATGTCAACCTCCCCCTTACCTCCTTTTTGTCTATTAATACGAGTCAAGTACCACTCTAGTCGGCTACCCCTGTTTTACCCTTAGAGCCACCATAATCTATCATCCATCACAAAGTCCTGCAGAAAAGGGCAACCTGGTTTCTACTCCAACCTTGCTGCTCGTCGAGTCTGTTGGTGAAGTGACCACCCAACCTCTGCCATTTTAGAGTCCTAGTCATCCCGCTGATTTTAGAGATCCTACTGCTTCAGCACCATTCCCTACGACAACCCTGGTCTCCCAAGGACGTCACCCCTGAGCTTCTCCAAGATGCCAGGGCCCATCTGACCAGTGCATTTCTCACAGTAACAGGAGCATCCCTTGGGAACTCTCTAAAAACAAGTCTCATATAATAAATTTATGCTAACATTCCCACCTCCACGATCCTTCATTAAGTACATTAACATTTTTTGAGTAATTGTCTGGAATGTATGATAAATGTTTCTTAGACACACAAAGACTGTTCATGGAATTAAACAAAAGATGAACTCTGAAATAACTGTAAACAGATTCAGATCTCCTAAGAGCAAAAAATGACTTTCTATGTGTAACGTAATCCTCATGTAATGAGGATTTTCATTAAATTTTTTTCATTAAATTAAAAAAAAATATTCTTTGGTTAATGCTGATATACTGGGAATAAAAAGTATCAGCAGTTTTGGAAAGTGTTCAACCAAAAAAGTCTTCTCATGCTCTGTATAAAAATCAATGGAAACAAAACCATTCGAAGGTGTGACTTCAACCATCAGAAAGACTATAAGCGCTTCCTCCTAAATGAGCTATGGTGAGTACACTTACCTATGTAACCACGAACTTAATGACGATGCAGATCACCAGGAGAAAAGAGCAGGTGTGCCTGTGTGTGGGGGAGGACTACAGTGAAGGCAGTTATTGACATGGGACCTGTGATTAATATCTTATCAAATACAATAAATCCTAAAGCCTTTCCTACAAGCTATCTAAAAATTCATTGAAAAAATACTAGTTGTTTTAGTTGGAAAGTCTTTTACGTGATGTTGCAGACAGATCCGGTCTAGACAGATTTATCAGAGATGAAAAAAGTACCTTGTATTGAATTCCATAAACCATAAGAAGGAATAGATGTAATATTTGTTGATCTCTGTTCAGATAACAGATTCCAATTCTGCCTGTTAATTGGACATAAATCCAAAAATCGAATACATCTATTTTTCATGTGCATGCATTAATATTATTGTAAGAAATTGAACAGACTGACTCAGAAAAAATATATGGAAATATGAATCAAGATATACAAAATATTTGCAAAGGACAACACACAGATACCAGTAATGGTTTCAAACTTAAAAACCTGTTCTGAAGGTTTGCTAAGATTTTCATTATGGTAAGTTTATCACTTTAAAGTCTGCATAAGAAATTAACAAGGATAAAAACATCATTAACTCAGCAACAGGCTTGACACTCAAGAATACATAATAAGGGATATAATCCCATTTTAAAATTGAGAAATGGCTTTACCCTTATTTTTTTTAATTTGAAAAACAAACAATCCCTAAGGACGAGCTGTAATAAACTAGTAGACAATTGTACTTCTTCTTAGAGTAGTATTTTGGGTATACACAATTATTTTCTAAAGAATGGTTTTCAAAAATATTTTAGTGGTGAAAAATAATATTAAAAAGAAATCTTACCCAGAAAGCCAGCATATAAAACACAAATGTAGAGCTATTCTGGTTTCATGCATATTTTCATCTTTGTTTTGTTTTCTCTTTGAAAAGAGAAAGAAAGCCTCCCAAATATGCATACCCATGTTTGTTATTAAAACAAATTCAAAGACCTTTACATTATAATTATTACAACAGAACTGTCTTCCTGTTTGAGAAGTTTGAAATATTCAAAGTGTCCTACTGAGAAGTTCTTTGTAAAAGTTTTCCATACTTTCTATCACATGGTTTCATAGCAAGAAAAATGCAATGTAATTAAAATTTCAATATTTATTTGGGTGGGGGATATGAAAAGCTCATTTTCAACATCAAAAAAAAAGAGAAAAATGTTTGAGGCCAATCAAGGAAATACTGAAAAACAACAACAAAGGGGTGATGTTTTCCTATGTAGCAAAGCATAAAATAAAGCTATAGAAATTAAAATAGCATGGCATGGTATAAGAAGGGATAACTAGAATGGCAGAATAGAATAATGCAATTTTGTTCATAATAAAAATAGCATTTTAAGAAATTTTAAAAATGCTTTAACGTTTAACATTAAACATTATATAATGTTTAAATGTTTTTAAAAGTTCTCATCACATGAAAAAATTTTTTATAACCATGTTTGGGGACAGAAGTTAATTAGACTTAACTGTGGTGATCGTTTCNTGTGATGATCGTTTCTCAATGTTTACAAATACCAAATCATTACATCGTACACCTGAAACTAATAAAATGTTACATGTTCATTGTACCTCAGATTTTTTAANCTGTGGTGATCGTTTCTCAATGTTTACAGATACCAAATCATTACATCGTACACCTGAAACTAATAAAATGTTACATGTTCATTGTACCTCAGATTTTTTAATAGCATTTTAAAGCTGTAGGGTAGAATGCTGACTATCCTGTCTGGATTAGGACAGAGAGAAGAAGAAAGAGAACATTAGACTAATACTCATACTATGAACAACATGTTTCCTAATGATTAAATCATCAAGTATAAGCAACTATATAAGCTGTTATTATTATTATTATTTTTAAAGAATACAATGTGGGGCGCCTGGGTGGCGCAGTCGTTAAGCATCTGCCTTTGGCTCAGGGCGTGATCCCGGCATTATGGGATCGAGCCCCACATCAGGCTATTCTGCTATGAGCCTGCTTCTTCNGCAGTCGTTAAGCATCTGCCTTTGGCTCAGGGTGTGATCCTGGCGTTATGGGATCGAGCCCCACGTCAGGCTCCTCCGCTATGAGCCTGCTTCTTCCTCTCCCACTCCCCCTNCTTCTTCCTCTCGCACTCCCCCTGCTTGTGTTCCCTCTCTCGCTGGCTGTCTCTCTCTCTGTCGAATAAATAAATAAGTAAAATCTTTAGAAATAAATAAATAAATAAAATAAAAGCATACGATGTAAGATAATTGATATGAAAGAGATCTACTAAACTAGGGACANATCTTTAAAAATAAATAAATAAAATAAAAGCATACGATGTAAGATAATTGATATGAAAGAGATCTACTAAACTAGGGACAAAATTCAGAAACCAAAGTTGAAAAGATTAAAATGATTCACCTTTTAAAAAACAAAAATCTCTGGGTAAAAGTATCATAAACAATACTAAAAGACAAATATACCCTGGTAGATAAAATTTGCAACATATTTTGCAGACACTGAATTTATTTTTGTAGTACATAAAAAGTCCTCGCGGTTTCACAGGAAGACAAGCAGCTAACCAGGAAGAAAAGACAAGCAGATAAGAACAATCGATAGTGAAGAAGATGGACAAATGATTGATATGTGTGGGAATATGTTTAAATTGACTCGTAATTAAGAAAATGAAAGTTTAAACTTCACTGGAGTGTAATTTACCCTCTCACATCAAATTGGCAAAAATATCAAAGATTCACTCATGCTAAGGCAGCAAGTAAAAGTCACTTTCAACTTTGGCTAAATTCCATCTTGAAGAAGGAAACTACCCTACAATGATGCTGGCATACATGTAATAGAGATGTGCATACACATACACATTCCAGAAATGTTACTAAATTATTATCTGTAATAGTAAAAATCTATAGGTAATTTAGTTTTGAACAAAATAGCTGCAATTACGTATACCTAGTGCGTGCATACAGAGTACAATTCAGCCTTTGTGAGGATAATGCTCTAAGTCAGTGGTTCTCAAATTTTAGCGTACATCACAACCACCAGGAGGGCTGGTGACAACACAGACTGCTGGCCCCAACACGGAGCATCTGATGTGATGGGCACAAGAACTTGCATTTCTAACCAGTTCTCTCCGGGATCACACATTGAGAACCACTAAGCTGGATTTATACTTGGGGATTTGGACACATGGCCAAGTGAAAAATTCTAGTCACAGAATAATACTTTTCATTATCTAATTTAAAAATGAAAATAAAACAACATATATAATCAAATTTATAGAAATGCACTAAACAAGGACTGCAAGACAATACATCAGAATATTTAATGTTAACCTCCAGGAGGTGGGTAGGAGAGGGACAGAGACCATTCAAGTTAAATATCTCATTGTTTAAGCCATTTACAAGAGAACTATATTCACAATTCATTTGGTATTGATGCGATAATACTGACAGAGTAGAGAGGAAGGAAAGAAGAAGAGAAGAAGAGAGAAAGGGAAGGATAGAGGGAAAAAGAAAAGAAGGAAGAGAAAGAGAGTGGGTAGCTGAATCCTGAAATTATGGGCATCCAGAGGTAGTAATAGGTTGGTAGGTTTCCTAACAGATCTTTACCTCCCTTCTTTCTCATCTCTCCATCTATCTTTATAATAAACCCTCATTAAATGACGAGTAGTCTCAATATAGTGCTAGTCCTTGCAAGCTAAAAAAGGGTAATTAACAAAGATCTAAAGGCTCCGCAGAGTATTAAAACACAAAAATATTGAAATTTATTTAAATGTATCTAATTGAGTAGACTACAGGAATGCTAAGAACCTATTTTTCAATCTACTTATTTTCATACTTCCATTCAATTCTAGACCTTAGAGTCTAAGTATAAATTACTTAGAAACAATAAAAAGCCAGCATATGATTAATTATGTGTCAGTATAATGCTTATTCCATGCCAAGTACATATATATGTATATATTTACAACATACATCTAACTCGTGAAAGGAATCTATGATCTAGACATGACTGTTACCGTCATCCGTTTTATATAGATAAAAACCTGAGGCACAGAGAACAGAGAGGTGGAGGAACTTTCCCAAGGGCACCCCAGCAGGCAGTGGATCCAGGGATATACCCAGGCAGTCTGCTTCCAGTGCCACACTGTGAATCCACACAGCATCGTACCTTCCTCTCCACCATTTATTTCCCTTGGATACAGTAGCACTCTCAGGCCAGTACACGTTGCCAGATGATATATTTTTGAAGAAAATTTTTTTAAATCTAGAAAAAAAACGCTGCCTCTGAATACTTCTTAGAAATGGAGACCTTTATGATTCTCGTTGCCGCAGGAATAGGCAATAGATTGAGAAATCTCTTGAAAGTGCAGTGAGGATGCTTTGTCTCCCATTCCCAACTATTATCATATTCAGGTTAGACAAAGCAGCAAGAAAGGCATTCCAGCTTCATGGTATCAGCCAAGAAAACCCATCCTCAGGACCAGCTGCCACCAGCATGCCCTTTGGTGGTTGGCCGGGATGCCGAGGCCCAGCTGTTCTGTCAGCTTTCCTTATCCAGTTTGTTGACAAAGAAGAGGCCCAGTTAATTTTTCAAACAGGCAATATAAACTGAAACTGATTCACCTGCAAACACCTGAATTGCTTCTGGGAATGAAGAAATAACACTACTGAAATAATTTTTTTCTTAGGGTCAGAACACATTGAAATGGTTCCAGCAATGGAATTGCTTAGAAAAAAAAAATAATAATAAGGTAATAATTTACTCCTTTGTTCCAGAACTTATTTTGGATTGGCCAGACATCAGAGATTACACTCCAGATTGTGAATCATTACAGAGAAAATGTATGGAGAAAATAAATTCCTAATATTAAGGGAACATAAGGATGGAGATGAGGGAGAGCAGAACAGCAGGGATGACTTTTTAAAAAGATAAGAAGTTGCATTTTTAAGCAAAATTTGTAGTATAGAAGGTGCTGAATTTGGCACGTTCAGTACAGGAATAGTGGAACCATTAATGAGTGTTTTCCTGCCCTAAACTGCTTCTCATATGGCAGGTTGTGACTTCTTTTAGGTTTGTGTGGACACTCCTACTTTGATACCAACTTTTGGATCCTGGAATTTTTATTCTATGTTTATGAACAGAAAAATCAGAATCAAATCATAGCAACACTAAATTTTCTTTGAGATAATATTCTTGAGTCAATGCTATCGTTTTTTAAATGTTAGTAAAATTTTGACTGGACTCCATTGTTTCCTTTATAAATATTAAAATAAAAATGCTTTATATATCAGCTTGTCTATATCAAATTTTAATAACTATCATTTCTATCCTTTTATGTTTAGCTTTACAATCAGTTTTTTCTACCAAGTCTAATCATAATGGGTCAAATTTTGTAGAACTCAATCTTATCAAGATAATTTTATTCATTAATCAATTTTCAGTTAAAAGCAAATGTTATAATTTGCAATTTAAGCCTCTGTGAATTTTAATTTTTAATATTATTTTAATAATTAATAACTAATAACTATTTTCTAGATTACTTTTTACCAACAGCATAGCATTAAGTTTTATTAGATATATTTTACCATTTTAGCTCTAGTCATGGTCTTATCCATCAATCTATTGCTTCACTGTGAAGTTCGTATGCTTATTTTTATTTGTTGCTCAGGTCAAAATGTTAAGGTTGAACATCTTTGAATATTAAGAGTTAAGGATGCTTGGAGCAAAAGACAAGATTAAAATGATGAGTTCATAAAATCTCCACATTGCTCTTACTTTCTTCTATGTAGTGGTGTTAGCTGGATTTTTTTTCTTCCTGCAACAATAATCCTTAAAATATGTAACTTTGCTACCAAATGAGACCTCTTTTCCATCATAGTGTTTGTGTTGATTACCGGTGTATATTTTGAACTAGTCAGGTTAAATACATGACAGTAAGAATTGGCAATTAATGACTAAGACATCCTGAATATTCTGTATTATATTGGAACTGAATTTTTTCTGCCTAACCCTTTCTTTCACTCCTACAAACTTTTTCTCTGCTCATTATTTATCATTTTAGTGCCCTTTGAAAGTCTCAATTTCTGTTCCCGTTATTAAAGTAGCTTATGAAAGCTATAGCAGATGACTCTGAAAGCCGGAATGCAAACACCTGCAGACATTTGTTTTTAAAGTTTTCTATGAATATAATGACTGGGAGTAAGGAAAGTACATGTGACCTCGTGCACCACATTCTTCAGAACAAATGTTTCCTAGGCTGCAATTATGTCACCATGAAATCATGCTCCACGTTCTAAAATAAACTCATTGCCATATGAATTGTTATCTGACTGAGATATTTTTGTAGTTGTCTTTTAACAGCTTCCTTAGAAGTGTCTTCCAAATTTCTCACAATACCAAAACAAAAATTTCCTTCTTCATCTTATCCAAGTGAGTACATCGAACACGAATGTTCAGCAATCACCATCCTTATCCTGCATTGCACACACACAATTACTTGAATTTCTCTCTTGCGCTCTCTCTCTCTCACACACACACACACAATTTTTTAGCTAAATCTTCTAAAATATACATTTTTTATTTCCAAGAAAGATCAAAGAAGTTTTCCTCAAAGTNATCGAACACGAATGTTCAGCAATCACCATCCTTATCCTGCATTGCACACACACAATTACTTGAATTTCTCTCGCGTGCTCTCTCTCTCTCACACACACACACACACTATTTTTTAGCTAAATCTTCTAAAATATACATTTTTTATTTCCAAGAAAGATCAAAGAAGTTTTCCTCAAAGTCACGGTTCGGGACTCACCTGTGGACGTGGATGTCCTGTGACCAGACAGGTCAGTTCTAGGGTTTCTCCTTCCCGTATGGTATAGACCCTTTCAGAGTAGCGCTCCTCCTCAATGTTACAGGCCAAGCCCGAATGCACAATACGAACCGTTGGGGGAGCTGTCGAGTCAGGAAGAAGAGAGACAAGATACATAAAAAATAAGTCATCTGTCCTCCCATGAATCATCCTCGTTGTAAGAACAATTCTTACTAGACTTTACCACAGTCAGATCCATCAGTCTTAATACTTTGAGCAACCCCAAGGGATTAAAGATATTGCTGGACAGAATGCTTCAAATTTATCTAACAGTCACCAAGACATTCTGAAAGTGGCAAAAGGGAACAGGACGATGGGAGAACACTGATGACTTTGGAAATCATCATCATTACAAGACTGCATGATAAAATCTGATTGCTAAAATGTGACAGGTCCCTTTCTTTCTGAAACCCAAAATTTAATATAGTAAAGGATGCTGTCCAAAATCTAGGTAGCACAAACTCAAAAGACCATTAGAAAAGAAAAAGGAATCTGAATGAAAGATATTGGCATTATTCTGTTAATTTAATAAGGCTCATGGTGCAAATAGGGAGCTAATGAATGAGAAGTTTTGGTTATGAGGAACTGAAACCAACTTGGTTTTCAATAGACTCCTGTGTTGATATGAGCAAAAGATGATCATTGAATTAAGCCACTGAAGAAGGCAATAAATCATTAATACCCAAGTATAAAATTCTGATTCAAGAGACTTAGTTCTCATGAAGTTATCCAAATTCCTAAGTATGATTTTCTCCTTTTTCAATACCACACAGGCCAATAAAACTTGATGAGCATTCACTCACTGACTTAAATATCACTGGAAATCCACTATATGCAAAAACTCTTTCAGTCATGAGAAACACTTAGACAGGAAGTCATGCGCTTCCTGTCACCAAAAAGATGACTGTCAGTTACTAGTTTCAAATTGGAGACCACCCCATTCACGAATCCAGCATTTTCGTTCATAATAAATACATTCGGGAGTGGAGGAGAAAGGGTTATTTTATTATTACTGTTATTATTATTAAGTTCAATTAGCCAACATATAGGTTTTTTTTTAATTAAAGGCAAGTGGAAAGGCTCTATCTACAAGTAAAGGACAATAATCTCTAGAATTTCCTGTAGCAATCTCAACCTAAACATCAGTATTGTCAGCAGAGTCTATGTTTTCTTAAAAATTGATGAGGACATACTTGGAATTTTTTAACATTAAAAGGGTCATGAATGATGTAGAATTTGAATAAACTTGGTGATTCTATGGAGGGAATAAAATGAATATAAGTCCAACTTACGGGAAAATTCCTTCTGGAAAAATCCGTGTTCTGAACATAATAACACAAAGGAAGTTTCCAATATCTAATACTTTGATTTATATAACCAAATGTATAGAACATGCATAGCATTTAACAATTGAAAATAATGTATTTTATTAAGCTTCTCAATTTCAAGCAGAAACTGAAGGATAGAAAAGCCTATTTATGGATAATAAAACAACTGGGTATTTTAAGATTTTTCTGGATATCCAAGCAGAGTTCTGTTCTTCAACTTTCAAATTCAGGATTCCATTCTCCAATACTCCACATCAAATCAAATGTAAAAATTTCCAAAAGAAAGATAAGAAGAGGAGACTTCAGTAGTTCTTATATTCACTATGCACAAAAAGCTCCCCAGAAACTTGCTTAAAATACAGATTTCAGAGGTATGGCCAGAAGCCTGTTATGTATGCAGAANGTTATGTATGCAGAAAAACCTAGGAATCTACATTTTTACCAAATATCCAAATGGGAACAATGCCAGTGCTACTTAGACCAGATTACTAGAAATTATTTTCTAAAACTTACAAGTGTTTGTTGACTAAAGGAAATACTCCAGAGGATAAAACATCCTTTTCCTTTTAAANTGGGAACAATGCCAGTGCTACTTAGACCAGATTACTAGAAATTATTTTCTAAAACTTACAAGTGTTTGTTGACTAAAGGAAAATACTCCAGAGGATAAAACATCCTTTTCCTTTTAAAATTTTCAAGTAACTAAACTTCAGGCTGTGCATTATTTCACTGGTTTGGAAAATTAAATGATGCTCAAACAAATCAAATGTTTTGCTTGGTCTATAAAACCAATTTATCAAAAAAATTTTTACCATGTCTTTGGACACTGTCTAGACACTATAATAATTTGTTTAGTTTTACGACATTAGAAATTCTTATCTGCAGTGTTTCTCTGGGTGTTCCGATATATTTCACACAATGTTTCCTATAAATCATTTCCTACGGTGATCAAATTTAAACTTCAATTTAGATAAGTAATACTAGAGAGCTACTTATTTTTAAACATCTATCATACAAACTGTATACATATTTTAGAGGTTAAACTGATGGCGATCAATAAAAATTTAAAAAATATAAATAGAAAATTTAGGTTCATTACTTTGAAATCTATTTCTATGCCAAATTTAGCTTACTAAGTGATAGCACACGTTTACTAACACATCTAATTATAGAGTAACATGACATTTTTCCAGATTAATTTACGTGTTATTTTTGTTTTAATTTCAAATCAATGAATAGCATTGTTATTTTTAAGCTATATCTTTCCAAAGCATCATTATGCAAATAAGTAGCTTTATTTAAAACATTTAAATTATACAGGAAGCACATCGTGTTCATTTACAAGGGTTAATTTTCTGCTATTTTCTTCTATATTTTAACACATTCTTGGAAAAGGTAGTTGCCTATATATTGTAATCATTATGAACCTACCGTCTGTCTTATGAAAGGGTGGAATATTCTGCCAAATTTTAGGAGTGGAAGATGTATTTTTCCTAGCATGCATTAAAACATGTGCTGAGTACTTTCGCTGCTCGACAATAAGGTGAGTATTTTGGAAGCTTCCAAGAACTCTTTTGGTCTGCAGAAAGCTCATCTGAAAAGGTCTTAGCTCATCCCGGTTATCGCTCGTATTTCCAAATTGAGGACATGCAGCTAGTTGTGGCCTAATAAGAGCAGAACCAGCGTCCTTTGTTCCTTTCTCTACCTCATGCTATTAAAACTATGTCTGACATAGTTAAATTAGGGTTCTAAATAACCCTAAACTAGACATACACTAGACTAGGGGAAAAAAAAAAAAAAAAGACTGAGAAACTGTTCATGACGTCGTTAGAGCACCATCAGTAGATGAGCAATATAAATAGTATAATTGCTGCAAATAACGAATGTAACATTGCTTCAAGTCACCATCCTGCTTCCAGTTCCTGACAAACNGTCTGACATAGTTAAATTAGGGTTCTAAATAACCCTAAACTAGACATACACTAGACTAGGGGAATAAAAAAAAAAAAAACAGACTGAGAAACTGTTCATGACGTCGTTAGAGCACCATAAATAGATGAGCAATACAAATAGTATAATTGCTGCAAATAACGAATGTAACATTGTTTCAAGTCACCATCCTGCTTCCAGTTCCTGACAAATGCAGGAAATCTCACAACTGCCAAAATAATATTTTATAATTCCTATTTTCATCATGTCCTCTTCCTGCCTAAGGATTCATGATGTCCCTCCATAACTTCACGGGATTCTAATGCCTCTAGGTGCTCTGTAAAAGTCCTCATACCAACTATACAACACTAAGTCCTACCTCTCTGTAACATCAGCCCAAGGTCAGTGGGAAGGTAAAGAGCACCGAGATTTTAAGCCTTTAACCTCATACACAGACTTTCAAGCATGCATTTATTGAGCAACTGCTATACACCACATATGACAGCCTTTGCTCGTGGTACTCTCCCATCTAGAACTTCAAGACCGATATTTATATAAATGTTCCTGACACCTTCTTGGATTATTTAGCAATCTTCAGGAGATAGGTACTGCCCAGTGATGTTCCTTTTTCCTAACAGGTTAACTTTATATTAAGCACATCGTTCCTGGGATGAGCACCATTTTAAGCATCTGTCCCATACCCCATGATTCAGAGCAGAGAGTAGGTGTATACTTAATAATTTATCTTAATTTAATAATTAATTTGTAATTTTGTGTTTTAGCAAATCTGACTATAATGACACCAACATCCTATTTTAGAAAAAATATCAACTATTACGGCACTGAATTTACTTACTCTAAATATAAATCCAATTTGCAGTACTATAACTGAAGCAAGTTGTCTTTTATCCTCTGCCTTGTTGAAAAAAGCCTCAATTCATCATCCTGAAATTGGACTAAGGGTTATGATCCCCTTTGCCCTGTAGAGTCAGCAATGAATTAAAATGTTAAAATATTGCATGAGACTCATATTCATCCAAATTTGTTTGAAGTAAACCAAATCCCATTACATAGAATCTTTCCTAACTCTAATCACATCAACTCCCTTAATTCGAGTAAATTGGCTTTGGGTTCAAAAGGTCAGCCTAAAAGGGCAAAAGAGAGACACTCTTTTATCTTGTTAGAGTATACTTTTGAAAGTTAAACCACATTCTCTCTGTATTCTGTTGGAGAAAGAACACAAATCAATTATTTTCCAATGGCAACAACCAGGAGCATTTGCAGGCTTTCCTTCTCATATACAGGCTTGCAAGCATGTATTTACTGAACAACGGCTATAGATCAAGNAAAAAAAAAAAAAACAGACTGAGAAACTGTTCATGACGTCGTTAGAGCACCATAAATAGATGAGCAATACAAATAGTATAATTGCTGCAAATAACGAATGTAACATTGTTTCAAGTCACCATCCTGCTTCCAGTTCCTGACAAATGCAGGAAATCTCACAACTGCCAAAATAATATTTTATAATTCCTATTTTCATCATGTCCTCTTCCTGCCTAAGGATTCATGATGTCCCTCCATAACTTCACGGGATTCTAATGCCTCTAGGTGCTCTGTAAAAGTCCTCATACCAACTATACAACACTAAGTCCTACCTCTCTGTAACATCAGCCCAAGGTCAGTGGGAAGGTAAAGAGCACCGAGATTTTAAGCCTTTAACCTCATACACAGACTTTCAAGCATGCATTTATTGAGCAACTGCTATACACCACATATGACAGCCTTTGCTCGTGGTACTCTCCCATCTAGAACTTCAAGACCGATATTTATATAAATGTTCCTGACACCTTCTTGGATTATTTAGCAATCTTCAGGAGATAGGTACTGCCCAGTGATGTTCCTTTTTCCTAACAGGTTAACTTTATATTAAGCACATCGTTCCCGGGATGAGCACCATTTTAAGCATCTGTCCCATACCCCATGATTCAGAGCAGAGAGTAGGTGTATACTTAATAATTTATCTTAATTTAATAATTAATTTGTAATTTTGTGTTTTAGCAAATCTGACTATAATGACACCAACATCCTATTTTAGAAAAAATATCAACTATTACGGCACTGAATTTACTTACTCTAAATATAAATCCAATTTGCAGTACTATAACTGAAGCAAGTTGTCTTTTATCCTCTGCCTTGTTGAAAAAAGCCTCAATTCATCATCCTGAAATTGGACTAAGGGTTATNTGGAGGGAATAAAATGAATATAAGTCCAACTTACGGGAAAATTCCTTCTGGAAAAATCCGTGTTCTGAACATAACACAAAGGAAGTTTCCAATATCTAATACTTTGATTTATATAACCAAATGTATAGAACATGCATAGCATTTAACAACTGAAAATAATGTATTTTATTAAGCTTCTCAATTTCAAGCAGAAACTGAAGGATAGAAAAGCCTATTTATGGATAATAAAACAACTGGGTATTTTAAGATTTTTCTGGATATCCAAGCAGAGTTCTGTTCTTCAACTTTCAAATTCAGGATTCCATTCTCCAATACTCCACATCAAATCAAATGTAAAAATTTCCAAAAGAAAGATAAGAAGAGGAGACTTCAGTAGTTCTTATATTCACTATGCACAAAAAGCTCCCCAGAAACTTGCTTAAAATACAGATTTCAGAGGTATGGCCAGAAGCCTGTTATGTATGCAGAAAAAAACCTAGGAATCTACATTTTTACCAAATATCCAAATGGGAACAATGCCAGTGCTACTTAGACCAGATTACTAGAAATTATTTTCTAAAACTTACAAGTGTTTGTTGACTAAAGGAAATACTCCAGAGGATAAAACATCCTTTTCCTTTTAAAATTTTCAAGTAACTAAACTTCAGGCTGTGCATTATTTCACTGGTTTGGAAAATTAAATGATGCTCAAACAAATCAAATGTTTTGCTTGGTCTATAAAACCAATTTATCAAAAAAATTTTTACCATGTCTTTGGACACTGTCTAGACACTATAATAATTTGTTTAGTTTTACGACATTAGAAATTCTTATCTGCAGTGTTTCTCTGGGTGTTCCGATATATTTCACACAATGTTTCCTATAAATCATTTCCTACGGTGATCAAATTTAAACTTCAATTTAGATAAGTAATACTAGAGAGCTACTTATTTTTAAACATCTATCATACAAACTGTATACATATTTTAGAGGTTAAACTGATGGCGATCAATAAAAATTTAAAAAATATAAATAGAAAATTTAGGTTCATTACTTTGAAATCTATTTCTATGCCAAATTTAGCTTACTAAGTGATAGCACACGTTTACTAACACATCTAATTATAGAGTAACATGACATTTTTCCAGATTAATTTACGTGTTATTTTTGTTTTAATTTCAAATCAATGAATAGCATTGTTATTTTTAAGCTATATCTTTCCAAAGCATCATTATGCAAATAAGTAGCTTTATTTAAAACATTTAAATTATACAGGAAGCACATCGTGTTCATTTACAAGGGTTAATTTTCTGCTATTTTCTTCTATATTTTAACACATTCTTGGAAAAGGTAGTTGCCTATATATTGTAATCATTATGAACCTACCGTCTGTCTTATGAAAGGGTGGAATATTCTGCCAAATTTTAGGAGTGGAAGATGTATTTTTCCTAGCATGCATTAAAACATGTGCTGAGTACTTTCGCTGCTCGACAATAAGGTGAGTATTTTGGAAGCTTCCAAGAACTCTTTTGGTCTGCAGAAAGCTCATCTGAAAAGGTCTTAGCTCATCCCGGTTATCGCTCGTATTTCCAAATTGAGGACATGCAGCTAGTTGTGGCCTAATAAGAGCAGAACCAGCGTCCTTTGTTCCTTTCTCTACCTCATGCTATTAAAACTATGTCTGACATAGTTAAATTAGGGTTCTAAATAACCCTAAACTAGACATACACTAGACTAGGGGAATAAAAAAAAAAAAAACAGACTGAGAAACTGTTCATGACGTCGTTAGAGCACCATAAATAGATGAGCAATACAAATAGTATAATTGCTGCAAATAACGAATGTAACATTGTTTCAAGTCACCATCCTGCTTCCAGTTCCTGACAAATGCAGGAAATCTCACAACTGCCAAAATAATATTTTATAATTCCTATTTTCATCATGTCCTCTTCCTGCCTAAGGATTCATGATGTCCCTCCATAACTTCACGGGATTCTAATGCCTCTAGGTGCTCTGTAAAAGTCCTCATACCAACTATACAACACTAAGTCCTACCTCTCTGTAACATCAGCCCAAGGTCAGTGGGAAGGTAAAGAGCACCGAGATTTTAAGCCTTTAACCTCATACACAGACTTTCAAGCATGCATTTATTGAGCAACTGCTATACACCACATATGGCAGCCTTTGCTCGTGGTACTCTCCCATCTAGAACTTCAAGACCGATATTTAGATAAATGTTCCTGACACCTTCTTGGATTATTTAGCAATCTTCAGGAGATAGGTACTGCCCAGTGATGTTCCTTTTCCCTAACAGGTTAACTTTATATTAAGCACATCGTTCCTGGGATGAGCACCATTTTAAGCATCTGTCCCATACCCCATGATTCAGAGCACAGAGTAGGTGTATACTTAATAATTTATCTTAATTTAATAATTAATTTGTAATTCTGTGTTTTAGCAAATCTGACTATAATGACACCAACATCCTATTTTAGAAAAAATATCAACTATTACGGCACTGAATTTACTTACTCTAAATATAAATCCAATTTGCAGTACTATAACTGAAGCAAGTTGTCTTTTATCTAAACTCTGCCTTGTTGAAAAAAGCCTCAATTCATCATCCTGAAATTGGACTAAGGGTTACGATCCCCTTTGCCCTGTAGAGTCAGCAATGAATTAAAATGTTAAAATATTGCATGAGACTCATATTCATCCAAATTTGTTTGAAGTAAACCAAATCCCATTACATAGAATCTTTCCTAACTCTAATCACATCAACTCCCTTAATTCGAGTAAATTGGCTTTGGGTTCAAAAGGTCAGCCTAAAAGGGCAAAAGAGAGACACTCTTTTATCTTGTTAGAGTATACTTTTGAAAGTTAAACCACATTCTCTCTGTATTCTGTTGGAGAAAGAACACAAATCAATTATTCTCCAATGGCAACAACCAGGAGCATTTGCAGGCTTTCCTTCTCATATACAGGCTTGCAAGCATGTATTTACTGAACAACGGCTATAGATCAAGCATGAGGCTATGTTCTGGGGATATAAAACTCAATGCTATGAGCTGCACCTTTTATCAGCTTACAGCCTATTGGGTCTGTC
Source organism: Ailuropoda melanoleuca (assembly GCF_002007445.2). Taxonomy (NCBI): domain Eukaryota; kingdom Metazoa; phylum Chordata; class Mammalia; order Carnivora; family Ursidae; genus Ailuropoda; species Ailuropoda melanoleuca. Next base: position 23,036,233 of record NC_048237.1, read on the forward strand.
CAGTTTATAAGGAGGGAAGGAAAGAACAATTACAGTTGAACAGGATACATACTCGAACAGAAGAGTGAAGAGTAATTTAAGAGGACAAAGCAGAGGATGCCTAAATCTGCCCAGAGGATTCAACATGTTTCACAGAGTCAATGACATGTAACCTAGGTCTGGAAAGATGCATGTGGAGGGAACAAAGGGGAAGGACATTCCAGGGAGAGGAAGCAGTGTGTTCAAAGGCATGTCTGTAAGAGACCGCCTGCAGTGTTTAGGAAACGGCTACATTAAAATGTGGTCCATGTAGTTTATAACTTACTCTGAATTTTGACACTGGCGCCACTCTCTCAAGTTGCCATTGTGTGTCCAGACACAGCAGAGACACTGTATAGCTCTGCGAATGGAAATGAGGACAGAGACCTACTTTAGAGGTTTTGTTAGACAGGAGTTGAAGATTAAGAATGCGGGGTGAAGGAGGAAGCGTTAAGATGACACAAGTTTACACCTCAGTTGACTACTAAAAGATGATTTTTTAAAAAGATTTATTTGTTTGAGAGAGAGCAGGCTTAGAGGAGCAGAGGGAGAGGGAGTCACAAGCAGCCTCTGAAATGAGCAAGGAGTCTGAGGAGGGGCTCAATCTCACAACTCTGAGATCACAACCCCGAGATCCCGACCAGAGCTGAAACCAAGAGTCAGATGCTTAACCGACTGAGCCACCCAGGCACCCTAAGGGATCATGTTTTTAATAGAAAGTACTCTTTTGAGCAGCTGGCTAGCTCAGTTGGTAGAGCATGCAATCTTGATCTCGGGGGTCATGAGTCTGAGCCCCATGTTGGGCCTAGACCCTATAAAAAGAAAAAAGAAAAGAAAAGAAAAGATGCTGTCTTGATCACTATGGACTCCACATTATTCACACGTGGGAGAGATTTGAGACGGGAATTTTGAGCCCAGTTTATGGAGGGCTTTGTTAGAGTAAGGACTTAGCTGCAAAACACTTTTGAAAGAGACGCTTTTTTCCCATAGCAGTCCAGTAGCAGGCACTGTTTCTGAAGGACACATTGTCATTAGCCAGTAAATACGTTTGGTGTTAGGAGTTTTCTCTCATCTAAGAACCCCAAGTAAGAGCTTTGTACTTTGGTAAATCCCTCAAATCCCTGATGCAACTACTCTCTGGGAATTCAAGTCGCCAGTATAATCTTGACAGTCTTCAACACCAGGTCAAGACAGCTTATTCTTGACATAGATCACAGATCTCCCGGGACAGGCAGTGTGGAGAGAAGGATGCTCAGTGGCCCCCTCTTCGAAGGCTTGGTGAAGCATCAGTGAGCCACGCTGCACCAGCATCCCTCACACATTCTGTCAAGAGACCTCAGAGGCCCAGAGACACAGAGGTAGAGAGAGAACATCTCACACCTTACTGCTCTCATGCATCAGGAGATAATACAGTTGACACTTAACACCATTCTTGGCAAGCATTCAGTTTTGCTTTTAAAGGGAACATAACAATAATCAAATTTCTTTCCACTTTTCTATTGATTTGAGCGATTACATGCTTTCATAAAACATTTCTCGGTCTCCTACAACATCTTACATTTAGCTCATTGACATTGCCAATAATTGGCCTCTTCTGCTTATTTTACAATCTCCAATATAGCACATTTGTGTAGTAATTCTAAAAATAAACAAACATGGTTCCTTTCCTTTTTTGTGTGTGTCTTGCCTACCCAAGTTACTAGTTTAAGATAGTGGGAGAGTCTTCTCCTCCTTCCTTTTTTCACAATGATCTCCCAATTCAACTTTTAAATTAAGTATTATGTCTATAGGCATAGTCCCTAATTATCCCTCTTGTTTACAACCCTTTGCCTGAAGTCTTTCTCCTCAGGCTCACTATATTACATATTCTGATATCACAGACACAGATAGGGAAGAAGAGAATAGGAAGATCTGGGAGAGGAGATAAAGAATTCAGTTTTAGATGCTGATGGTGAGCTGACAACAACTGAAAAGTCATTGCTGGACACAGGACGACACAAGACTAAAGTCATTGCTGGACAACAGAGAATAGGTGAAATCTCTAAAGCAAAGAACGCAGAGTGAGAAATTAAGAGGATATGATAGAAACAGGAGTAGTACGGATTCTTAATACAGAGAGGCCAAGGAAAAAGACTTAATATGTTTCTAAAGTCAGAGAAACAGAAGGAAAACAAAGAAACTGTGGCGCTTTAGGAGTCACATAAAGAGATACTGAAGCATGGGAAACCGTCCGAAACCGTCACTAACAACAGATGTAAATTAGGAAGATCACAGACAAAGGGTCCTTGCTTAGGATGGCGAGGATGGCATTGGTGAATTCTGAGTGAGATACGGTGGTCGAGTAGCGGGGTCAAAAGATGAATGAGAGAAGGTTTGATTGAGAAGGAGAGAAGTCTTAGTAGGTCAAATTAAGCTTAGGGCAAAAAACCAAACTGCTGCTGAGGTTTACGCATTTGTGAAAAGGAATGGTAAGTATAAAACGGAATAATTTAACAGTATTTTACCATCATCTCAGGATTGCAAAGATGAATTATTTACATTATAGGAAAAAAACCATAATGGGGGCGCCTGGGTGGCTCAGTTGGTAAAGCAGCTGACTCTTGGTTTAGGCTCACTTCTTGATCTCAGCATCCTGAGATCAAGCCTCATATTGGGCTTCCCATACAGTGGGGAGCGTTCTTCTCCCCTTCTCCCTCCCCCTTTGTTCCTCCTGCATGCTCCCTCTCTCTCTCAAATAAATAAATTTTAAAAAAAGAAAGAAAAAAAAGAAAAAAAAAACTGTAATGTTTGTATTTCCAATATAGTTAATTTTTTTTGCAATACCAGATGATTTTCTACTATTGTTGATCATTCTTTTAAAATTAACTGCCCTAAAATCCCATCTTGTTTTCTTTTTCTTCCTTTTTTCCTCTCTGTTTACTCTTTTTTAAAAAAATAGTTTATTTATTTATTTGTCAGAGAGAGAGAGCATGCGCACACAAGCAGGGGGAGCAGCAGAGGCTAGGGAGAACAATATAGACTTAATACATCCCGCTAATATACTCACCAACTGCATGAATATAAACACATATTCAAACATGCACATAAACAGAATGTTCAATTTGTGTGTCTATTCTCATAATTTCCTCAAAAAATAGTTAAAATCCTTATGTCGTTGTCATTTAAGTAATCCCAAATAAAGCAATATTCTGATATAAAAACAATATAAAGATTATTTTAAATCAGATTTGAGCTCAATAAATAAATAAATAAACAAGCTTTTAGCTTATTTAAGTTGTCTGATTCATTGGTTACTTCCAATTAGCTATTATTTCAGCATCAATGTGAACTTACTATTTCCCTACACCTTTCCCCTCAACCCTTATATTTGCATAACACAATATTCCTATCCACTAGAGAGAAATATTTTTTCATCTTTAATTTGATGAGGTATAAAATAAAAGCACTAAAATAGTATTGAATATTCTGGATTTAATCAAAAGAAGATCATATCTAGGGGTGCCTGAGTGGCTTAGTTGGTTAAGCAGCTGACTTCAGCTCAGGTCATGATCTCAGGGTCCTGGGAGCAGCCCCACGTTAGGCTCTGTGCTCAGCGGGAAGTCTGCTGAAGATTCTCTCTCTCCCTCTCCCCTTCCCACCATTCATGCATGCAAACGGGCTCACTCTCTCCTCTCTCTCTCAAATAAATGAATAAAATCTTCAAAAAAAGGTCATATCTCTCTCATATGACTTTGGTGATGGACTCTCAATATGCAAGGTTTTGAATATTTTGCATATTATGTATCTCCAGTAGAAGTTGAGCAGTATTGTTATAAATTAATCGAACTTCCCCGAGAGACTCTCCAAAGCCCAAGGTAGGGTAAAAAAATTAAACCTTGAAGCCTCTATTTTTAGAAAGGAGCTATTAATGTTTTCTTAAATAGCAGATGTTGACATGATTTTTTAGATTAATGTTAGTCAAGAATTTAAAGCAGAGTTTAAATTAAAATGTTTAACTTATCTCTTTATATGAAATAGATACCATATACGTAGAAGAAAGTCTGTCATCAAAAGAAAATAAACCTTCAACAACAATATGATTATGTGCATGAAATATCTCTGATAAACACGGATGCAGAACTCCTCAACAAAATATTAACGAACCAAATCCAACAATATATTAAAAAAATCACCATAACATAATAAAAAAATTTTATAATAAAAAAAAAATTCACCATGATCAAGTGGGATTTATTCCAGGGATGCAAGGGTGGTTTAATATTCACAAATCAATCAACGTGACCTATCACATCAACAAGAGAAAGGACAAAAACCATATGATTATCGCAATATATGCAGAAAAAACTTCTGACAAAGTACAACATCCTTTCATGATAAAGACCCTCAACACGGTAGGTGTAGAGGGAACATACCTCAACATAATAAAGGCCATCTATGGAAAACCATAGCTAACATCATACTCAATAGTGAGAAACTTAGAACTTTTCTTCTAAGGTCCTCAACAAGAGAAGGATGTTCACTCTCACCACTTTTATTCAACACAGTACTGGAAGTCCTAGCCACAGCAAATGGACAAGGAAAAAAAAGGCATCTAAATTAGTAAGGAAGAAGTAAAACTTTCACTCTTTGCAGATTACATGATGCTCTATACAGAAAACCCTAAAGACTACATCAAAAAACTACTAGAACTGATAAATGAATTCAGTAAAGTTGCAGAATATGAAATTAATATATATAAATTTGTTGCATTTCTATTAACAATGAAGTAGCAGAAAGAGAAATTAAGAGAACAATCCCATTTACAAATGCACCAAAAATAATAAAATAAGTAGGAATAAATGTAACCAAGGAGGTGAAAGACCTGTACTCTGAAAATTTTTAAAACACTGATGAAAGAAAATGAAGATGACACAAACAAATGGAAAGATATTCCATGTTCATGGATTGGAAAAGCCAGTATTATTAAAAATATTCATGCTACCCAAAGTAATCTATGAATTTAATGCAATCCCTATAAATACCAACAAAATTTTTGGTAATTTTTTATAGAACTAAAATTTTTCATAGAACTAAAACAAATACTACTAAAATCTGTATTGAACTACAAAAGACGCTGTATAGCGAAAGTAATCTTACGAAAGAAGAATAAAGATAGGGGTGCCTGGGTGGGTCAGCTGGTTAAGTGTCCAACTCTTGATTTCAGCTCAGATCATGATCATAGGGTCATGGGATCAAGTCCCATGTCTGGCTCTGTGCTCAGTGGGAGTCTGCTTGAGATTCACTCTCTCCCTCTCCCTCTGTCCTTCATCCCACACCTCTAAAAATAAACAAATGAATCTTCAATAAATAAATAAATAAAGAAGAAGAAGAATTTGGAGTTATCACATTTTCAGGTTTCAAAGATATACTACAAAGTTAATCTAAATAGTATCTTAACACAAAAATAGTTACATAGATAAATGGAACAGAATAAAGAACACAGAAATGAACCCATGTCTATATGGTCAATTAATGTATGATAAAGGAGGCAAGAATATATAAAGGGGAAAAGGCAGTCTCTTCAACAAATGGTACTGAGAAAACTGGACAGCTACATGTAAAGAAATGAAACTGGGCCATTTTTCTACATCAGATACAAAAAATACACTCAAAATGGATTAAAGACCTAAATGTGAGACTTGAAACTATAAAAACCCTAAAAGAAAGCAAAGTCAATAATTTCTTGAACATTAGTCACAGAAACATTTTTCTAGATATGTCTCCTCAGGAAAGGGGAAGAAAACCAAAATTAAATTACGTGAACTACACCAACATAAAATACTTTTGCAGAGTGAAGGAAACCAATAAAACAACAAGATAACCTGCTGAATGGAAGAAATTTGAAAATGATATACCTGATAAGGGATTAATATCCAAAATATATAAAGAACTTATACAACTCAACACTACAAAAGTATAAATAGGAGCACTTGGGTGGCTTAGTCAGTGAAGCGTCCAACTCTTGATTTCAGCTCAGGTCATGATCTCAGGGTTGTGAGATCGAGCCCTGCATCAGACTGCGTGCTGAGTGCCTGCTTGAGATTCTCTCTCTCCCTCTCCATCTGCCCCTCCTCCCCTCTCTCTTAAAATAAATAAATAAATAAATGATTTAATTAAAAATGGGTAGAGGATCTGAACAGATATTTTTCCAAGAAAGACATGTAGATGCCCAATAGACACATGAAAAGATGCTCAATATCACTCATCATCAGGGAAATGCAAATGAAAATCACAATGAGATACCACCTTACACCTGTCAGAATGGCTAAAATCAAAAACTCCAGAAATAACATGTGTTGGTGAGGGTGTGGAGAAAAAGCAACCTCCATGCTCTATTGACGGGAATGCCAATTGGTGCAACTGTTACGAAAGACAATATGGAGGTTCCTCAAAAATTTAAAATAAAATTACCATATGATCAACCGACTCCACTACTGGGTACTTACCCAAGGAAAATGAAAACGCTGCTTTGAAAAGATATATGCACCTTATGTTGATTGCAGCATTTACAATAGCGAAGATACGGAAGCAGCCCCAGTATTCATCCATAGACAAATGGATAAGGAAGAGGTGGTACATACATACAATGGAATACTACTCAGCCATAAAAAGAAGTGAGATCTTGCCATTTGCAACAACATGGATGGAGCCAGAGGTCATTATGCTTAGTGAAATAAGTCAGCCAGAAAAATACAAATACCGTAAGATTTCACTCATAGGGGGATTTAAGGAACAAAACAAATGAACAAAGAAAGAAAAAAAGGGAGACAAAAAAGACTCTTAAATACAGAGAACAAATTGCTGGGTACCAGAGGGGAGGTGTGTGGGAAAATGATGAAATACATAAAGAAGACCAAAAAAAGAATGGAAAAGAGAAGAAAATGACCTTCCATAATAATATTATGTACATGAAATTTTGATGTTAAACACAACTTAAAGCATTGTAATGCAATTTAAAATGTAATGTTAGAACAACAATAAAAGCAATAATATTTTTGTATAAAAGAACTATTTGGTAATGTCATTCTCCAATCAGGGTACTAACTTCATGGAAAATTGAACACATAACAGGAAAATATTAATCTAAAATATCTTCCATAAAATGACATTTTTGTGTCCTTTTTTCTTAAGTGAAACAGTATAAAATTTTAAGTTTTATTACATGAAGGTTTCTACATTTGCAACTTCAGATTTCATTAGAAATACCTTTCTTTGTTTTCACCTAGAAGCATAACCTATTAATATCTATGGCTAGATTCTAGATTCTTTCCAACTAAGAGCTGAATCATGTCTCTATTAGTAAATTTCAGAAAAGTAAAAAATTAACATTCCAGAAACTTTGGGAGCTACGCCTTAGACTATCAGCAACAACAACAAAAGCTGAGACAGACACACTCTTGCTCTGATGTTACTGTTCTTTTTTTTTTTTTTTTTAATTTAAATTCAACTTGCCAACTTACAGTACATCATTAGTTTCAGGTGTAGATGGCACTGTTCTTTATGGGCGTTGAGTCAGTGTGGGGGCGCAGTGAAGGAGACAGAGAAACTATTATAACACTGCAAAAGAAGGCAGCATTTAATCCTTAAAACCTTGGATTAGGTCTTCTCCCTCTAAATCAAACTTGGGAAATGGCTTCCTCCTAATAATGTCAGAAGCCATGTATCATGAGGTCAGTGAACCCTCCAAGGTTCTTTGAACCACATCTTCCTTGCCTTGTATGAATTATCACCACATCTTATGAGATCAGGACTCCTAAAGACACAGGTACTGATTACATCATTTTTTTTTTTACCCCTCCAGACTGAAATGTATACCTAAATACAGTTGTCCTCTGAAATTAAGAGCTTTTCAGCTTTCTTGGAAAGAACTTACAAAGCTACAGCAAATACTAACTAAAATGAAATTAGTCTCATCATTGTGCTGCAACCTTAATCACAAATTGAGTATTTAGAGACAGCCATTATTTCTTCCAGTCTAGCTCATCAAGAAAACAAATGAGATTTACTACAGAATATGCCAAAAATGAAAACTTTAATTTGCTTCTCCAAGAGTGGCAATGGCAGGCTGAGAAATTTTAGGATCTGGCCTGCCAATTTCCCCATTGTTTCTCTCCTCTGAGAAATTACTGCTGCTGCTTGTGACTAATCCCAAGAAGGACAAGGTCCTCAGCATGTCAGAAAAATGCCTTTCAGACCCCAGAATGCAGGAATCAGTGTGACAGTGACCCACACCCAAAGCCCCTTTCTGAACAGAGCAGAAGAGAGATTATCACTAAGCAAGAATGAGTCAGACTCCAGTAGGACAATACTCTCATAGACTGAGAATTTAGCAAACACCAGAACCTGTGTAACACATGTGATTTTGACAATCTCTAGTTCTCACTAAAACCTGAAATGTATATTTTTAATTTCCATGTAAGAAAATGAGTCACCCTTGGTGAAACTTAGTAAATTTCAAAGTTTAGTTTTAACTACATTTCTGCCTTTACCCTAAAAAACAAATTTTGTTGGGTTTCATTTTGCCTTTTTGCATCTTCATTTTTAAAAGGCCAGACATTCCTTTATATCTTTGGAATTCAGGGGGAGAAAATGGAATACAGAAAGAAAATTATCATTTCTATACTGATGGGCAAAAAGTATCTTTATTAAATTACTTGGTGCCATAAGAACCAAAGTAAAACATCTGTCTAAATCATGCAATGTGAAACATAAGCAATTATTAGTAAATATTATCACCTACCTAATATTTTTTTTAAATCTTAAGCTTTGGCAATTTCAAAAATTTACCTACTTTGCTTTCACTTCACAATTGTACTAATTCTCTTACTCTCAGTGGATAAAGAAGACATTTGTCTGTCTGGAGCCACCAGGTTTTTTCCCATCAACTTAGAGGCATTTTTAAAAAATTGATTTAGAATCTTCTGACTTTTATTAAATTATGTTTTTGGACTTCAAATACCCCACCCTCTTCCTTGCCCTGCCAAGTTTATCTGATAGATAAAAATTCAATGAATGACCAAGCTCATTATGATTCACGTCACCAGCTCTGTCTACCTTCCCAGGTCCCCTAACATGAACTATCACTCATCTATCATCTTACACCCCCACTTTTACTGGCCCACTCTCCTAGGGACCCAGCTCACCAACGCCAACATTACAATTTTACATTATCAACATAACCTAAAATCAGTAACTAAAACAGTCAAAAATTTAAGCAAAGAAAATGATATTTATTCTTTCAAGAGGAATTTTTGCTACAAGTAATTTTCTCCCACACCTGCTTTAATGTTATTGGTAAATAATGAACAATGAGTATATATGTATTCCTTGAATTAAAAAAGTTTCTAAGGGCGCCTGGGTGGCTCAGTCTGTTAAGACGCTGCCTTCGACTCAGGTCATGATCTCGGGGTCCTGGGATCGAGACTCATGCTGGGCTCCCTGCTCAGTGGGGATTCCACTTCTATCTCTCCCTCTGCCCCTTCCCCCGACTTGTACTCACTCTCTCTCTCTCTCTCTCCTTCTCTATTATTCTCTCAAACAAATAAATGAAATCCTTATAAAAAAAGTTTCAAGTGATAAAAGAGCTGAATCTTTCTAATGTTGCTAATTTAAACTACTGCGTTTGGGGTCACCTGGGTGGCTCACTCGGTTGGGTGTATGACTCTTGATTTCAGCTCAGGTCATGATATCTGCGGTGGTGAGATCAAACCCAAAGTCGGGCTCTGTGTTGGGTGTGGACTCTGCTTAAGATTCTCTCTCTCCCTCTTCCTCTGCCCCTCCCCTCTGCTCCTGCGTGCACGCACATGGTCTCTCTCTCTCTCTCTCAAAAATACATACATACATACATACATACATACATACATGCAGGATGCCTGGGTGGCTCAGTAGGCTAAGCATTGGACTCTTGATTTTAGCTCAGATCATGATTCAGGGTTGTGAGATCAAGCCCTGCATTGGGCTTGGGGCTGCGCCTGGAGTCTGCCTGAGATTCTCTCTCTCCCTCCCCCTCCCCCATATGTGAGGGGTGCATACGCTCTCTCATTCTCTCTCTCTCTTAATAAATTAATAAATGAAATCTTTAAAATAAATAAATAATAAATAAAGTACTGGGCTTGAAGTTGGGTTTCCTGGGTTGGAAATACTAGCATAAAATCTTGGATAGTCTCACCTTCCTCATGTATAAAATGGGGATGATAAAACTTTATTTCACACTGCTGCAGCAATCATATTAGATAATATGTATCTGAGGCTTACATCAGTGCCTGGCTCATAGCACTAAGCATTCAAAGTTTTAGTCGTTGACAGCCTGAAATCTCCATGTATGGAGGAAACATTGAAGGAATAATATTATTGCTGATTAGTAAAATCATTACATTTTCTTCCCAATAATTTACATGAAACAAAATGAAAAAAATCTGTAAAAATGACACCAACTTCATATAAATTGTCCACATGATGAAATGACCAAATTCGTCAATAAACCTAAACTTCTCTTTTTGAGGCCCATTGATCAAGTAAATAAATGAAAATTATTGCTGAAAATTTCAACTGAAACTGTTGCTTTTCAAGGATAAATTACTTAGTATCATAAACCATTTTTAAATAAATAAAAATAAGAAAACACTTAGTGAATACCAAGTAGGTACATCTATAGAGAAGTATTTCAGATAGGCTTTATCTAATTAATCACTAATCAGCATTCTTAGAAATATATTTTAATACTCAGAGTGCAAAGCATGTATTTGCTTCCCTACCATAATCTCAAAAAAACCAAACGTGTAAAATTTCAAAGACATATCCAAACAATTATAAAATGACATTTTCAATACTGAAGTTTCAATAACTAAAATGAATAATGGAGGAATGACACAAGCCAAAAATGTTATTATGCAGATGAAGCCTCCATTTTAATTAAGGGCTGAGAATGAGAGACCTGAGGGTCTAAATCCAGAGCTATTTTGACATATATCAAATGTTCCTTAATTTCCAATTAAAGGCCTTTTTGACAGGTTCTCATGTCGATATGTTCCCATTAGCTACCAGTACCTTTAAGTGGTGTTTTGTCACTGACCTACATTAGTATATCAAATATGACAGCAAATTAATGGCTTCACACAATAATAATTCAGATTACAGTCTCTAGCCAAACATTTAGAAGAGCACCTCAATAGCAATGAAACATGAATACCCTCTGTTTCAACTTTATTTGATGAGACACTGAAGAAAAATTGAATATAATGATAAATAGCTTTAGAGATGTGAAAAGCTTTTTTTTTTCTTTTTAACTTAAGATTTAGTACAGAGGCTACATAATTTAATTCTGGAAATAAACTTCCTCTTTAAATAAATAAAACAAAAATAATTGATTTTGAGAATGATATCTGTATGTATCTGCCCATGAGAACCTCAAACAAAAAACATGTAACTCATGTTGGCATGATGTTTTTTTCCTATGTTTTTCTTCTTCATATAAGGTAACGGGTTAAAATATGTGACTTTTGATCACTGTTGAAGTGGAGATTGCTCCACAGTGTGCTGTGGAGCTAAGGGCTTTTATACCTTCTGGAAGAGTTTGTCTAAAGCTTCCAATTACATTTTCTCAAGAAAAGCTTCCTGTAGTGCTTGTCAGCACTGAAGAAGTCTTCTCCTGGAACAATCTCATTTTCTATAGGCCATTTACATGGGGGTGGGGTCTCAATTTGGTTATCTAGGAAAAAGTGTCAAAACACTGGGAGGCTGTTTCCTGTGCCACTCTAGCCTCTTCTCATCCATTCTTACCCTAGAATACACAAACATTAAGCTCTGGTTTGGCCCAGGTACCATATATATGATGGCTCACAAATTCATGCTACCAACGCAGACCTTGGTCCTGCCCTCCAGGTCTCTATACCCTACTGTCTACTTGACAGTTTCTCTTGAATGTCTTAATATATTGTAATATGTCCAAAATATATAATATGTATAATAGATACCCATAATTCAACACCTCCATAATATATAATACATACAATATATCCATAGCCCAACACCTCTCTCTCCTCAAAAAAAGATGTCTTCTTTCAGCCTTTTCCGCGTCATTGAATGGCAAGACCATCAGAAAAATTGCATGTACCTGATACCTAGACCTCATCCTTGACACCATTACCAAGAGCTGTTGACTTCACCCTCTTAATTGGCTCATTCCCTCCATCTTCAGTACAAGCACACCATCCCAAGCCACTGTCATCTCTCAATCGGACTACTACAAAATCACTCTGATGACCCCTTCCCAACTGCATCTCCAGACAGCACACTAGTGATATTTTGAAATGACCATATCAATCCCTGACTTAAGAGCCTACTGCTTTTAAAATAAAACTGCTATTATTAGGATTTTGGAAACCCTGAAAGTTCTTCCCCCACTTCCACATGGCACTCAAATTCTCCTCATTCTCTCTTCCAGTCCCTCCAACTGGCTGGATTTTATCCTGGCCCAAGGCCTTTGCACTTGTTATTCTGTCTGGATCCAAAGTCCTTTCCTCTCACCTTATCCTAGTTATTGCTTACTCACAACTCCTTCCAGTGTTTTCTCCACAGGAACATGCTCCCTGGCTCCGCAGAAGAAGTCAGATCCCTTACTTTGGGCACTCAGAGTAACATGGGCCTCTTCTTCATACTGCTGAGCATAGATAGAATTTTACATATACTTCCATGGTTAAGAAAGTCAGTCTCCTCCAGTTAGAAGTAAACTCCAGAAAAGCAGGAACTGTCCCTTGTTTTATTCAGCATTATATCCTAAGTGCCTATCACTGTGTCCAGCACATAATGTATTTCATTAAATGTTTACTGAAAAAAATGTATGGATATAGTAAAAACCAACAGCCTACCTATATAGGCATATAGAACAAAAGAGGGAGGAAGGGGAGGAAGGAAAGAAGGTCATAGGAAAAAAAGCTACACATAATTCCTGACTAGACACACACACGAGAAGTGTAATTTTACAGATTACAACATGCCTATTTTCAAAAGTTCTACTTTTTCCTAACTGATTGTCACTCCAGCAAATGGGATTAATCTAGGTCCATATCTCTTCTGATAAAATAATTTACATCATAACTTTCCTTAGCCTGAGGACACCGCCTTTTGCTGCCATTCCCACAGTCTGTTTATTAGTTGCAATTTCTACATATGTCTCAGAATGTGCTGCTTAAAATGCCTATTGTGATTTACAGTATAATATTTTCACTAAGTGTTATATTACAATATCCTTCTTACTGGTTGGTGGATCTTCAGTCATCTGTTATTCTGGATTGGAACAACAGACTATCTATGCAGGCAAAGCACAGATACTGACATTTATGAATCATATCCTTGGGCTTGACCAAATTCAAACAAACCATCTCTTCCCAACCGTTCTTGGAGATTATACATTTCCAACTTGCAGACAAAACTGCAAAACATCTATTATAATCGGCAAAATTCTATTTGCCTTTCAAATAATGAAATGGTTTCTACCCGGAGTTGGACGTTTATTGGTCTGTCAAACTTATGTCGCTCCTTCCACTACACCAGAACCTTACAAACTAGAAGACGGAAAGCGCACTCCACTTCCAATCAGCACATGCTACTGAACTCCAATTTTCAGAAAGAAGGTGTCAGAGGTATTTCATCTCTGCAGGTGCATCTCCACATTTTCTGTAGTCCTGCTAAAAATTAGCAGAGGTTTATTTGTGACAATAGAGATACCCACTGATAGAGAGAAGTCTTGACTACTAATTTTGGGGGGAGGGATAGAGCAACATGACACCTTACTTCTTTGAATTATGTTGGTTTATGACAGCAGTAAGAGAACCATACTTCAAATTCTTTAAAAGTTTTTGTACTATAACAAAAAGAGATATGCTACTTGTTATAGACTGAATGTGAAACCCCCCAAAATACGTTGGATTCCTGACCCCCAATATCGCAGAATGTGACCTTATTTAGAGACAGAAATTAACAGAGGTAATCAAGTTGAAAAGTCATTAGAATGAGGCCTAATTTATGTAACTGATGTCCTTATAAAAAGGGGAAATATGGACACAGGCACGCACACCAAGAGAGCACCGTGTGAATATGAAGGCAGAGATTGGGGTGATGCCCCCAGCAAAGCCAAGAGACACCAAAGATTGCCAGCAAACCACCAGAAATAAGGGGAGACGCATGGAACAGATCTTTCTTCACAGGCCTCAGAAGGAAGCAATCCTGCCAAAACCTTTATCTCAAACTTCCAGCCTTCAGACCTGAGACACAATACATTTCTTACTGTTTAAGACACCAGTCTGTGATACTTTGTTACAGCAGCACCAGGAAAGTAATACACTACTGACCAACTAGTGAGAAATATGAGGGGTTCACAGCTTGGCATTTCCCCTATGATGTGATGATACGGTCACCAAATGGATCGGTGATAGCAACACATCCACTCATCTTTCCTTCCCTCCTATCCCTTCTTTTTTCCTCTCTTCCACTCTCCTTTCCCTACTTTGCTATTTTTTCTCTCTGCCCTCCCTCCTTATTTGCTTCCTTCCTTTGGATAGCATGATGAATGTCATAGTCTCAATCTCCAAGAACACTATTGAAAAGAAGCTTGAGTTTTCTGAGTGGAGAAGTCCCTTATTTTGTACTTAAATAGAGTCAGAATAAAGGACAGACAGTTATAAAGTCTAAAATTTTTATCAAAAACATAAATTCCCCTGTATTTTTCCTGGAGGGGAACAGCCTGGATTTAAGAGATTTAAGACTCTCTTGAGTATCTGTATCTGTCCTAAAGTTAGGAGAAAGCCATCTATCTCTACCATTTACCCATCAAACACTGTAAACCATATAAAACTAAACCAAAACTTATAAGAGTTAATGGCCATAGGGGACATAAGCACGGACTTCACTGACTGAAGAGTTCCAAGAACACCCTACTGAATACTATGGAAAGGACGCCATCTTTACAGGAAAAATACAAACCATATATGTGCCTGAAAATGATATATGTGAAGAGAAAGAGGCAGAAAGAGTAGATTGTGGTTCCGAGTGATTAGCTGCCTGTTTTTTCTTAGCTTGAGAGTGGAAACACACACACACACACACACACACACACACACACACACACACACCAAAGTGACTTTTCAGTCAGTTCTGGGTAATCCTTATACATTGGCTGTTGAGGTTCCCTCTTGTCTGGTGGCAGGCCTCATGAAGGTCATGGCAGCAAGGAAATAGTCTGTTGTGTTTTTTTTACTTATCTTTCAATTAACTGCTTTTTGACACAGCTTATATTCAATAGAGCATTAAGTTCACATGTAATAATAGCTGCAAATTTTATTTATCAAAGGAAATGTCTTGACCGAAAGATGCATTCCATTGCTAGCTGCCAAAAAGACTGGCGACTGAAACCCAACATCTAGCTGGATCACCTAGCTAGGCTTCCCAGTGTTCAATGCCGGTTGTCCTCAGTCTGGGAATGAGGTTCTTTTCCTATGGCGTGGTTTCTTCTGTACTACAAACAGATCTTGCAAGAACTACTAAAGCTAACTAACAGTCATCTAGTACCCTGTGGTATTCAACTTACTACAGTTTTATCTGAGCCAGAGAAAAAAGAAAAATTACCATACCACTGTAATAAGTAACAGTGTAGCTGGACACGTTAAAGACGCTTCAAAATAAGACATGATGATCTTTATAAGGATGTAGTCACGCTACATACCAAATAAGCTTCCACAATCTCTTTGTCTGGGAAATTGATATGTCCTTCATTCATCTTCTCTGACATTAATAACTATTGATCACATATATTCAGAAAGAGAATAGCAATTATTTAATAATTTGTTTTGTAATGATTTAACAAGGCCTCTTTCAGTTCTGCAAGTTATGATGTTATAAATGCATGCTGCATTATATTTAGACAGAAACAGCTAGGTTGTTTGTTATTAAAATGCTAAAAATGACTTTTTTTTCAAAATACCGAACTTCACTTGTACTAGTAAACTGAGTGAAGAAAGAGACAGATTCCAAGATACTCTATATAAAGAAACACATTTCTATTCACAGCATTCTATTTGGATTGATTCCCTATCAGCAGAGACACACAATGACCAGACAGGGGCCCATATGTCACAGAGAATATGTTTTTAAAAACTTAGGCAGCCGAAACTGCCATAAATGGCAGAGTAACTAGTTGTAAGGGGGGGAGCCATGGGGTCCTACCTGTAAAATAATGTTTTCTCTTCTTTAGTAGGTATTCTGCTGACAAGTTTTGAAGTGTCAGAATTAATTATCACCCTCTGATAGCAGTCTTGGGAAATAGGTTTGCAATGTAATTTGTTTACTGTTTTATTTATTATCATTATTATTATTATTATCATCATTATTATTTTAGTATTAGTGATCTCTAGAAAGAAAATAACAGACTGAAAAATAAAGCTTACTGTTAAAATTTAATGAAGTCAAGCAACCTGACAAGGAGATACAGATCCTGGAGAAACAGAATTCAATCTGATTTTATCCTTCAGGAACAGGCCTTGAATAGAGGAGGCAGGACTTTTAATGCAACACTACCCAAAAACATGACTTGCATATAAAAAAAGTAATTTCAATGTCATATCCACATCTCAGATTGTACTCATCCTCTGTGGGTATTCAGAGTCTCCATTTGGATTGACAGAGTACAATAATTCTAGATTTTATGGAGTAGACTAGTATTATGTTTTAGATTCTGCTTATTTACCTAAAATCTGAATTTTTTTTCAGCACCATGAGCCATGATGCAAATACACGAAATATTTTACCAGCATTGGCTTATGTCAGCTAATATATAACCGCCCCCCACCCTCCTCGCCGCAATGATTTCTAGCACCCCACCACCTGCTCTCCAAACACATATATCTCTCTCCCTCAGGAAACTGCTTAGTATTAAAAGGAAGTTTGCAGTTGCCTCGAATAATAAATGGCAGAAGGTCTTAAGATTGTGTCAGAAAAGCAGAGGCACAAATTCTGGCATGATAGAAGACTCCTCTCCTCGTTAAAGACTAACTCCAACTAGTCTCTTGTAATGAACTTTGTCAAGTCATGTGTAGAGTAGCATACAGTGTATACTTCCAAATGACATTTTTGAGTGACTTTATTCAAAGATTCAAAATAAAGGGCTCAACTACAGTTATTCTTGAAATGACTTGTGGCTAGACTTGATTAAAAGATGTGATAAACAGTTCATTCTCTAAACAGGAGAAAAAGAAAAAATACAAAAGAAAATAAAGTTGCCTATATGACTATAAAAGAGTTACTAAACATTTTCAACTGGAATGGCACCCTCAGTTAGAACTAGTTGGCATGCAACTTCAAAAGTGGAGGTTGGCATAAGTGATGTGGGAGTGGGAGTGGGAGGAACGTAAAATTAACTAGAAAGGAACATAGTAAGAATAAAAGCATGAAATAGCATGAAAGAAATAAGTATAAGAGAAACTCAGTGTCGAATAATACCGTTTAATTCAACATAGGAAATATTTAATTGAGTATCTACTTTATACAAAATTTATTAAGACCTGCAAGACAAAAGTGTATAAAACATTCTTTTTTGCAGGAGCTCAAAGTCTAACTAGCAGAGTCAAATGCATTAGTGTTGTCCATGGGCAGCTGTACCATAATCATGGGGAATGCATGTGAGAAATGACATTCCATGAGTCACTCAGAAAATGCCAAAGTTACCTTTCATCTAGAAAAAGTCAAAATATTTTCTTTCTTCAGTGCAAAGTAGTCCAGATTCCAGAATTCGCTGTGGGCTTTTCTGGCCAAGAACAATTGACCCAAATCATTGTTCTATCAAAATTATCATAAAACAGTCTTTTTCATGATTTTTTTCCCTCCTTGTTTGCTTGAAAAAGATGATGAACATGCGAAGGAAACAAATCCATTCAAATTACTTTCTGACCCTGAACCTCTGTCTCCATATTTTAGATTCAGATGTAAGTTGTTTAAATTGTTACCTTCTCTAAGTTGTTTGAAATTTTTAAAACGTGAAGGGTTTTGTCTTGATTTCTGCTCAATTGTTATCTTACCTTGGTGAGAAAGGAAAGGATGCTAAGTGCTGTAAATGTTGTTCAGCATTGTGGGAAGGAGTGAAGGAGAGAGAGAGAGAGAAGGAGGAAAGGGAAGTCAGGCAACCTTCAGAGTAAGTAAATCAAAATGATGCAGGCTGCATATATGACATGGCAAACCTGGGGAAGACAGAGCAAGGACAAAGAGGCACACGTATCTTAACGAAAGGAGGGCACGTATTGCGTGGTGCACTGGGTGTTATACGCAAGTAATGAGTCATGGAACTTTACATCAAAATCTAAGGATGTACTGTATGGTGACTAACATAATATAATAAAAATATTATTAAAAAAAAAGCAGAACAGTACTATTAGAAAAGCAAATAACAGGGCATGACTACTGTGTCGCAGCACAATTTTGGAAGCGAAGACCAGCCTAAGCAGCAGAGGGAATACGAAAGAACGAGAAGCAGAGTATGCTAAGAATGAGATCAGGAAATCACGTGGAAGGTACGGGTATGACAGGTCACATATTATGATTTGGGGGATGGACATTCAGGATTTGACTTGATCCTGATCCTCAAATTAACCTTAACTAAGAAACTGAAACAGAGAATCCAGCAATGCTCAGTCATGAATCAACTGTCACTGAGATGACTGCACCCATCCGCTCACCCCGGGGAGCAGACATCTCAATCAAGAGAATCACGGCTTCCTGCCAAGAGAAGAAGCTGTGGGGCTGGGTGACAGGCAGGGTCAATCCTTTTTCCCTTTGACCATTCATCATCCTAAGATAAGCATCTGCATTAAAATCTGCAGGCCTAAAGAATCTGAAAATTTTGGATCTGGTGATCCAAGATGCTCTGTTAATGACTGACATTCACAATGAAATCTGTGAACCTATTTTCTAATACAAGAATACTTTGAAAAGTACTCTAATAGAGCTTCACTTAGCATGCCAAAGGGAAGTGAGGGAGGGAGGGACACAAAGAAAACTGGAGGAGGAACTCTGAAGGTTACCTCTCTGAAAAACTGCGACGGAGCTGACCTTTGCAGGATGAGTAGAGCTTCCCTGAGCACATGTAGAAAAGAAGGACATATGTCAGGTATAGGGATTAGCTCTAACAAAGACTGAGAGGCAAAATCAAAACTCTTAAGGATATGTAAATATCTGATACTGGAATAGAATGAGAAAGTCAGACAATATGACAGGTAGGCCAAACTAGTGAAGGCTGTGAATTCTAGAGTCAGGAGCTAAGACCAGATCCTCTGGAAAAACAGGGAGCCACAGAAGGTGTCTACGGATACATAAGACTGAATCAGAGTAAGTTACAAGGAGGCCAGGTGAGACGAACTGCAAGAAAGATGTCCTTGCCGCTGTGGGGGACTCTACTGGGGATAAAGGGATGAATTAAGACACAGGTTGAGTGGAAGATCCCTCAAATGTACTTGGAATTCTAGACGAAGGAATGTGGGTTTTATTTAGCTATATTTTGAGCATGAAGATGACAGCAACAGACAGTAATCTAAGATGGCAGCAATGTAAATTTGAAAAAAAAAAACCCAAATTTATATGGAATTAACAGAAAAGCTTAAAGATCTGAAATTTCTGCTAAATTACCTGTTTCAGTCAATGACACCAAAAATTACACACTCCAACCAAACTGCACATCATCCCAGACATGTTCTCTCCACCCCCATCCTGCATCCATAAAGATACTACTAGTAATATTTAAAGTGGATGTTACAGACTTGCCATGTGCCAGGAACAGTTCCACGTACATTACACATATCAATTTAATCCTTACAACACTTCTCTGATACAGGTGCTATTCTCCTCAATTTGCAGATAAAGAAGAGATAGAGATTCAGAAAGGTCAAAGAACTTGCCCGGGGTCACAGAGCTGATAAGAAGCTAACCACTGGGGCGCCTGGGTGGCTCAGTCAGTTGCATGTCTGCCTTCAGCTCAGGTCATGATCCTGGAGTCCTGGGACTGAGTCCTGCATCGGGCTCCCTGCCCAGCCGCGAATCTGCTTCTCCCTCTGACTCTCCCCCCTCTCATACTCTCTCTCTCTTTCTCTCTCAAATAAATAAAATCTTTAAAACAGAAGAAGAAGAAAAAGAAGCTAACCGTGGTGCTATACTGTCCCCTAAATAACTTCTACATTGTTCCTTTCCGGTATGTTTTCCTCCCACTGACCTAGTCAAAGTTACTCTCGTGTCTTACCCAAACTACACAAGAGTCTCTGAATAACTGTTTCTGCCTTCAGTTTTATCCCTTCTCAAGCCACTCCCCGTTACGCTGTTACACGAGCTGTTCCGAAATGCAAGCCACAGCATTATTCTGCCCTTCGGCAAATACAATAGTACACACTTACATACAGTTGTAGCATCTTTATAAACTCTTAATCACAGAGAGAGAGAAATTCAAGCAAATCGGTTACGGCTTGTCTTGGCTTTAGAAACAGAGATAGTAAGTGTTATTGATCCCTGGAGTAGAATAATATATTATTCCTTTCTCTCTACAGAGAAATCATTAATTTTGTTTCATCGAGGACATTTTTATCAGTCAAGGTCCTGTCAGGAATCATATGCCACTTTCAAAAGGTGTGATTAAAGAGGTATTAACGAAGGGACTGTTTACCAAGGAAAGGGCGGAGGTAAAGAAAAAGCAAGGAAGTGAAAGTCTTTGTGAAAGACTCTGGGACTAGTGAGAGTGGGAAACCACTCCCCAAGCAGGGTCTGAAGGGACAGGATGTGTGGACTGGGCCAGACCAGTGGCCAGACAGGACCACCAGACAAGAGCCACTGCTAAGCCAGAGGAATGGAGCCACTAACAAACTGGTCTCGAGAGAGAGTAAGCGAGAAAAAATCTGCACCTCCTGTTCTACAAACCCATGTCACCCCTTTGGTCTCACTAGTCCCATGGAATTAGAAACTGGAAGACAGGGCAGCCCACTGGTGTCAGCCCACACAGGTCAGCTTGTCAAGGAACGGAGCAAAGGAGACAACGGCAGAGAGTGAAAACAGAAGCATAAATGGGGAATATCCAGCCATTTGTTTCCTGATATATACCAGTCTTGTTCTTTTTTTTTTTTAAAGATTTTATTTATTTATTCAACAGAGAGAGAGACAGACAGCGAGAGAGAGGGAACACAAGCAGGGGGAGTGGGAGAGGAAGAAGCAGGCTCATAGCGGAGGAGCCTGACGCGGGGCTCGATCCCATAACGTCGGGATCACGCCCTGAGCCGAAGGGCAGACGCTCAACGACTGTGCCACCCAGGCGCCCCATCCAGTCTTGGTCTTGACATGAAATTATGTAAATTAAGGTCTACGGGAATATAAGAAACAAGTGTATCATCTGACACTGATCAACAGAAAGGCCTGCTGGGCTTCCATTTCCCATTGCCTTACTGCTAGACTCGTCTTGCCTCTCACCTACCACGAAAATCAAGGATTTTTGGCAGGCAGAGACATGTATAAATGCTTATTGCCAACGAATAAATCCTAATGCAGAGCAAGACCAGATTAGTGCACTCTTCTTCCAGAAATATCAGTTTCTTTACTCCTCATGGTTCTTAGAATTGCTTACCATGATAATTTTTCCACAATGTATAATGTAAACCACTACACAAATGCAAATATAACTACACATATACAAACATATATACATATATATATGTGTGTGTGTGTGAATGTTTTCAAGTTTTTTAATATACCTAGCTCCCTATTACATATTTCACATTAAATTACTCATTGACAGACCCTGGAAAATGTGTATCATCTACAGTTAGCACAGAAGAATCCTGAAACTTGAAGAAGGGAAGTAAATAACAAAAGTTCACACATTCAGGAAAAGATGGAAGCTAGAGTTCAAACCACAGGAATCTAACGTTAAGTTACACTCTTAGTCACTACATTTTCCCACCTGCAACTGCTGAATCCCATAGAGTAATAGACTACTATACATTTCTTTATAAGACAACAAACAAACAAAAATACTGCTTACCCTGTGATAACACAAACAAAATCAGTCTCCTCTTAAAGCTCTTTCATGATCAAAGGATTGAGGTGATTATTTAAACATCACTTTACATGTATATAATTTTTGGTCTGAGCCCTCCCTGGAAGCAAAAGAAGATAAACCAATTCACCATCTGGAAGACAATGTGCATCTAGACACAAATTCCTGAGGAAATATAAAGGGAAAGATTTTCTCCACACAGTGTGTGTCACCCACCGTGACATCCTGTATTTCCACCAACCAGGAGAAACTTGAACGATCAGCTGAAGCAGCACCAAAACGTGTGAAGAGAGGAAAACCACACGTTAGAAGATCTATTGTTTTTCTCCCAGAGTGTAAAACCAAAATATATGCTAATATCATGCTGCATTTTAAAGATTTTAAATAATACAAGCCTATTTTTACAATGTGCACATTTTATGTGCTACTGGAAGAGCCTCTGTTCACACTGTACTTTCTCACTGCCTATCTTCCTGGAACAAATTGGCAAATGTGAATTCATTGGTCTGTCTGAAAGAACCCTGTCCCTGATGGGTATGTATCCAGCTAGTTTTGATTTTTTTTTTTAATTTATTTTTGTTTTTATTCTTCCAGGTATCATATGTGATAGATAGCAAGCAATCATCAAAGAAAAACCTTTGCACAAAATATGTTACTAGAGTCATTTCCCATTATAGATATAATACACACACACAAAAAAAATACAAGCAAACAACCCCAGTGTTTTTGAAATAGAAGTTATGGATTCTTTTTAGCATCTGCTGCCCCATTAATCAAGTAGGATTGTGAAGAATGGACATGTTTTGGAGGGCACTGTGCCCCCAAAAAAGAAGGTAAGAATTATGGCAACATTTGGTAACTCTCACATTTTGGATAAAGTGAACAGAGGAGGTCTTACAAAATTCTTAATTTATTTTTGGTTTTGATCTTAATTGCTTACTTGATAAATACCACATATGTGATAGCCCATTAAACTAATCCATATTTTTTAAATGGTGTACATGATTTAAACTAGGGAAAAAAATTCACAAGCTTAAGGGGACAGATCAAGTTTCATGTGCAAGAGATCAGGAATTGGAAACAACAGGACGAAAGAGATGGGTTCTGCTGAGAACCAGAAAGCATGGAATGCAGGGGACAGGGGTGGGCCCTCATTCCATTCCAGCTGGTAGTTGCCACTGTTAATACATTTTTTTTTAAGAAAAGAAGAAGATATATACATTTTTTGGGGGGGGGAACCTCCCATTTTAACGTTGGCAACTGATGCAAAAATGTTTGAGATACTGTATCCCCAAGCATTCTGTGCTCTAAGCCACACGCATGTGCAGGTGGGCAATAGCCCACAGGCCCCCAACAGTGCCCTCAATTATACGTAAAAGGCATCATTCTTATGTCTGCAACTGTCTTCTCTATCATTTGGTAGGATCATTTAAATTCTGATTTTGTTTGCTTTGCTGATTCTTAAGGTAACTTTCTAGGTTTCAGATTATCATCCAGCAACAAACTCCCACCATCTATTGTGGGTTGGTTGGTAGGTTTTCACTCTGAATTAAAAAATTATGTAACTGGATCAACTCATTTTTCACATAACTTACAGCCTAAGCAAGCCAAATTTTGTCGCTGTTACTGGATTCAAGGAGATTCAGTTATCATTATTTTTTGTACTCTTTTATTTTATTTTAGACCTTCCTAAGGCCAACCTGCGTACCATAGTTTGTTAGACTAGCACTTGCAGGCCACGAAGGTGTATTTTCCTAAACAAGCTTATTTTGAAAGAAAGGAAGGAAGAAAGGGGGGCAGGGATGGAAGGAGGAAGAAATGAAAGAGAAAAAAAGAGAAGAAAAAGAGAACAGGAACATAGGAGAGGGTGTCAATCAGCTAGAGGAGGACTCGAGTGAACCTTCCATACATAGTTCTTGGCATAGAAAAAATAGGTGCTTCTGCCTGAGCTGCTCAAGGTGGATGGTCTTCAAAGCTTCTCACTTCCCAGTAATGAACACAGTACTCATCTGAAAGATTCAAGGGTGGTTTCTTTTCTTCCAGATAGAAAAGTAGAAGTGTTTGCAATCACTTAAGAGGTTCTTTTTGCCTTTATCTTGTGACCTCTAAGACATTTTAAAACCTAGATAAGTCATGAATACTGGGTTATAAATTCTCAAATTGTCATAGTAAAAATGCTAGGTGTTAACAATTATGAACTAATTGTTGCTAGTGAATACATACAATCTGATATCAGAGAGTCAGAAACAAACAAAATCAAGCATCGCAGAAGTCTACTTAGCAATCATTGCGTAATGAGGAAACTGAAGCAAAAAAAAATTAAGTGGTTTGCCTAAAGTCACTTCTTTGGACTTGACAGCATAGACTCTAAAAGTTAGTTCAAAATACTAAGTAGGAGGTGAAAGAATTCCTCTATATTTACAATGAGAGGAAGAAAGCAAATATTTTAATGCACAGATCAAATGTTTCAATACATTCAAACTGCCATTTTTCTATTTTATTTTCTTGAAATAGCTGCCAGGAAACCACTTGGGCTAGAAATACTAAGGCATAGCAATTTATAAGGAAGAAGAGTAAAATCAATGCATTCACATCTACATGTATATGTCATTAATAGCAATTTTAAGTGGGTTCAATTTCTCTCATTTTTACGAGTGACTTACAGGTTACCTAATAAAAATTTTAATTTGGATCAGGTATCTTATATGTCAATTTGATTTATTTCTACAAACCTAGATCTAAAATTTATATACACTTGGATAATTACTATTAGCCTTCTACCGTTTGTTATACATGAGTCTACAACACAATTTCTACTAGAGGCATTAACTGTCATAGTGTGGGGTATGTGATTATGCTTTAAATAACTGGGATAAACAATCAAATATGGAGAAAAAATAATATATCTTTCAAACAGTATTTACATGACATGTCTCATAATTCAACACAACATCAAAGGGAATGATCCACAAACATTTGGTAAATTCTAAACTGGAAAAGCAGAACTCTGAAAGTGAAATGAAGTTATGCCTTTGAAAAGAGAGGCTTAAATGTACTATGTGTATTTCTTCCTCTATGACAAGGTATAATCAGAATAACTTGGATTCCCAGGTCAATTTCAGTCATGACATTAGGTAGAGAACCACATCATAATGATTCATACTCTCTGCAGCTTCCAACAAACAGACAAACACACAAAAAAACAAAGATATGAGATACTTAGATCCAAAAACCTATGTAAACGAGTTCTCAAATAATTCCATGGAGTATATTTCCTTTGTGAAATATGGAAACAATTCAGACAGTTCTACTGGGCAATATTTTTCAGATTTCTTTCCTATCTAAATTCCCATCTTTCAAAAAACAAAGATGCAAAGGTAGGTTTTATGAAAGAATTACATATTTCTGGACTATTAATCTCTCTGCATGTTTCTGTGAGGTTTAGAGCTATGGGATTTACCCATTATTACTGAACTTCAGACTGAGCCAACTTTAGCGGATTTTTTTAAACAACTTTATTGAGGTATAGTTGATACACAAAGAACTGCACATATTTAATCTGCATAATTTGATGAATTTGGACATATGCAAATATCCATGATTTCATCACTATGATTCAGGGAATAGACATATCCGACACCTCCCACAGTTTCCTTGCACTCCTTTGTTTTTGTGTGTGCATGTGGTAAGACCACTTACCATCTGATGTCCTCTAATAACATATTATGACGTGTATGATACTGTCTTCTTAACTACAGTGCAGCAGAACTGACACTTCATACACACTGAACAATGACTCTCCATCTCCCCCATGCTACCATATGAGCCAGCATTCCCACTTCTGGATAACCATCCAAAAGATCAAGATCTCAAAGAGGTATCAGCATTCCCATGTTTATTGCAGCAATATTTACAATAGCCAAGATATGGAAACAACCAAAGTGTCCATCAACAAATGAATGAAAAAATAAAATGTGGTATGTGCACACAATGAAATACATTTCAGCCTTAAAAAAAAACAAACAACACATGGCTATACCTGGAGGACATTATGCTGAGTGAAATAAGCCAATCACAGAAGGACAAATACAGTGTGATTTCATTTACATGGGATATATAAACAGTCAAATATTCGGAAGCAGAAAATACAATGGTGATTGCTAGGGGCAGGTAGCGGGGGAGGAAGGGGGTGTTGAAAATGTGCCAACCTTGTTTTTATCAGTGTTTAGAAATCCAATTCTTCTTAACGCTAGATAAGTTTACTAACCAGATGGATTATTACTATGAAAGTTTTGTGAATTGCAGTACCAGTCCATGAAGAATCTCATTAAAGATCAATGAAAAAACGTTATGTTATTTTAAAGATGAACATGTATGGCAGCACAACATATATAAATTCTCTAAAAAATTAAAAAGCAACTGTTTTTAACATTAGAGCAAAACATATTTTATGAAAAAATACTCTTCTTATAAGATGACATAATTCTTCAATCAAACGTTCAGATTAGGAAGAAAATGTAATTTTGTGTATTTAGCCCTGAGCAGTTCCATGTGAAGCATGAAAGAAAAACCAACAGAAAAATTACTATATGTGTCATTATGCCAAGAAATAAAAAGGTGCTACAATAAAATTTATACTGCAACTAGAATTTAATCTACTCATATACAGCTAATTTTATAAACAGAGACATCTAAAAAAAAGTTCTCTTTCACAAAAATGCTCCCCTTGATAAAAAAACACCTTATAAACTCTCTCACTTTCTCATATCATATCTTATGCAAACATATTTCCTTACTTTTTCTCAAATCATTTGATATTATTCTGGGTTATTAATACTTCTGGAAATTTACTTAACCCTCCTTGATTTTTTTTTTTTTAAGATTTTATTTATTTATTGGACAGAGAGAGAGACACAGCAAGGGAGGGAACACCAGCAGGGGGAGTGGGAGAGGGAGAAGCAGGCTTCCCGCTGAGCAGGGAGCTGCTCCCAGGGCTTGATCCCAGGACCCTGGAATCATGACCTGAGCCGAAGGCAGACTATTAACGACTGAGCCACCCCGGTGCCCCCTGCTTGATTTTTGCTAAGAAATTAGTCTACTGGGATGATAGAAGGGAGATGTTTATTAGATTATTTGATAATGGGATTAATAAAGACCATTAATAAATGCCTTATTTTGCATATGCTTAGTAACTTAACTAGATCAGTGACACCTTGTCCATTAATGATTAAATCTATCAGTGAACTTTAATTCCAACTTCATTTAGTATCTGGAGATAGTCTGGCATAAAGTAGTCAAACAATTTAACTAAGGAGACACAGATAATGGAATAAGAGGAAATAAAATCCAATTGTTCTCATGTCTAGTCATAAAATGTTCTACATGTCTATACACATAATAACAATATTAAGTTTGACTCCCGGTCTATTTGGTTCATCCCATAAATCCTAGAGTTAAGTCAAAACTCCTCCATTAACTCTCTGTGTGATTCTCTACAAGCAGGTTTTATTGGTTTTCTCATTTAGAAAACTGAAGCGGAGACAATTCTGAAGTCTCCCATAAACTCTCAAATTCAGTTAATCAGTGATTGGTTTGCATTCAGAAATTGGCCACGTAACCAGACAGGACTTACTGCAGTCAATTTTGGCAACTGCATGTAAGCACACATTAGCAAAGTTCAGACATGCTGTTGAATCCAAACAGCATCAAAACAATGATAACAAAAACAACGCAAATACTCAATTTGAGTTAATACAAAGAACTATAACCCTGTCAAGAAAAAAGAACAGAAAATGTCTTCCAATGTAGAGGAGAGGGAAGTTTGGTCTTCACCAAGTCTTATGCAAAGAAAAATGTGGAAATTATTACATTAAAAAAGAATTCAAGACTGAGTACAAAGCAAGTTCAATAGTAGTGTAAAATTTCTCTCAAAAAATATTGCTGGGGTGCCTGGCTGGCTCAGTTGGTAGATCATGTGACTCTTGATCTTAGAGTTGTAAATTCAAACTCCACGTTGGGTGTAGAGATTATTAAAAAAAAAAAAAACTTTAAAAAAAGAAAAATCATTGCTAGTCTTAAATTTAAAAATCAAAATTAAATGAAAAACCAATTTAAGAAGATAAAGTTCTAAAATTTATAAAGAACTTATCAGACTCAACATCCAAAAACCAAATAATCCAGTTAAGAAATGGGCGGAAGACATGAATAGACATTGCTCCCAAAGAAGACATCCAGATGGCTAACAGACACATGAAAAGACGCTCAACGTCACTCATCATCAGGGAAATACAAATAAAAACTACAATGAGGTACCACCTCATACCTATCTGAATGACTAAAATTAACAACTCAGGAAATAACAGATGTTGGCAAGGATGTGGAGAATGGGGAACACTTTTACACCTCTGGTGGGAATGCAAACTGACACAGCCACTCTGGAAAACAGTATGGAGTTTCCTCAAAAAGTTAAAAATAGAATAACCCTACAGCCCAACAATTGTGCTACTGGTACTTGTCCAAAAGACACAAAAATACTGATTTGAAGGGACACAAGCACCCTGAGCAGCATTATCAACAATAGCCAAATTATGGAAAGAGCCCAAATGTCCATCAACTGATGAATGGATAATGAAGGAGTGGTATATATGTATACACACACACACACACACACACACACACACACACAAACATACAATGGATTATTACTCAGCCATCAAAAAGAATGAAATCTTGCCATTTGCAACCACGTAGATGGAGCTAGAGTGTAAGTGAAATAAGTCAGTCAGAGAAAGACAAGTACCATATGAAATCACTCATATGTGGAATATAAGAAAGAACACAGATGGACATAGGGGAAGGGGGGAAAAGAAAAGAGAGGGGGGTAGAGTTGCCTGGGTGGCTCAGTCAGTTAAATGTCTGACTCTTGATTTCGGCTCAGGTCATGATCTCAGGGTCCTGAGATCAAGCTCCACGTTGGGCTCATGCCCAAGATTCTCTTTCTCCCTCTTCCTCTGCCCCACCTACCCCTCCCCCCAAAAAAAAGTGATAGAGAGAGGCAAACCAGGAAACAGACTCTTAATAATAGAGAAAACACTGAAGGTTTGATGAAGGGGAGGTGGGTGGGGAATGAGCTAAATGAGTAATGGGTATTAAGGAGGTCACTTGTAGTGTTGAGGACATGTAAGTGATGAATCACTAAATCCTATTCCTGAAACCTGTAATACACTATATGTTAACTAACCAAAATATAAATAAAAACTTAAAACAAACAAAAAAAAGATAAAATTTCACAAAGTACCACAACAGTAAAGAATTCATTTTTTTTTTCGGATAATTTTAAGTTTAGTTTCATTCTAATAGTCATAGCAGATAACTTGAACAGAATACAATTTATGCTTTATCTCCAAGTTACAGAAAATATCAAAAAGCCTCTGTTTTGGCTATGATGTCATGATCACTATAATCCAATGATCTAACAATTTTTATTTGCTTCAACAATATGAATTTTTGTCTTAGTAACATAACAGTTAAAGTATTAATTTTTAAGAGTTACTGAATTTAATCGTAGTTTTTCTATCAATGATAGAACAAACGACAAAAACAAGGCTTCCTCCCTCATTTCTCCCAATCTCTACCCTCAAACTTGATGTTCACACATACACAAATTCAATAATTCACTATTTTACAAAATAACATGATTTCACAGATATAATTATTCTAAATCTATTTTAAGAAGCAAAATGTGTTAATATTCAATTCTGTTTTGATCTGACAAATGAATGAGAAGAGTATCCTAAGCCCATATTTAAAAATATTCATTATATTAGTTGTACTAATTTGTATTTGAAAGGACTTCTCAGTTCCAGGTGACAAATAAGTAAGCTTTCTGGATCACTATGTATTTTAAGTTATGGTTAAGATATTCCCTCTAGCAATATGCTGGTGTTCAGAAGTTGAGGGAATCACAGCTCTCAACTGGGATGATAATAAGAAACTAAAAATAAACCCACAATGGACTTGTGACTCATCACCCTCAAAAGGTGATAGCTAGAACTGTTTGAAATTTTCAAGTAACACATAAAAACAAAGCAAAAATCTTCCTGGTGTTTTGAAGGAGAGCTCTATAGTACAGACTCAGGAGAAAAAGCAAAAAATATAAAAATCATCTAGATTTGAGATATAGCAAGCCTGTTTTTATCTTTTGGTCACATGAATTTGGCTCATTCATGATGAAACACAAATTATACATATATGCATTCTAAAAATCTTTTTAGTAGGAGATTTGCATCTTAAAGTGTACTGAATCTATTTTGTTTGGTGTCATTTTTAAAATGCAACGAGTAAGGTAGCATGGTTGTAAGTTCTAACTTTATTTACTACTTAAAT
>NC_048237.1:23066843-23091043 GCF_002007445.2 Ailuropoda melanoleuca
CTCAGGAGAAAAAGCAAAAAATATAAAAATCATCTAGATTTGAGATATAGCAAGCCTGTTTTTATCTTTTGGTCACATGAATTTGGCTCATTCATGATGAAACACAAATTATACATATATGCATTCTAAAAATCTTTTTAGTAGGAGATTTGCATCTTAAAGTGTACTGAATCTATTTTGTTTGGTGTCATTTTTAAAATGCAACGAGTAAGGTAGCATGGTTGTAAGTTCTAACTTTATTTACTACTTAAATGATCACAGGAAAGTCACTGAACCTGCCTAAGTATCATTTCACTGCCTTTAGTGGGGGGATAATGATACCTTATAGAATCAGTAAGAGGATTAATGAGATAATCCCTTCAAACTGCATCCACGAATAGTGGTTATGTTTAAAATTTTAATTAAATATATTACTCAATATTTTTCATTATTTCAATGTTAAAAGTAAATGAAAATTAGGTTATCTGAATTGTTCACATTTTGCTGACAATTCTGTAAGCAAAGGAAACATCTTACACTATAGTGTCTTTCATGCCACATTTTGAGTGTCAGAAAAACTCAGGCTGTGGCAGGATTGATAATTCAAGTAGAATCAAATGCAAGGGATTGTGAGCGCTCAGAAAGCTAGTCTGATGTGGTGAAAGGATCCCTATGGGGAGAGGTCAAGAACAGATCTGTCTGCACTGAATGAGCAATATCTGTCAAATAAGCACCTCAAATCGTTAACACTCAGTTTTCCCACAAAGAGGAATGTTTAGCCCATGTTTATGCTATGGGCTAATATGGGACTCCATAATTGCCAAAACAGATCTCATGTAGCTTTAAAACTGGATTTTTTTAAAGAGAGTATTAAATTATTAATTATTATATGTATATTATTTACTATAAACCAAATAGCATTCCCTTTATGTGTATTGCTTCGCTTAAAGTCATTAATTCAAAGCTATTACTGAACACCTACTATGTGCTAACTCCTGACTCTACNTATATTTACTATAAACCAAATAGCATTCCCTTTATGTATATTGCTTCGCTTAAAGTCATTAATTCAAAGCTATTACTGAACACCTACTATGTGCTAACTCCTGA
The DNA here is from genome assembly GCF_002007445.2 of Ailuropoda melanoleuca. NCBI lineage: Eukaryota > Metazoa > Chordata > Mammalia > Carnivora > Ursidae > Ailuropoda > Ailuropoda melanoleuca. The sequence goes on from NC_048237.1 coordinate 23,067,933, forward strand.
CTCTACAATGCTCTGGTTCGGCAGTGAAACAGCAGAAAATATCCTTGCCCCCCTAACTCTTACATTGTAGTAGCTGAGACAGACATTTTAAATAAATCAATGAATCAATAAATCAATAATAAAATCTACGCTATATTATTTGGTGATTGATACTGTGAAAGGCAAAAAAAAAAAAAAAAAAAAAAAAAAAAAAAAAAAAGGAAGGGGCATCCAGGAATCTAGAAGTCACCGAACTCCTTTATAGGCTAANGGATTGCAATTCTAAATAGAGTGATCATGGAAGACTTCCCTGAAGAGAAGATATTTGAGCTAAGTCTTGATGCAGATGAGGGAGTACACCATCTGGGTATTGTATGCAGGGGAAAGCCTTCCAGGTTGCAGAAACACCAACACAAAAACCTTAGGGTGGAGAGTGTTTATAGAATATGGCAGACTGAGGGGAGAGTAACGGCAAATGAAGCCAACAGATACGGAAGATCATGTCATATAGGACTTTTTGTTAACTGCGTTTACTCTGAGCACGATGGGAAACCATCAGTCATTAAATGGTTTTAAACAGTGGAATGACATCATACACACATGTAAAACACATACATTATACATACTTCATAACATATAATCCATATAACACACACACACAAGATCACTCTGGCTGCTCTGTTGAAAATAGACTAAAGAGGGACAAAACTTGAGGCAGGAAGACCAATTTGGATGCTGTCAGTTTATCTCAGGCAAGAGATGAGAGTGCATGTACAGGTTGAATATAGAGCGTAAGCAAGAGGACAGCTATTTGTGGGGCTCGATGAAATATGAAAATGTAAGGTCTTTCTTGAAAAAAATGTAAGCATTTTTATACAGTGATCATAGAACATGGAACCAAGCACAGAGCCTTTCTGAGTGTGGAGCCCTGCGTGACTGCACAGGCTGTAGTCTCGGGAAGCTGGTCCCGGAGAGGATTCAAGGATGACTCCAAGGTTTCTACCTAAGCAGTGAAGCGATGGAGCTTCCGTTAACACCGGTAAGAACAAGTGTAGGAGAGGAAGATTCAGGGCCTGGGAAAAGGTCAGTCTTTGTGCACATCAGCATTCGCATGATGTCTTTTAGAGTTCACGAGGAGATGCAAGGAAGTAGCTAGGTCTACGGTTTGGGGGTTCCAAGAGAAGTCTGGACTGAAGCTATGTGTCTAGGTGTTTGTTATTCATGTATCAAGTCTCTTTAGGCCTGGAGTTCATGCAGACAGAAGAGGGAAGAGGTCAGAGGAGGGAGCCCTGGGTAAATGAGGGGGCACTACTAAAGAAGGCCTATATTGGAAGAAGGAAGGAAAAAGGAAGGGAGGGAGGGAAGGAAGGAAGAAAGAAAAAGTAAAGAAGACACAAATGAAAAAATAATAATAAAGAGCAGTACTGAGGACACAGACTCATGGAGTCTGTAGGTCTAGTGGACCAGAACCAGAGAGAAGTGAATGCTTGACTTGATGAAATTAAGTGATTCTCACAGATTAATAAAATGATGACTAAAAATTTACCTTTACACTTAACATAGAAGTCGTAACTGACCTCAGCATGACAATGTTAATGGAGAGAGATGAAGCCTGGTTGTAGTGGTTTTGAGAAAGAATGGAATGAGAGAAATTAACATCAGCAACTACAGAGCTGCTAAGAATATAGCTGAGTAGGGACGCCTGCGTGGCTCAGTCAGTTAAGTGTCTGCCTTCAGCTCAGGTCATGATCCCAGGGTCCTGGGATGGAGTCCTGCATTGGGCTCCTTGCTCAGTAGGGAGCCTGCTTCTCCCTCTGCCTGATGCTCCCCCTTGCTTGGGCTCTCTCTCTGACAAATAAATAAATACAATATTAAAAAAAAAAAGAATTTAGCTGAGTAGATAAATGGAAAATGGAGAGTGGGACCAAGGAGAATATGGTAAAGAGGGGTATTGTGAGGAAGAAATAATTGCATCCTCATAAAACTTCTTTGAAGTTGGCATTATTTTTCCTGTTTGAAAAATTTAAGTAACTTGGCCGGCCCAAATCACAAAACCAGCAAGTTGCAATTGTATGTAACCACAAATTATTTCAATTAAAATGCCACTTTGAGGGCACCTGGGTTGCTCCGTCAGTTAAGCATGGGCTCTTGGTTTCTGCTCAGGTCATAATCTCAGGTTTGTGAGATTGAGCCCCGCGTCAGGCACCGCACTCATTGTGGAGACTGCTTGAGATTCCCTCTCTCCCTTTGTCCTTCCTTCTCCACAAAAATAAATAAATAAAATCTTTTAAAAATAAAAATAAAAAAGTCAGGTGCCACCTTGAATCACTGCCTTACATCAATTATTTAAGGTCTTAGCATGTCCGCGTATGAGGAGAGAGATTTAATGTTAATGTGGTAGCTTAAAAATGGTAGGTGCGTAAGATCTCAGCTTAAACATCACCCCTCAAAGGAGAGTAGCCCCCCTCAAAACTCTGCCACATCATAGACTATGCTTCTGTAGCAGAACTGGACAAAAGGTACAGCTATTTCACTTACTTCTTTATTTTTTGCTTATTTATTTACTTATTTACTTATTTTCCCAAATATAAATGAATTCAGGAATCTCTTCAGACCTGCTCTTATTTTTTTTTTCACAGTACCAAGCACAGTGCTCACAGCAGTATATGTGCAGTAAACGTTCACTGAATGAGTAACTACCTTCCCTTTATTCACCCGCCACCATCATGCCCACTTAGAGGAAAGAAATACGTATCTATCTTCTTGGTAGTCTTCTCTTTAGCAGAAGCAAAATTACAAATTTTCATTAGTTCTCTTCTAAAATCTGATTTCATTTATATTTCAAACACTAATACTAGTTGTGAATGTGACATTACACTAAATTATGGTGATAATGTGTTTATATAATTATATTATTCACTGAGCTTCTCATACAAAATAACCAGTGAAATAGAGTAAAAAATCTAAAGAAATGAAAAAAATGTGAAATGTCAGTAGAGTATGTTAAATTAGGAAATGTAGATATTGAAATTAGTTCATTCTTCTAGGACTAGTAATGATAACACTTTAAACTGTATTACAGTTACAGCCACAATAAGTGTTATTCACAGGTATTACTTGAAATTAGTTCATTCTTCTAGGACTTCAGTAATGATAACACTTTAAACTGTATTACAGTTACAGCCACAATAAGTGTTATTCACAGGTATTACTCCAAATAAATAACTCCTAAGAATCATATGATCTCCAAAACATTCATTTTGCTGTTCAGCATTCTCTTGCCCACACTCTCTACAGTATTTGCAACATAGAGAGCCTTCAGTTAGAACATGGTTTGGGTTTCACTGACACACCAAAAACCTTAGGCTCACTTCATGAGAAAAAGAAGAAAAGTAGGTACTAGTTTGCCTTACTGGCCATGCTTCCTTCGGATCAATGTTGACATAAATCTGCTTATAAACTGAAGTTCCCATCTATCTAAGTTGACAAGCATAACAAACTCTCATGCCAATTAAATTAAGTGAGAAAACAGAAAAAAGAAAAAGATGTAAGGAAAAGAATGGGAAAGAGGAGAGGTACTTTTTAATTTTTTTCAAATATGAATACTAGCAACTGAAAATACAATGCTGTTTATTGGGAAAGGAGTTGCAAAAATAAAATTGAGAGAAATCCAAAAGAGCTTTGATGAAGTAGGAGGAAACAGTGACAAAAAGGAAAGAGGGGCAAGAAACAACAGGTTTTAGCGAGGATGTAGAGAAAAGAAACCATCGTGCACTGTTGGTGGGAATGAAAACTGGCACAGCCACTGTGGAAAACAGTATGGAGTTTCCTCAAAAAATTAAACGTAGAACTATCCTACGATCCAGTAATTGCACTACTGGGTATTTACTCCAAGAATATGAAAACACTAATTCAACAGGACACATGCACTCTTGAGTTTACAGCAACATTATTTACAATTGCAAAGATATGGAGGCAGCCCAAGTGTCCATCGACTGATGAATGGATAAGATGTGATATATATACACGATGGAATATTATTTGGTCATAAAAAAGAATGAAATCCTGCCTTTTGCAACAACGTGGATGTAGCTAGAGAGTATAATGTTAAGCAAAATGAGTCAGAGAAAGGCAATTATCACATGGTTTCACTCATATGTGGAATTTAAGAAACAAAACAAACGAACGAGGGGGAAAAAAGAGACAAAGCGAAAAACTGACTCTTAACTACAGAGAACAAACATATGGTTACCAGAGGAGAAATGGGTGGGGGGATGGATTAAATAGGCGATGTGCATTAAAGAGTACCCTTGTAGGGGCGCCTGGGTGATGTATGGAATTGCTGAATCACTATATTGTACACCTGAAACTAACATAACACTGTATGTTAACTATATTGGAATTAAAATTTAAAAATAAATAACAAAAAAAGAAGCATTGGGAAATAGTAAAAAAAAAAAAAAAAGGAGAGGAAAATAAATTGTTCATATGGTAGCCATTGCCCAGGTACCATCCGTTTTTTCCCCTAATGTCATAATCTACGATATTGAACACTGTAGACTTAGGATTGCACAGTATTCAATTGCACATGATCAAATTTCACATATTATTGTACGATCATATTGTGGGAGATATCAAGAAAGATGTCACTATATTCCCCACTTTATTTGGAATAAACTGATCTATAAATACTCATTTTTAAAATGTCTCATACCCCATGATACATTTTTTTTTTAATTGCACACACACCCAGAACACTACACTGTAGTTTCTATGACATAGTCTGATTTTTCCTTTGAGGGTTGCTTAAATAATTGTACGGTATGACAGAACTATTTTGTTCTCAAAGTATCTTAAAATAATCTGCATATTTACTTTACTTTTTCAAATAATCTAGGAGGGACAAGCCGGGTTTTCAATAGCTGTTATACCCTAATTGTGTATTTGTTCTTTTTAATTAGCATGTCATTGAACTAGATCATGAGGAATAGAGTAAATGAGATTTTATTGTATTTCATATGGTCTGCTTCAAACAGACAGTTTGTGTAAGTGTATGGAAATTGTTTTATTGTTTAGATACAATATATCAAATACGCAGTTTCTGAAGAACTCTATTAAGAGCTAGATGGCATCAGAGGAAGGAATACGTTGCTAAAAAAACAAGAGGTATAATCTTATTTGACTCACTAGCAATATATATGTAAGCGGACAAAATATCTCCGTGTGTGTATTCCTGATACTCAATCCTAAGCAAAAAAGAATGATCACATCCTCAATGATTTATGCAAATTTATAGCGCAATTAAATAAGAATAAAATTTGTTAAGTGCTTCAGAGCTTGTAAAGCTTTCAAGCACTGCAAGAGAGATGGATTTATTATTTTGGTTTCAAAAGACAATAGTAAAAATCTTGACCACATCCTAAACAGCTTATACAAGACGACAGGCTCTGATACTAGTGGTGTTAGCTTTTATTCAGAAGTCCATTGACTCATGCTCAAAGCTGAGAATGAAAAGGTGTCCTCTTAGTGTTACCAGATTGGCTTTGCTATATGTAGGTTGATATACCAAAGCCCCAGTTCTTCATTTTCTGAGTCATACATATTTGTCTCTGTCTTTAAAAGGGCACATCATTAACCCAGTTTTATGCTGGAATTACAACATAAGGCAGTGGTCTCATAACACCTCCACAAAGAACCACTTCTAAGAAAATGTTGTTCAAAACCAATTGGTGAACAAGGGTGGCCATTTTAATCAAACTGTCAAGAGTCCTGTGAAGGTTAGTTATCGGTTCATGCATACCTCAAAACTCTACCTACAACAGGGCAGTTTCTTCATGCAGAAACAAAAGGTTTCTATGTATTGACTCAAATAAGGGCATTTCATAGAAGCACTATAATTATTTGAAGGACGTAGGTTTTTTTGAGTTATGGTATACTATGATTTATTTCCTCAACTCTGAAACATTTACAAATATGTGAAGCCCAAAAGTAAGCATTTTTACTCCTGACACTTGGTGTTAAGCAATATTGAGGGCATGTATTGTTGTTCATATGTTATACAGTCCTTTCTAACCGGTTCACAAAATTGTAATTTAATTAACACAGTGCAATTAGCCCTCACCTTCACTAGGAGTTGCATATTTTAAAAATTTCTACAAGCCTGTTAGGCATTTCAGAAGGAAAAACATCATGATCATGTCTACTTTATTCTGGTTGAAATTAATCACTGGCAATAAACATATCTTACACAGGGACGGTCCATTTAAAATGGGCTATAATGTCTTCATTTGTCATCATCCAGTCTTCAAGATTCACGGGTGTGTATGCCATCTTTAGCGGTTGTAACAGAATGAGGGAACTGGCATGAGTAGTGAGAAAATGAAGCACTATTTGGGGGATAGTTATATTTAATTTTAGTAATTTTTTTTTACTAGCTATTAAATAAGTTAATCTTGTTAAAGGAGATTTCATGTTTCTTTTTTTTTTTTAAAGATTTTATTTTTATTTATTTATTTGACAGAGATAGAGACAGCCAGCGAGAGAGGGAACACAAGCAGAGGGAGTGGGAGAGGAAGAAGCAGGCTCACAGCAGAGGAGCCTGATGTGGGGCTCGATCCTATCACGCCGGGATCACGCCCTGAGCCAAAGGCAGACGCTTAACCGCTGTGCCACCCAGGCGCCCCGAGATTTCATGTTTCTCATAAAGAGGGGACACAAGTTAATAAAAGTTTGGAAACAGTATACCTTAAAACTTTTATAACTGAGAAAGATTATGAAACTAATTTATACAGTCATTTGTACATGTACATATATAATAAAGAGTTTGTATACACCTACATGTTTTCCCTACTGATGCCTATTATATAAGTCAAATGCCATGACTTCTATAGTAATAGCAGAATTTATCAAACATGTGCCTTCTAAATATGACTATACAGTTAATAAATTGCTTTTGATTTTAGAATGTTATTAGAAAATACAGATATTATTGCAGTGACACTGGCCGGCCACTCGGGGAGGCCTTGCAGAGACGATCTGGACTGGGTACTGTGAGTTTACGGTCTGCAGTTTCATAGACCATCGTAATTTTGTCACACAACCAGAGATCACAGCAAGGTATACTCAGCTGGAAGAATTCTGGCTAACCAAACTCTCAAGACACTAATGCATAAACCAACGTATAAATAGATTCCCTACCTATTAATGTATTATGAGAAATATCAGTGCCAAACAAATGAAATACTTACATATGCTTGATCAATACGGTCTTTCCCGTTGAGTAAAACAGTACGGGGAACAAAAAATATCCAGAGTACCGACTTTAATCATGATTTCAGGACACAAGGTAATTAGATAGATGATACCAGATGATATCAGTAGATACCATCCAGTTATGCCATTTTGTGGAATTCACCTCAATCACAGGGATATACCTTCCAGGGGAGTTTCTGACAGTAGTGGTACTCTCGTTTTTTAGCACTAGAATCAAACCAACAATTCATTTCAAAATTGCCTTGAAGAATCTTACTCATCTCCTAGTTTGTGAACGTAACCTTTATGACACGGGGTACCAAGAAGCTAAGCAAACGGTTAGCATAGCGGATGTTAATTACAGCTTTCTTTTCTGATAAATCTGGACTTAGTCTTAGATTCTGTCACAGTAGCAAGCAGTCCAGGCAGTCACTATCATTTGATTATAATTGTCATGTTTAATGAAATTTATTTGTCATCCCAGAGTTAGAATTAAGTTTCAGATGCATTATGTATTCAAACATTCAAGATTCAAAATGCCATGGAATTCTCCCAGCTTGTAGTATGCTGTTTCTGTGATTTCAGACCCATCATTCACACAATATTGATTCAGGTAGGTTTCTTATACAGATAGTTGATCTCACCCTCTATATTTAATACTCTGTAACTTCATTTTCAATGAATGTCTTATCTTCAAATTTGGGGGGCAGCTGTTGCTTTCTATGTACTTAGTCCCATCTGCTATCACATAATCTTGCACTTCCTCCCACGTTGATCTTATTCTAAATTTTCCTTGTAAGGAACATTGCAATTTAATGATCTGCAAAGGAACAGTTGAATTCTGCATAATAGGCTGGATTGGGAAACTATTTTTTAGGAAATACAAGTGAAATTAATAATATCTACCATAATAAAAATCCAAGGCTTCTGGGTTTTTTTTAATACAATGGTATATGACCAAAGACCTTTTTGATAGATGTCATGGAGTGAAGTGACTAAAGCTATATTTGTTTTTTCAACACTGATGATCACTAAAGGGAAAATAAATCATATTAAAGGTATAAGAAATACCTACTCCTTGGTATGTGATTTTCTACTTTGGGGTAAATTGTTAAGTCAAGATTTTGTTTGTTTTGTTGTTTTTTGGGGGGGTTGTTTTTGTTTTGCTTTGTTTTGTTTGTTTTTTGTTAACACAAAGATACAACAACTATACTCAATTCTCCAAAAAAGTATGAAAACAGGAAAGTTACCTCAATGCAAATAAGGTTTTAGTTTTGATAATACATATTTCATTACCTAAGGATATATCTGACAAATCAGCCTTATCTTAAGAGTTTTAAAAATTTATCTCAACAAGCTTTGATGTTTCCTTGGGGAAAAGCATCAACTTGTTTCTCTTTCCCCAGAGGTAACTGACTGTTGTGTAGTTATTCTTTGGGGAGCTATTTGCAGAAGATGGAGAGCTGAAGTGGACAGAACAGCAACAAGACCCTGCAGGAGAGGCTGTGACTACGATCAGGACCTGTTTATTTAGAGATTCATAAGCTGTTCTGCAAGTTCCCACCTAGAGATTTTATTTATTTAAATTTGAAAACAGTTCATGAGAATGTATGTTTTGCTCAGACAAAATGTATTCTAGGTGCATATTCCCATATGGAATGAATAATAATACCATTCTACAGATGAGGAAACAGGCTAGTGAGTAGGGGAGCTGAATACAAACCTTTGTATTTCTTACTTGACAGCTCAAGTTCTTACATTCTCTGCTGCCTCTTACTGAGTCACTCAGAAGTAGAGAGATGTACTCCTTTCAGACTACTGTTTGGTTTTATCAGAAGATGAAGTTGGTGATGGTTTTCCCCTCAAGAGAGCAGTCACGTATTTTACCAGGAGAAACTCTACCAAAGAACAGAGCATGTGGAGTCTTGTGAAGGTGTGGACAGGGGGAAAGGGAGGGCCTGCACGTTGGACAATGGTCACTCGATTGAGGGTATTCTCCTTAGAGGAGGTAAATGTTCCTAAACTTAGGCACAAAGTAGCTTGCGAGCACAGCAAAAGACAGCCTGTTTAAGAAGACTTTGTGAAAAGGGGTTTGGATTCCGGTGGCCAGAAAGGAGCCACTCATAAAAGTACTAGTAAGGTCTTCTCCATATTGTATTTCTATTATCCATAAAAAGTGTCCTTAAAGATTTAAAGCCTAGGTTCTGCTGGGGGGGGGCTTATTTCATACTTGATATAAACTAGTGAAAACCTAGGAAATCCTTTCCTCTGAAGTCAGAGTAGTGTGAGCAAGAAAGGCTTTGTCTGGCAGAACACTTCCTTAGGGGAGCCTGCCACAGAGTGGGAAAAGTACGTAGCTTGGCTAGGAAGGGATTCTTACCTGCACAGGAAGGCCACATCTTCGGGGACAGGTGTTCAAGATATTGCTGATGGATTAATGAAAATGCTGAGGTTACTCGGACAAGAACTAATTTCTGATTATCCTTCTGGTAATATCTTAAGCTATTAAAAGGAGATACAGTCTAATTTTGAAGGGATAGATTACTGAATCCTGGGCACTGCATTACATCAGAAAGGCAATGTCACCTAAATTATAAGTTGTAATGAGACATGGTGATTTGTGATGAAATGAATGTACTCCCCCAGTTCAAAGGAGGGCATAACCTAGAGTGAAAAAGATTAACTCTGAACCCCAAATAAACACATCCATTCTATCAACATCACTGAATTTCACTTATTAGTTTCATCCAGATACTACCATTCCTATTCTTTCCTCCTTTGTGTCATTTTGCCCCTAATGTTTTAACGATGATTTCTTTTTAGTTTTTTCTTGAATTGATAAGGCATAATTAACTGCCACAGAATGAAAATACCTTCTCTAACAAAGAAGGCCGACCCTAAGGAACAAAAATGCCATTTTCACTCATTATCTAAATATAATGACGCAACAGGAAAGTTGTTTCTGCTCCTAAAAAGAAGTTTTGCATTTAGGTTATGGTAATTTCACATTGCTTTGCGAATTGTTTTGTTAAAGCTTTCTCTAGTGCTCTGAGTCTTCATTTTTGGTTTTTCTTTCCCCCTGTGTATTCAAGCATCGCACAATTACATGGTTTGCATGCATTTTAAAATGTGTTAAAAATGGTTATGGTAATATGCAATAATTTAGAATAAAATAGCCATATGTATCTAAAATCTCAACAAACTTTTTCAGTATTCAATTCAACAATGGAATCCACCACTTGACAGCCTATTCATTTATCCTGACTCTTGGAAAAATCAGAAGAGTGTATACCTCTGCACTTCTAGAATTAACTAAACTGCCACTACCAGGCCCCCTGAGTGCCAACAGCTGATCCTTGTTTACCACACAATCATGCTCAACTACAATTGTTTCCCTCATTTTCTTCCCAATTTCCTTCTGCCTTCTTTATCCTTGGCATTTATCAAAAACATTTCTTCCGAGGAGTAAGAGATTTATTTCATAAAGAGGAAAGCATTTTTAGTTTGGCATGAGCATAAGCCAAGAATTTTTCACAATGCCACGCTGTCAGGACAAATGTTTTGTCTCTCATCCTATTGTTAAAGATTAGCCAGGGTGGGGCCTATGACATTCTTTTGTGTAAGGAACCCTCCCTCAATAACACAAGAACAAACAGTCTTGATGCGATGGTTTGCCAGGCAAACCAGAGCCAATTATGAAATAGTTTATTCTTCCTTAAACAGTAGTTTGCTATCCTAGAAAGATGATTGAGGAGTAAATCACTCTCTTTTAATTCTACGTTTCCAAAGCCCTAGTCAATATCAGGGAACATTTTACAAGGTATATGATGGCTAATAACAATAAACTATATATAGTCTGGTATTTGGAGAGATTCTAAAATAGGAAAATACAAATATTTTTGGTTCTCTACAACTTTTTTTTTTTTTTAACAAATTGTCCCCTTGGCTCCTCGAGAGCAGATAATTTCTACAAAACTTGTTAATTTTTCTGCATCATATAAGATTATTATTCTGTACAGAAGGAGTTTAATTAATATCTACTAACCTATATAAAAATGTGTTAATTCAGTTTGTCTCTTATTTTTGTATGTAACTTCACATCTGGTGGGATACTTTTATTAATAAAGCATGATTTAATGTCTAAAGGGGTCTGTGTAAGCTAGTTAAGACACTGAACTATTGGGCATGAGTTAAATATGAAAAATGCTTTCCCCAAAGCCAGCAAAATAGTTAGCATAATTTGAAATTTTTATTACATTACCATAGAATTGCAACTTTAATAAAGGACTATGGAAAAGATGTGTGTGTTTGGGGGGGGAGTTGTGTGATATATGCAATATCAATGAATTGGGAATCATTATTTCATAACAACTTATAAAAGAACTCACAGGAGAAATAGAAAAATGGAAGTAGAAATGTCTTAACATATTCATCTCAAAATTCAACCTAATGTTTTATAAACAAAATGAAAATTAAATGTTTACGTTTCTTTCCCTTGGGAATTTACAACCTCTTCTAAAAGAGTTCAAAACCGATGAAAAAAAGGATGCAAGTTCTATTTAATATTTATTTTTAGCTAGGGCTTGGCAAAACCAGATGCCAGGAGTAGTTTTACCATTCTGAATACTAAATATTCAACAGATGGCTCTCCTTCGATTTCATCCAATCTGGAAATGCCCCAACAGGAAACAAAGATGGTCTTCAGACTGTCCCTTTTCTATTAAAATATACTTCCTACACCTGCTACGAATAGGAAGATAAGAATTACAACCTCAGTCTGTAAAACAATAAGTTTAAGGACTGTATCAATAGTCATTACGCAAACAAATATCTCCCAAACAACAGTTTAAGTTATCCATTTGCAAGTCAAGTATGACAAGAATAAAAAATGAAAAAAATCTGTTTTGGAATTCCCACTTGTAGTAATTTCTGGGTGACAACTCTTAACTATATGGTACATTTACAACTTGAAAATGTAACCACCCCACCCATCCACCACCTCCCAACTCTCATATATAGTTCCTTGGTTAAACTACAAAACCAGAGAGAGCTGGCAATTTCCACAGCATGACAATTCTTCTATTGTAAGACTACAGATGAATTACAATGAGGCACAAAGAACAGTCATAAATATGCTAACCCAAATACTAGATGTTTTATATTCTGCAGAAGTGAAGTGTGTGTTGTCTGTTTTCTTTTCATTATAAGCAAACACCTTTGCATATGGTATCTTACTGAGTTGAAAAAGTCATTCTGTTCAAATAGTTACGATGACTTCTATTAGAGGACAACTAGCAAGTAACAGCAAACATTCAATAAATGGTAACTGTTACTCTTGTTTTAATGTTACTAATAATCAGTTGGCCATCCTCGTTCTGTGCATCACATAAGCCTATCTAATGGAACAATGTATGCAAATTTTGTACTTGCAGAATTTCAGCAAAAGCAACACTGAACCAAAAGTCAGGAGTTCTAACTCTTCTTCTTTTTTTTTTAATCCCTTTCTTTTTAACCTTAGGCAAGTCTCTTCCATTCAGAGAGCTATTTTTAAGAATGTGTGATATAATGTATATAAAACACTTTACATATTATATACTAATCCTCCAACTGGCTTAAATGTTCCTTTTAATTGTAATTTTATTATGACACATATCTTATTTTTATTAATTCATTCAAGAAATATTTATTAAGCATTTATTGTGTCTGGTACTGTTCTAAGTGCTGGGAATTTAATGGTGAATGAAATCGACATACTTTCCACCCTCACAAGGTACATAATCCATAAAGAATATAGTTCAAATAAGATAAAGACAAAAACCAGGCAATTATAAAGCAGCATTGCTATGTCTTTGAGCAGTTTTCTATGTCTTAGAAACCAAGGGAGACTGAGAAGAAATTAGTGTCCAATCTGAGAATGGAAAGATAAGCCTGGCAGAGGGAGAACTAGGTTGGGGGGTGCACACAGGCAGAGAGAACAATCCATGTAAAAGGCCCAGAGTCAACACAGGGCTGTGTACTTGGGGAACTGAAGCCTCTGCATGGCAGGTGAAAAGGAATGGGGAATGATCGCACATAAGCAGGGAACCACTGAAAACCGAACACAGTGGCCATAGTATAAAGTTTGGGCTTTGTCTTAAAAGCAATGAATTTTAAGGTTCTAAGTACATAGTCAGATTTTCAGGTTTAAGAGTCATTCAGAGAGCAACTGTGGGTAATAAGTTAAGGAGGTGAGAGTGAAGGTCAGGACACTGTTTAGGAGACTATGGCAATAGAGGTGCCTGACTGGCTCAGTCAGTAGCACATGTGACTCTTGATTCCAGGGTTGTAAGTTTGACCCCAAGTTGGATGTAGAGATTACATAAAAATAAAATTTAAAAGGAAAGAAAAGAGACTATGGCAATAATTCCAGTAAGAAATGAGGGTGGTAGGTATTACAGAAAAAAGTAGAAAAAGTAGCAGTGAGAATTCATAAAAGTGGTAAATATTAACAGATGTTTAAATAGTGATAGAATTAAAGAAGTTACATTATTATTTATTATGATTGGGAACAGATATAAGAGGATAGGAAGGATTGGCTATGAGTCACATGCACAAATGATGCCAGGGTGTCTGGCTTAGACTCTTAGGTGGATGGTGTTGTCATTCATTTGTTGAGCTAGAGAACAAAAAGAGGAAATACAGGTTGGGTGAAGACTGTATGTTCAAGTTTCAACATCTTGCATTTAAGATGCATACAGCACCACAACATGAAGCACAGACTAGAGATCTGGATTGAAGATAAAAACTGAAAATCATCAACATATGGTAGAAATTGGTCATGGGAGTGTAAAGGATGAATGTCATTATGAATAGCATCAACACGTAAAGAATGGGCAGAAGAACGAGTCCACAAAATGAGAAGAAATGGTCTCATATACAGTTATACAATGAAGAAAGTGTCATGTTATGGAATCCAAGATATAAGAAAATGTTCAACAGTATGAAATGCTAGGAAGAGACCAAGTAAAATCAGAACTGAGGAAGGTCCCTAGGAAGAAAGCCAAAGTGGAGATTTAGGTGAAGAGATAAACCGATGAGGGTAGTGTAGTGACTCAGAGGTAAGGAAATAAAGTTAGAACACAAACATCTCAGTGAGCCTGGCTGTGAAGGGAGAAAAAACAACAACAATTATTATTGTAATAGTTGTAGGAATTTTGGGATTAAAGGAAGTCATTTTATTGCTGTGTGTATGTTTGTGTAAGACAAGACTATCCTTAGCATGTTTAAATGATAATTTGGGAAGTAAGGAGAATGAAAGGTCAAAGACAATTACTTGAGAGAGTTCCCCGGAGAATGCGAGAAAGGATCAAATCCATAGTACAGTGGAGGGATTTGATTTATAAGTAACAGAACACTTCCTCAACTCTAACACAGCAGAGGGAGGCAGGGAGAAAGGGAGGAAAAATGAGTGCAGAAACCATCATCTTTGTAGATATGGTGGCAAGAACAAGGAACTTCTAATTCAGTGGCTGCTTTTCATCTGAAAATTGGAGCCAAAGTTGTCTGCTGAACGTATTGATAGAGGAGGAAGCTAGTTTGCAAGCAGAGAAAAGTTGAGGAAGTGTGAAATAGCTCCCAAGAAGAAAGAAAGAGAACTGAGAAATATAAAAGAATTCTTACGTATTGAGAATCTGGTTGAGACTGAAGGGTGGAGAAAATAAACTTATAGTGAAATTGATTTTTTTTTTTGTTTATTAGACTTTGAGTGGTTGTGTTCCGAATTCATGGTGTANGGGGGGGGAGTTGTGTGATATATGCAATATCAATGAATTGGGAATCATTATTTCATAACAACTTATAAAAGAACTCACAGGAGAAATAGAAAAATGGAAGTAGAAATGTCTTAACATATTCATCTCAAAATTCAACCTAATGTTTTATAAACAAAATGAAAATTAAATGTTTACGTTTCTTTCCCTTGGGAATTTACAACCTCTTCTAAAAGAGTTCAAAACCGATGAAAAAAAGGATGCAAGTTCTATTTAATATTTATTTTTAGCTAGGGCTTGGCAAAACCAGATGCCAGGAGTAGTTTTACCATTCTGAATACTAAATATTCAACAGATGGCTCTCCTTCGATTTCATCCAATCTGGAAATGCCCCAACAGGAAACAAAGATGGTCTTCAGACTGTCTCTTTTCTATTAAAATATACTTCCTACACCTGCTACGAATAGGAAGATAAGAATTACAACCTCAGTCTGTAAAACAATAAGTTTAAGGACTGTATCAATAGTCATTACGCAAACAAATATCTCCCAAACAACAGTTTAAGTTATCCATTTGCAAGTCAAGTATGACAAGAATAAAAAATGAAAAAAATCTGTTTTGGAATTCCCACTTGTAGTAATTTCTGGGTGACAACTCTTAACTATATGGTACATTTACAACTTGAAAATGTAACCACCCCACCCATCCACCACCTCCCAACTCTCATATATAGTTCCTTGGTTAAACTACAAAACCAGAGAGAGCTGGCAATTTCCACAGCATGACAATTCTTCTATTGTAAGACTACAGATGAATTACAATGAGGCACAAAGAACAGTCATAAATATGCTAACCCAAATACTAGATGTTTTATATTCTGCAGAAGTGAAGTGTGTGTTGTCTGTTTTCTTTTCATTATAAGCAAACACCTTTGCATATGGTATCTTACTGAGTTGAAAAAGTCATTCTGTTCAAATAGTTACGATGACTTCTATTAGAGGACAACTAGCAAGTAACAGCAAACATTCAATAAATGGTAACTGTTACTCTTGTTTTAATGTTACTAATAATCAGTTGGCCATCCTCGTTCTGTGCATCACATAAGCCTATCTAATGGAACAATGTATGCAAATTTTGTACTTGCAGAATTTCAGCAAAAGCAACACTGAACCAAAAGTCAGGAGTTCTAACTCTTCTTCTTTTTTTTTTAATCCCTTTCTTTTTAACCTTAGGCAAGTCTCTTCCATTCAGAGAGCTATTTTTAAGAATGTNGAGATTTAGGTGAAGAGATAAACCGATGAGGGTAGTGTAGTGACTCAGAGGTAAGGAAATAAAGTTAGAACACAAACATCTCAGTGAGCCTGGCTGTGAAGGGAGAAAAAACAACAACAATTATTNCGTGATATAATGTATATAAAACACTTTACATATTATATACTAATCCTCCAACTGGCTTAAATGTTCCTTTTAATTGTAATTTTATTATGACACATAGCTTATTTTTATTAATTCATTCAAGAAATATTTATTAAGCATTTATTGTGTCTGGTACTGTTCTAAGTGCTGGGAATTTAATGGTGAATGAAATCGACATACTTTCCACCCTCACAAGGTACATAATCCATAAAGAATATAATTCAAATAAGATAAAGACAAAAACCAGGCAATTATAAAGCAGCATTGCTATGTCTTTGAGCAGTTTTCTATGTCTTAGAAACCAAGGGAGACTGAGAAGAAATTAGTATCCAATCTGAGAATGGAAAGATAAGCCTGGCAGAGGGAGAACTAGGTTGGGGGGTGCACACAGGCAGAGAGAACAATCCATGTAAAAGGCCCAGAGTCAACACAGGGCTGTGTACTTGGGGAACTGAAGCCTCTGCATGGCAGGTGAAAAGGAATGGGGAATGATCGCACATAAGCAGGGAACCACTGAAAACCGAACACAGTGGCCATAGTATAAAGTTTGGGCTTTGTCTTAAAAGCAATGAATTTTAAGGTTCTAAGTACATAGTCAGATTTTCAGGTTTAAGAGTCATTCAGAGAGCAACTGTGGGTAATAAGTTAAGGAGGTGAGAGTGAAGGTCAGGACACTGTTTAGGAGACTATGGCAATAGAGGTGCCTGACTGGCTCAGTCAGTAGCACATGTGACTCTTGATTCCAGGGTTGTAAGTTTGACCCCAAGTTGGATGTAGAGATTACATAAAAATAAAATTTAAAAGGAAAGAAAAGAGACTATGGCAATAATTCCAGTAAGAAATGAGGGTGGTAGGTATTACAGAAAAAAGTAGAAAAAGTAGCAGTGAGAATTCATAAAAGTGGTAAATATTAACAGATGTTTAAATAGTGATAGAATTAAAGAAGTTACATTATTATTTATTATGATTGGGAACAGATATAAGAGGATAGGAAGGATTGGCTATGAGTCACATGCACAAATGATGCCAGGGTGTCTGGCTTAGACTCTTAGGTGGATGGTGTTGTCATTCATTTGTTGAGCTAGAGAACAAAAAGAGGAAATACAGGTTGGGTGAAGACTGTATGTTCAAGTTTCAACATCTTGCATTTAAGATGCATACAGCACCACAACATGAAGCACAGACTAGAGATCTGGATTGAAGATAAAAACTGAAAATCATCAACATATGGTAGAAATTGGTCATGGGAGTGTAAAGGATGAATGTCATTATGAATAGCATCAACACGTAAAGAATGGGCAGAAGAACGAGTCCACAAAATGAGAAGAAATGGTCTCATATACAGTTATACAATGAAGAAAGTGTCATGTTATGGAATCCAAGATATAAGAAAATGTTCAACAGTATGAAATGCTAGGAAGAGACCAAGTAAAATCAGAACTGAGGAAGGTCCCTAGGAAGAAAGCCAAAGTGGAGATTTAGGTGAAGAGATAAACCGATGAGGGTAGTGTAGTGACTCAGAGGTAAGGAAATAAAGTTAGAACACAAACATCTCAGTGAGCCTGGCTGTGAAGGGAGAAAAAACAACAACAATTATTATTGTAATAGTTGTAGGAATTTTGGGATTAAAGGAAGTCATTTTATTGCTGTGTGTATGTTTGTGTAAGACAAGACTATCCTTAGCATGTTTAAATGATAATTTGGGAAGTAAGGAGAATGAAAGGTCAAAGACAATTACTTGAGAGAGTTCCCCGGAGAATGCGAGAAAGGATCAAATCCATAGTACAGTGGAGGGATTTGATTTATAAGTAACAGAACACTTCCTCAACTCTAACACAGCAGAGGGAGGCAGGGAGAAAGGGAGGAAAAATGAGTGCAGAAACCATCATCTTTGTAGATATGGTGGCAAGAACAAGGAACTTCTAATTCAGTGGCTGCTTTTCATCTGAAAATTGGAGCCAAAGTTGTCTGCTGAACGTATTGATAGAGGAGGAAGCTAGTTTGCAAGCAGAGAAAAGTTGAGGAAGTGTGAAATAGCTCCCAAGAAGAAAGAAAGAGAACTGAGAAATATAAAAGAATTCTTACGTATTGAGAATCTGGTTGAGACTGAAGGGTGGAGAAAATAAACTTATAGTGAAATTGATTTTTTTTTTTGTTTATTAGACTTTGAGTGGTTGTGTTCCGAATTCATGGTGTAGGAGTGAAGAAAGTAAGCTCTTGAATTCATCTAGGATTCAGGTATCGACAAGCAGCTGGGACAGTAGAATCCTTAACATGTTTGAATGTTTCCAACGGGAAATGGAGCTGAAAGTACTCCCAAGAGCCTACCTGAAGTGACAGACCAAGACATCCGAACATGACCGGGAGAGAACTAGTACTCCAAGAGGGCCGCAAAAGCACAGTAAAGTATATTGGCACTGGATTGACCTAAACACGAGTTCAAAGCCGTCTCGTCACTTTTCAATTTTTTGACCTGCCAAAGTGGGTTAGCACTTCTGTACATTGTCTGGTATGCAAAATGGGATGAATAATTCTTATTTAATAAGGTGCTTATGAGATTAAGTGAGATAACATATGCAATTTATGGGGAAAGTGCCCCTTCAGTTTTGCAACACAGGGGCTAGATAAGAGTTACATGTTTGACATATAATAAACACTCAACAAAGATTTCTATTATTGCTACTGACAAAGACAATACCATCATAAATTTTGCAATGAAACAAAAGCGTTTAATAGAAACTATGTAATAAATACCTTCAAATGCTAACGAATTAAGTGAACATAAGCTTCCCTCCTTAGAAAAATATATGTGACCATTCAGTGTAAGTATGCTATCTCCTCAAAATAATAGACTTTTCTTGCTTTGGCTTCAACATTATTTTAGAAGAATGTCATGACTTTGTTGTTATTTTTTTATTTTTTAAAAATAACATGAATTGCAGAGTAAAATGTACTGACTTTAGTCAGTTGAGAGTGATGAGAGCATAATGATAAAATTGCAATGTCTTCACTCTGAGAGAAAGGAAAAAGCCCTAATATTAAGCCACATTCTCATCACTGGCCATGCCAGAGAGGAGGGAGCAAGGGAAGAATTTCCGCGTGAGCATGTTCTTACAGACTGAACTGTAACCTAACACTTACAAAAGCAATCCCATTTGGAGGATGAAAACAACTGGCGTTGTTCATTGCATTTGTGAACATGCCGCCTATAAAAGCCAAGCCAATTGGTCAGGGCTACAGTGCCTGGGTTAGAGACCAGATGTGGCAAAGGTTGGAGGGCAGCCCTCTTTTGAAAATAGCAGTATCAAAGAAGAATATTAGAATTTTCTCAGAACACAAGCAGAGTTCTCTCAACAACCATCTTCTAATAGATGCAAAGGGATGCTTTCCAGACCTAGGAAACCTTAAAGCAAAGAAGTCTTCCTTTACTTTCACTGATTCTAGGTAGTAACTAAGCCTGTACAGCTTTGATCACATCAATAGCCAGTTCAGGATTTATGGTACCAAAAGTTTACAAAATACAAGAGCCCTCTTAATGAAAATATATGAAAATACAAACCGCATCTGGTACATGGTGTTTAAAAAGACTCAAGCAAGTGATCAGATTTGTATTAAATCTCATCAGCATCAAAGCAAGACCCTCTCTGTCACCTTATCTGCTAATTATGAAGATCAGATGATCTATACAAAAGCATTTCGGCAAGAGAAATTTGTCTATACAAAGGCATGAGCTTAACTCAGGAAAATGTACAAATCTGGCCTCTGACATGTTATCTATCTAGTCAGAAGTAATTTTTANTGACATGTTATCTATCTAGTCAGAAGTAATTTTTAACAAACATTTTAATCGTCCAGTTCTGAGGAAGAATTCATGCAAAAAACTGCAAGTAACCCATGTGGCATAAGTTGAGATCAGAGAACGTCACCATCTCCAGACATTTCCCATTTCCAGGACAGATGGTGTATGAAATTTTACCATTAAAGGCTCAGCCTTAGTCAGATGTCATCTCACTGCTGATGTGACAACGCTCCCTATAAAGTATTCTCAGCAAATTATAAACATAAATCTGTTCATGGCTATAGATCTAACTCATCTCTTTACAGGAAATACAGGGGATAGAGGAACATGTCAAATTTCACATACATGCAATATAAAATCTAGAATAGCGGAAATCTAGAGGATAACTTTCCCAAGTTCTCCAACAAATAACTTTTTTCTTTTTTAAAGAGAGAGAGAAGGGGCATTTATAGATCGTAAGAGACCTAGGTGAAATGTCAACTGCATGTAACATGTGGGCTTTGTTGGCATCCTGATTCTTATAAACCAACTGCAATCCAGGAGACAATCCAGGATATCTGATCATTAATTTTGATGATATTAAAAAAGTATTAAATTTTAGGTGACTAATGGGATTGGGGGGGAAAAGTTGTCTTATCATCTAAAGATAAATGACAAACTGTTTAGAGGTGAAAAATAACCAGTAATAGAATCAGTTCTTTGTGTTTTTCCCTGAGCTATAAAATAACTGTTGACCTCTCCACGTCCATCCTTTCCCCTTCTCATGCTGTGCTGTATTCTCAGAAGGCTGATCTTTTTTAAAGTCACGCCATCAACCTGGCTCTCCCTTGTCCTCTGCCTTCTAGTTCTGCCCAGCCAGTGGGAGGCACCAGCAGGAAATGAGAGGGCAGGAGAAGATGCAAGCCTGGGTACTAATTCCCCTGGCTTCCTCCGTACTGGCTGTGGTTTCTCTACCAAAACCCAGAACTCCTGTTAGATGGCACTCGTCTCCAGCTACAGCACTCACAGAGTTGCAGGAACCACTTCTTTCTCTTATTCTATCAAGGCCAGCTATATTTCACCCTCTTTGACTCTTTTTAATAAAAGTTTGTTTGTTTGTTTGTTTAATTACCCTGTTTGCTCCATCTGTTTCTTGCTGGGACTCTAATCATTACATACTCCTTCTGTTCTTTAGATGTAATAAATAATCAACAAAAGAGGTAACACAGTTAATTCATTACGGGGTAACTGAATTATGAGCTGTGATCTGAGAAGTCTAGGCTGTCAGAACATTGTAAAAGCACTGAAAGATGGGGTGGGCACTAGAGAATAAACTCTGCTGGGACCCTATACTGCATAAGGGTGGCTTTATCCATTTAGATTTAGAGAACTCATTAGGTCACATCTGAAAGTATGTGAAATATGCTGACCTTTTAACCAGACCTTATTAAACGATAACCATTTTCTGGCAGAAAGCCTATCCTTTCTATTTTGGTGAATAAAAAATAGAATTTAATGAGAAATTCTATTCAACAGATGTGGCTAGAGCACATAATTCATTAAGATTTATTTACCAAAGATGTCAATTTGTAGGGCTCTCAACTATTCCTTTTCCAAGAGCTTTTCCTATTTCTGATCATCCCACTCCCAGTGGAAGATCTTAGAAGCTAGTTATTTGATTTCCTGCTTCCATAAAACTCTACTGTCCAGTTATAGATATTTGATTTCTGATTACAAATTCAGTATGTTTCAAGCTCTGAGACTAGTCTTTTCTCACCTGGGAAAATTTTAAAAACCTAGATCAGTAAGCCAGATGACTCAGCCTTAGGTTAGCCTCATCTTAGTTCTAGAAGGGTGATTTCTATTCCTTTCACATGACCAACTGCCGGTTAATCTTAATATTTCTTATCCTTTTTTTTCTTCAGTTTTTGTAGTTTTTAACCTGCCACAGAAATGTTGGACTAGATGTTACAAAAGATTCCATCTCCCTATCTCCTTTCCAACTAACTGTAGTCATGTAACTAAGTTTTGTCCAATGGGATATAAGTAACAGTTAGAAATATAGCTTCCAAGAATGTCTTTAAAGAGAGGAAGCAAGCCCTTCTTCATGATTTCCTCCACCCTGATGACTGAAAAACAGGCAATAATGGTGAGCATTCCCAGGGCTACCTTGGATCATAAATGGCTTTGAGAATAGAAGAAATAATCCTTGGCCTCTGACATCATGGAGAACTATGTTAATCCTCAAAGGACTTCTAGCTTCTTCCACAAGAGACACTTCCACGTCTTTGAGACCACTCTCACTTTCTTTGGCCATTGTTGTTTAAGCAATTCCGATGGTTTGCTTGTTGCTTTGACATCATGTCAGATATATCAATGTTTCAAAGACAAGACTTGCCCTGATTTAAGCTTCTTTTTAGAAAAAGGGATTTAGACCTTAATATCCTAAAGTGAGCATAGAGATGACTGTATGTCCATTTGAACCCCTGAATATGCGCTTGAATTTATTCTATTTCTGCTCTGATACCATTCTGGAAATTTTTTTCTTCTTGTTGTTAACTTTATTACTTCCCTAAGACAGACAATGCCTTCTTCTAAATAGTCATTTGTCACTGCCCCTCTAATCCATGATTTGCAACCCTGTTTATATGGAGATCAACCCAAGGGCACTAGTGCATTTTCTGGTCCAGTAAAAAAGAAAGCATTTTATCTGCTGGCCCTCCTTTTCTGACAGGAGTAATGGTAAAGTCAAAGAAGGCAGGGCATTTTCAAGATAGTAGAGCTGTCCAGTTAGGCTGAAGGAGAGGAAGGGATTTGGAAATAACAGGTGAAAAGATAAGGACTCAAAGCAGAAGCCAGAACATTGATAGAATATTTGAATTATGCAAAGTTACATATTTAAACATAATGTCATATATCACATTCCAAATATAAAAAAT
>NC_048237.1:23091143-23262795 GCF_002007445.2 Ailuropoda melanoleuca
ACCAGCTGAGTCTCTTAGACTGTTTACACAAGCTCCCATTCTTGAATCCTTTGATTTTGAACTAGATAATTAAGAGTTTGGCTGAATCACTCTCTGTACACCTGGTCAAATCGATGGGAAGATTTTCTTTTTCTTTTTTTCTTTTGTTAAGATTTATTTATTTATTTAGAGAAAGAGGCAGACACAGAGAGTGAGAGCACACAAGTGCTGGGGGAAGGGCAGAGGGCTAGAGAGGGAAAGCTGACTCCCAGCTGAGCAGGGAGGCTGACTAGGGACTTGATCTTCAGGCCCTGAGTTCATGACCTAAGCCCAAACCAAGAGTCGGTCACTCAACCGACTGAGCCACACAGGTGCCTCTCTATGGTAAGATTTTCACCAGAATACAAGAAAATTAGGCAAAAATAAGAATATCACAAGGTGTTTTTTTAAAAAGCTAGCTATATAGTTAGAAGCACTTTTCTTTATTCTGAGATATTATACTTCTGCTTATTTAAGACATTTTTTTTTATAAAATGTGTCCTTTCTTTGAAAGGACATCTTAGTAGGCTTTGTTTTTATTTTTGTTTTTAACATCACACCTAGCAAAATAAAAAGTCTGAAGCTTCAGATTAGACAGAATGTGTATCCGTATGTGTATCACTCTACCATTAAATTCAATAGTCCTTAAACCTGAACCAGAACACTGATTTGGCCTTCTGTCCCAAGAGGCCTTGGATTTAACGCATGCTCATTCAAATACATTTGCATCACTAATATGAATCTCAGAAAGGGAGTACTAACATCTCCTTGAATTTTCATGTATCCTTAGTTTATTTTCCCTTTCCTTCAAGCAAAACTCCTTTCCATATATGTGTTAGAGTGAAATTATAAATAAGCAGACTTTTAAAATAATAAAAATCAAATAATTTTGAAGATGTTTGGTAAATACATACGCAATGATACATTAACTCATTCCTTTTTCAATTAATCTAATTATTGATTATATCATGTTTATTATCTTTACAGTGCATGGATTACCTACACTAAGCATACCTTAGGAAATGACAATTTGAGTATTGATTTTCTTAATATGCTTAGCACAACCTCGCTATTGATTGAATTAGGTGTATTTACTTTTCACTTTTGTTTCTTGTTCTGCCTACGCAGATCTTCTCTCCCTTGTATTTTTCTTCTAAAAAGATTTATCTGACTCTGTAAGATTATTAAATTGTTGGATAAGTTAAAAGTCATCAGCTGCTAGGTCTTCCCAAAACCTCATCATATTTAGTAAAACTATTTTTCATATCTGCTATCTCCTAGCAATATGACATTTTGTTTGTTATTATAATATTCAAGATGGAAGCTTTCTCAAAAGTTTTTTTTCAAGTTTTGAAAATACGTATTATTTTATTTTACTTATCCTGTATTACTTCAAAATAAATGCATCAAAGACTACAGTACTAATGGATTGGACACTGTTAACAAACAGTATTCTTACATTCTGTAAGAGCACTTAGGACTAAAATTGTCTGATAGTTTTTATTTTGAATTGAATATACACATCTGATACGAAAGCAATTAGTAAAGCTTTTGAAAATAGTTAAAAATTTGATCAGAGTAACACAACTTTACATGCTCACAAAACCGGCCTCCTTTTCTCTCCCTTAGGGAAAACTGTGGGAGCTAAAGATACCAGAGTCTTTGTTTATCATATTGGTGATGGGATCAGCTGTGCAAGAATGTCTTCTTCCACCTGTATATGCTTTGTTTTCATATCTTTTTATATACACTTTCATATCTTCACTTTTATTAAAAATGCTTCAGTATCTGGGTTTTATCAAATTTGTATGCTCACCAAATATTGACTACAGATCCAAGTTTCAAAGTTCCTGCTTATTAAATTACAACAGAAACTCATACAGCATGGTAAATGAATTGGTAAACATTTAAATTATTTTATAAACAGGTGTTAGAAGAAGAAAGAGACAAAGGAAGAGAAGCAGGAGGAGGGGAAGGAAGAAAGGAAAAAAAATAAAGAAGGAAGGACCTAAACATATTCACATTATTTCAAAACAGTAGCTGCCAGAACAAAAATGAATTTCTTGGAAATTCTGAGTTAAAGAAAAAAAAAAAAAAGATCACCTATACCAAATCACCTGATTAAAGATGAAGCCCAAATAGAATCTGGCTATTCCCAAGTATCTGACTTTGTCATCTCTATTTCACACAATCATTGTGGTGGTTCTCTCTGTGGTGGTGTGCTGAGTTTTATCAATTCTATTTCAACAATACATACGCATCATCTCTCAAGAGTAGGTAGGTAGGTAATTCTGAATCCACTAATACTGAATCTACCCATCTGCTATTCCTGAATTATATTAGAAGAGTACATTCTCTTATTGAATGACAACCAAATGAGGTCCTCCCTTAAAGCAAATGGGATTGATGCTAATCTCTGTTGCACAAATCTTCACTGAGGGGATTGGTCCTCCAGAGAAATGTCCTCCTTGAATTCTAAGTTGGATCTTAGAGTTCATTTTCTTATATAAACAGTGTGAGAAGAGTTGCCTAGTAAAGTCAAAATGGAATATTAGTAGTTTATAGGTAAAATAGGATTTCATGGTCTCATCTAAAATTGAATTAGCAAGTATAACAGGGCTTTCATGACATAATATGCATGAATTCTAAGAAATAACTAAGAAAAGCTGAATAAAACCCATCTGTAAACACTATAAAGTTCCTTTGGGGAAATCTGTAGTTTGTTTTCTACACTACTCAGTGGGATCTCAACTAAACACGTGCTCAAGTATATTACCATAGAAATCAAATAAAATTCAATTCCTTTATCTCCATCCATTCCTCAGTAGTATATTTTTTTCTGAAAGACAAGATGGACTCTTTTTTTTTTTTTCTTTTTTCCCCTTCTGGATTAGAAGGAAGACACGCCTTCCTGAGCACAGCTGGAAAATGTGCCTCTTGGTGTCCCACCCCTGCCTTTCCCTTCTGTTCAGGTTTACCCCCGGAAGCTGGAGCTGGCAGTACGCACAGCTGCTGAGGGAGAGATAGCTTTGCCCATAATGAATGAGTGAGCTCTTCACCCCGTGGAAACGAAGAGCTGACTGTGCTAGAACATCTCCACAGTGATACGCCGACTGCACGACCTGGTGCCACGACCAGCGCCATGACCAGCACTGGTAGACAGAAACTTGGGAAAGATCAAGAAGGCTCAGACACGCCACACGGCATTTCTACTCCAAAACAATTTCCTCGGGTGTATTCTTTTTCTCCCACATGAAGCAACTGAAGGCAGTTCTTCTAGATAGCAAATGGGCACTTACTCTGTTTCCAGGTATGTAGAGAGGAGACCCAGAAGGAAGGGCATTAAACATGGCTTAACCTTCTCTTTTTTTTTTTTTAAGATTTTATTTATTTATTCGACAGAGATAGAGACAGCCAGCGAGAGAGGGAACACAAGCAGGGGGAGTGGGAGAGGAAGAAGCAGGCTCATAGGGGAGGAGCCCAATGTGGGGCTCGATCCCATAACGCCGGGATCCATGGCCTGAGCCGAAGGCAGACGCTTAACGGCTGTGCCACCCAGGCGCCCCTAACCTTCTCTATCTTGCATAACATATTGCTTCACCGGCCCACTGTAAAGAAGTTTCCCTCCTTCTTCTGTTTACAAATATTTATTTATAGCTAGAGTATGCCATCACGTCCTAATTTGATGTCAAGCCAAAACATATTCATTCTTTTAATCTTCCCTTATAAATCAATACTTCCAACTCTTTCATCATTTTTGTGGCTGTTCTCGGAAGCTCTTTTAATTTATCTAAATCTTTTTTAGAGCTCAGGTGCCAAAAACTCAATCACAAAGGCAATCTCGATAACCATGCATGCGGGAGAAAAGAAAAAGAAAGAGGGAAAAAAAAAGAAACCCCTAGCTTCAAACCACTCTTATAAATCATACTTCCAATAGCTGCAATCCTTGCAACACAACCCATTCTTCCCACAGCAGGAGGAGCATTCAAGGGTCCCTTCACTTAGAGAAATTCTCCCACTGAAGGGTTTGGGGCTTTAGGGGGGAGGTCAGGAAATCTACTGGAAGAGTGCTGGATTGGAGAGTCCCAAGCACCAATCCCTCCTAGGTAAGAGTGTCTTTTCTACATAAAGTGTAGAGAGAATTATTAAATGTCAATGCCCCAAAGAATCTGGGTCTGATTTATTAGTCTACAAAATAGCCAAGAAAAAAGGGATCTGTTCGAGAATTTCTCTAGAGAGAGTGGTTCCTTTTAATCCCGGGATTAGCCAGGATGAACCTGTTCTCCATGGTTTTTCTTAGTAAAAGTCTAAAGTAACAGTAAGATAGAGATATTCCTTACTAATTCTCTTCATCTTTCACCTGGTTACTTATATACCAGAAAGTTATATTGCAATAAGTGGTTTATTTATCAGCCAAGAAAATGGTCACTATAACATGTTCATCTGTTACAAATAATATGTAATATATTTTGAAAGCCTATATAATTACTTAAATTTTACCTTTGGGCTAATTTATCATTAATCAGTACAGATTGAGTTCTTCACTTTGTTGTTATTATTATTATTGTTATTTGTCCTTGCACAAGTGAACATATTATTTCATCAGAGCTTTAAAAAATGATATATATTTCAATCCATATAACAATACTACTATCCAAGCAGACCTGAACTCCTTAAAGATTATGTGTGATACCATGTTTTACCAAAATTTAGACATATTGCAATCATTTTCAGTTTGACTTTGGTCCACCAGTTTTGCTTCTAACAGAAGAAAAAAGGAAAAAGAAAGAAAGAAAACAAATTTACGTGTAAAAGTGAGAACTGATGAACAGAAACTTTAATCTATATGGTTAGAGCTGTGACTAACAGATGAGTTCCATAGTCTAATTGTCTGTCATCAAATGAAAGGCTGACAGTTGTAAATAAGAACTCAGTCGGAGTTTATTAGCTAATTACTGTTAAGATGCACAGAGGAATACAAACATAACTGAGCTATCTTCATTGCTCTTCATTTTATAGTACGGAGATAAAACACAGTGGGATTAATCCACCCATTAAGTCTCGTGAGTAATTTCACCGAAACTTGTACCTTGTGTCTTTGCAGCAACACCCACCCATCTTTACTTCAGCGTATGATAAAGCCTAGGGTTTTCAAAATCATTTAAATCTTTCCTACAGATGGATGTCTCTTAAAATGTCTTCGAGCCAGTAATATTTTATTCAGTATTACTTCATATGCAACGCACCTAATCTGAATCATAAATCATCTGCTTTTGACCCCTATTTACCTTAGGTACACAGATGACAATTGCTGAAGCAATTTTTATCTCACTTTTTTGGCTTGGAGTAGTTACTACCCAATATAAAGTCCTAAAACACCTTTCACCTTAAACAACATTCAGAAAGGGAAGAGAAGTGTTTTAAGTTTCTCGTCTCGGAAAAACAGACTGACTTCTGAATTAAGTTTAAGAGATGAAACAAAACCAAACAAAAATATTCATGAAATCCACCATTTTCCAGTAAATAACAGAAGACAGATACTAAAATGCTCATAAAGGAGTAATGAGTAGTAAACTCTTCACTAGTCAGGAAAACCTTCACATTAAAGTTTCTATTTTCACACAGAATTAATTTGATAGTACTACCAAAAATACCCTTTCCCAGGTAACTAAATGTTGATTTCCTAGTTGTGAGTAATACCTTCGCAAAGTAAAACTACAGAATGATAGCTCATTAACTAACTACCAGGCTACTATGGGGAAACCATTCCAAAAAATACATCACTCTTTTCTTCCACATTTGGTTAACATCAAAACAAATCTAATTTAAACAAGAGCAACAATTACAAGCATGCACATCTTGATCTCTTAATCCCCTTCTGAAATTCAGTTTTCTTTGTTTTAGTTAATTCCCTGACTTGGCCAGTGTTCCTTTTTGGCATTTCTCCACACCTGACTTCAGGGTAAGTGACTCTAAATAAGACTGTCAATTACTAAGGTGATATTCTTATTATCTGGGAAAGTAAAAACATATCTTTGCAAAGGCAGAGTGTTCTTGAAATATAAGATTTATTATTTTTCCCCGGAGTTTCAGAGTAAATTACCCTATGTTAGCAACGTGTTAAAAAAAAGGGGGGGAAGATATGCCACATTAATCTGGAGCTGAAATGAATAAATGACGCCACAGACATAGCAAACACTGACTTGAACAAAATGCATTCACAAATTAAATATTTCTTCCATCTAGATTAAATCACTGATCTCTATTTGGGTGAATATTTATTATTTGTGTACATATAAATGTGGGTAAGATTTTGTGTACGGGTATTTATAAAGAAATTTGTATACAAGTTACCATATTCCATATTAAATATTTGCCTCAAATAAATTTAAATAAGGTGGAATTCACCAAAATAGTTTTTATTTGTATTGCATTATTCAAACTAATTCAAGGCATTGAAATAGTCACTGTTGCTAAATTCATAAAAGTCCATCAGTAATTTTGCAAACTATTCATCTCAAATATCCTACCTACCCCAACTTCTAAGCATAGGAGCGAATCATTTCTGCTTTTCTCCTTCTGCCCTGGCAATGCCCACTGTGCACGCCACCCCTTATGTAAACACTAATGAAAATCATATACTTGCTTTAAGTTTCCAATGAAACTTAAACCTCAAACCTCGAATGGTACATCCTTTTCTGTATTTCCATTTTACTAAGTTGATTTTATACTATCTGAACACTTATAAAATCTTGTCTCCTGTTTTTCTGACTAATACCTTCCTGAGGGTACATTTTGTATCTCCAACCTTATAACAAATTCATCAAGAGTCGGGGATAAAACCTGTATCTATTAGACAGCAAAAAAGGAATTTAAAAATACCTCTTGACTTGAAATAGTCCTTAAAAAACACCAGAATAAAATAGGAGGCAAAAAAGGGTCACATAAAATAAAAATAATTTTACAATTTGAAATAAACTTGGGAAGGAAGGAGATACTTTTATTCTTCTCTCAAACAAAATTGTAAGCCAAAAGTCAGTGGTATGACACTGGATTTTTCCTACAGGAAGTTTAGTTTAAGGTATCATATTATTTGAGTAACAATTATGACCTTTTAAAAATTATGCATGAGCCATTTTCAAATACTGACTTTTCTAATTCAATGAAATAATTACTAAAATTTAGTATAAAATTATAAAATCTAAAGTTAGTACATAAAGTCTCAAATACATACCCAATTTCTTTATTTGGAAATATCAATCTCTCTTAGTCATCTAAATTAATGTACTGACTCTCTCCAACCATGAATTGTATTCAAGACAGGATTTAATATATTTTCTCATAAAATATTAACATTATAGTAATTAATCATTTTGGCCCCAGGCACATTTTTATATTCTGAAAAAAAACCAAGAGAAGCACAGAACCAGATAAATAGCTTGAGGATAATAATGCAAAAAGTGTTTCCTAGATGGTAATATTCCTGCAATTCCCTCATCCCAAAAATGTGCTAATCAAGAGGTCTCATATGAATTTTAAATTTTCCATAGTCTAATGGTTTTCCAACTGTAAGAATAATGGATTCTCATTTTCATTGCAAGGGTACCAGAAAATAATATATACTAAGGTAATTTCTAGGTCTATAACATAATATTTTATATTACAGCATCATATGAATCAGTACTTCTCCTTTATGGAAAAATATCTTTTTTGTCCATTTTATGTTTGATAACATTTTAAGTAGCCTGAGTTTTTTGAATTAAACATTTATAATATATACTGCAAATTTTCATTATTCATTTTGAATCATAATATACATAAAATACATAATTTCATTTTACAAAATAGTCCAAGATTTTAAAAAGCATTCAATTTTAGAAAAAGAATTGTGAAGAAAATGGTGGATTTTACATTAACTCTAGTTAGTGAATACCTTAGAAATGTAACGTTCTTTGCTTAAACATAATATTAGCTGAAATGCATTTAAGAAATAAAAAGTACAAAAATATTTCTATCATAAGTGGGTAGAAGAAACCTTCCTGACCAAACTACAATGACCGAAAGAAAAAATAAAATAGATATATTTGAGTACATCAAGAAGATTTATACTCCAAAAGACAGCATCGCATCAAAAACTGGGGATGTACTGTATGGTGACTAATATAATAAAATAAAAACTATATTAAAAAAAGATGATTTATATGCCAAAAGACAATAAAAACAGAGTCAAAAAACAAATGATAAAATATTTGCAACACAAATGATAAGCAAATGTTAATATCCCTAATATATAAAGAGTTCCAAAAAGTTGTAATAAGCAAACAAACTTGATAGAAAAAGGGCAAAGGAAAAGAATTAGCAATTCACAAAAGAAACCATTTAAATTGCTAATCAACGTATGAAAAGATGAAAGAAACATGTTCCCTCTCATTTGTAGTCAGAGAAATGCACATTAAGTCAACAATTAAATACAAATAAAATTGGCAAACTTAAAAAAATTTACTATATCCATTGTTGATAGAGACACTGTGAAACAGTTACTTTCATGAACTATTGGTTAGGAGTATGAATTGCTTCATTCTTTAGCAAAAATCTATTTAACAACAGATATTACAATTAAGGATGACTATTGATTCATTAACCCTACTCTAAGGAATCTAGCCTATAGAAATTAATATATTCTTATAAAGAACATATGTACAAGGATGATTTTTGTAACTTTGCTTACAGTTGCAAAAAATTAAAAGGTGAAATAACTAAAAAATTAAAAAGTGAAATTATCAAATGTTTATGTAAATTTTGTTATACCAATTTTAAGGAAAATTGTGTCATTATTTAGAAGAATGAGCTATGACATTTTTTGGCTTAGAGGAATACCCATGGTATGTTTTTAAACAAGAAAAACAATTGGCATTGCATAGTAATTCAAACACCAGTATTATCCCATTCTAAAACTGTCATACAATAACTCCTCAAATGCGTGCATATATTAATTTGTATTTTTGTAAGTTTATTTATATGTTTTATGTCTGTAAGGGTGTGAGAATAGCATAGGATAGACATGCAATAGGCAGTTACCTTTGCTTATTTGGAGGGTCTGATGAAAACAAAGAGTGAGAAGGATTATTGTTTTTTCTTTATATATATCAACAGTAATTCATTTAATTAATTTGCAAAATATTTTGACACCTTTTAAAATTAAGACTGGCAAAAGATAAAGTATATAAATTTCAGGACATCAGTTCAAAAATATCTATGATCCTAGGTATATATCAAAGAGAAATGAAAGTATACATCCATATGAAAATTTGTAAACATCCGTAACAGCCAAAAGGTAGAAACAACCAAATTTCCATCAACTTGACAAATGAATAAACTACGGCATATCCGTACAACGGATATTATTAGTAATGATAAGCAATAAAGTTTGACACATGCTTCAACACGGATGGACCTTGAAAACATTATGCTAAGTGAAATAAGCCCGAAACAGAAATTCACATGGTATATCATCCCATTTATGTGAATTGTCCAGAAAAGACTTGTCTGCAGAGACAGGAGGTAGGTTCGTTGTTGAGCTAGGGCTGAGGAGGCTGGCTCGAGGAGGCTGCTGAGTGTCTGCTAATAGGGAGAGGGTTTCTTTTGATGAGGATGAAAAGGGTCTAAAATTGATGAGGATTGTACAACCTTGTGAATATATAAAAAAAACTTTCAAATGTACACTTTAACGGGTGAACTGTATGATATACAAAAGACAGCTCAAGGAAGCTGAAAAAATAATGACCATTTTTTGAACATGTACTGTGTCTCCTAACAAATTAAGTTTTAAATGTAAATGCTCATTAAAACACATATCCTAAAATCTGACAAGTACTCCATATAAGCAGAATTTCAATTTCCACTTGAAGTATCAATATTTTCTCTTCAATTTGAGATTAGGAAAATTTATTTTAGTTATTATTTTATTATTTAGTTATTATTTATTTTAATTAGGAAAATTTCAAAACTTTGTTATAACCTTCTTTGTTTACTGACTCCTTAAACAGTGCCTAATTAAGATACATCATACTTTTCTTGAAAGTTCTGGGCAATAATACAGACATCACCTTTAACATTATGATATAATATAGTTTAAATCCTATATTAATGTAAATGAAGGTCACAACAGAAGTTCCCCTAAGATTTCCCACTGATTTTCTTTGATAGTAGAGCTCATTAAATATACATCTGAATAAGAGTAAAGGAAGAAATCCCATTTAAGAGAAAGCCTGAGTTTCCACAAATAATGTACCTGATCGTAAATGCGTAATATATTGTGAGATCAGTTTGGATTATTCAGATGTCATTTTCCTCAATTTTTGGTTCTTCTCTGCTCTGTGTACCTAAGGTTGTTAGACGATAAGACAAATGGGATATAATGTCCCAATTTTCAATCTGGGCAGGGCTCCTGATATTCTCTGATATTCAAATTACTAAGACACTCATATCTATTTTTACTTCACGAGGGATTAAAATTACTGCATGGATATCTACTTTCAGATTGCAGTTTTCCAAACATGGTTTTCAGCAATGAATTCAGCCACTAACATTTCCAAACTAAACATCAAAATGGTTTCAAAATCTGTGACAGATTAATTTAGGTGTGTTACATGCGAGCAAGAAAAAGTCACAGGTGCTGGGAAAAACACACACTGGATTTGTTTCTATGGTTTTCTGCATATTTCTTCCCCAAGCTGGTGAAAGTCACTGTTTAGAATTCGATGTATGTGATCTTTTCTGTTCCAGTTTTGTATTTGCAATGGTATGTCTTCCAAAATTTATACACATACCTATATATTTATTAGCTGCCAGATGTATTAAATATAAAACCTACACTTGTCCAAGTGTGCCCCCTCCCGGGAACAGTCATCTTCAATTCAGTTTTCTTTTAACCTGACCTTATCCCATAACTAATCACTTATCAACATTTCCAAAGATTTTTCTTTTCAGTGTGTCCAAGGGGTAAGAACTTGAATTTTAAAGTCCAATAGAGTTTATCTTGAATTATAGCTCAGCTGTTCTCTAAGCGTCTACTAGGTTACTCACTTAATGTTACCAAATGTATTTCCTCACCTAAAAAAATGGGGAAGATACTGCAGCAGTCCTTCCTTACCCACGGTTTGACTTTCCTCAGTTTCAGCTACCTGGGGTCAACTGCAGTCCAGAAGCAAGGGATCCTCCTTCTGACATATTGTCAGGTCAGTAGAAACCTAACGCTATGTCACAATTCCTACGACGTTCACCTTGCTTCATCTCACCACATCAGCATTTGATCATCTCACATCATCACAAGTAGAAGGCTGAGTGCTTTATAGTAAGATTGTGAGAGACCACATTCACATAACTTTTATTACAGTTTATTGTTATAAAACTTCTATTTTATTATCAGTTATTGTTGTTAATTTCTTACTGTGCTTAATTTATAAATTAAACTTTATCACAGGGATGCGCGTGTAGGAATAACTACAGCATACATAGGGTTCGGAACTGTCACCGGTTTAAGCATCGGCTGGGGATCTTGGAACACAGCTCCTGCGGTCAAGCAGGGAGTGCTGCATCTACTCTGTAGTTCCTCAAGGGGTTAAATTCGTCATGGTTAGTAAAAATGCCTAATACAGTGCCTCCTTCCCAGAATAATCACTCCAAAGTAGTTAATTCTCTTTTTCTTACTTCTTAGCCCACAATTTCCATCTCAATCGAGCTCTTACACCTGACTTAATCTTCACTCTAGAACGCAGACTACTGCAAGTTTTACCTTTCTTACATATATTTCATGTCTTCACTGCTCAAAAGTCCCCAACGCCAGGTTACGGGATTTTCTTGCCAAAAATCGACTCGAAAGGCTTTAGCTTGACCTTTCAGGTCCTTCTTAATCCGGCTTCATCTTCCTTCCATTTCAGTAAAACTCACATATATCTGAAATAATCTCTTCTCCGTAAATCTGCCATTTTCTTGATGTCAGTCTTTTTTTTTTTAAAAAAAGGAATATTAACTTTTAATTCATTTATCACCGATTCTGTGGTTATATACATTTTATAATTTCCTTTTCCCTTAAACAATATGACATTTTTTTTTAAAGATTTTTTTATTTATTTATGTGACAGAGAGACAGCCAGCGAGAGAGGGAACACAAGCAGGGGGAGTGGGAGAGGAAGAAGCAGGCCCACAGCGGTAGAGCCCGATGTGGGGCTCGATCCCACAACGCCGGGATCACGCCCCGAGCCGAAGGCAGATGCTCAACGACTGAGCCACCCAGGCGCCCCAAACAATATGACATTTTACTTGTCCCAATCACCACCCTTATCCAGATGCTAACTTTCAAAATCTTATCTTCTTTGCCTTTAATTTTTTTTTCCTCAAATGGGAATATTAAAATTTGGGAAATACTTGCTGATTTCCTTTGGCCCCTTTGTTTTTGTGCAGCTGCTGCTGCCCTAGATTTCCATGTCGCCATATCACACACAGCATGCATGTAATTAGCTCCAGAGCAAGA
The DNA here is from genome assembly GCF_002007445.2 of Ailuropoda melanoleuca. Taxonomy (NCBI): domain Eukaryota; kingdom Metazoa; phylum Chordata; class Mammalia; order Carnivora; family Ursidae; genus Ailuropoda; species Ailuropoda melanoleuca. The sequence continues at coordinate 23,103,694 of NC_048237.1, forward strand.
GTACTGAGCAGTCATTCTGTACAGGGAACTGACTTAAACACTACAGAAGGATGTAGAAAAAATATAAATGCATAGTCTTAAAGAGTTCTCAAATTCAGCTGGAGTGAAAAAATAAACAAACGTGAACTTTCCTAAAGATTACAAGCAATTGAAAAAACCAACATGTTACAAGTTAGAGTGACAATAAGAATTGTCAGTCTCTCCCTGATCAAATTAGTCAGGCTCCTCTGAATTCTCTTTTCCACTAGGCCCTGACTTTTTTAGCTTCCATATTTGGCTCTGCATTGTCCAGTTTTAGCAAGAATCCTGCTGAGTCAGGTCATCCGGAATCCCCCACCTGCAACATCTGATCATCCTTGATATCTGACCAAGTTCCTCATTCTCTACTATCTCCCAGGTGATGTCTGATCTTCCTGGCCTACTTTTATCAAGAATTCTCTTAGGTTATTTAGCCAGAATCCACCCCATCTTTTATCCCTAATGTTTCTTCTTGGTGATTTTCCATCCACTGACCCCCACCTTGCGTTTTGGCTACAAATTCTCACTTATTCTTGTTGTCGTTCTTGTATTTGGAGTTGAGCCCAGTCTCTGTCCTCCAACACAAAGCTCCATGTAGTGGGTCCCTTGGATCAAGTCTGTCTTATTGTCTTTAACAAGTCACGAATAATGTTTCTTTAAGAGCATTGGAGAAATATGACATAAAGAAATGGATACAGAAAAGATTCATGTTTTGGGTTTAAAGAGGCACATTTTAGAGCAGTGAGCCCTGGAAGTAATGAAATAAATTAATATGACAAAAAAGTTGTGGTTTTCTATGGAGGGAAGAGAGAGAGATGGTTATTCAGAGGGAGAAGGGCTATAAAAAGCAGAGGAGAGGGATATGGAAACTGAAATGTAAGGCCTAACACGTTAAGTGAGTGGAAGCAGAAAGTTCAGAAGATCAGAGGATAAAGTTGAAGTTGAACATACTAGGTTAATTAGTGGTAAATACTTGTCTCATAAAGTCCATGAATTAACTCACCACTGTCTGCAATTAAGGAAACAATTAATAAAATTCTATGTGAAAAGTGGTTGACAAATAACACATCCTTCTTCTGAACACAGATTCCTAAGGACCTCTTACGTGCAGGTCACTCTAATTGGGTAGATGATCAGTTGATCGTAATCATGCCTCAGACAAAATGCTGCCATCTGCGAACTGCCCAGTGCTTAAAGGCAACCTAGAACACAGCCTCTATGTGTGGTATTCCACAGACCAACAGATATGACGTGATGATGTGCCCTATTGGTTAGGGACTCGTTCACCAAACTGCCTCTCAGATTTTGCATAGGCAAAACATGCCCAGAGGCGTACAAAGTACTGTAAAATAGAAACTGATAATCATATAGACATAACATCAAAGTTCAGGGGGCAGTGAAGAAGGTAGAGATCTCAGGCTTTGTATCACTGACAGAGGCAGAGGGACTGAGGCAAGAGGATGGAATATTATGAGAGTTGCTGCCAAGCGAGGAGAGGGGCTCTAGTATCTGGACAACTCCGAGGTTGTGCTAAAGCTAGGCTATCCCAAGGCTACGGAAGTTCCTTATACTTTCCTAATTAATTTACTACAAACTCATAGTGATCTTAAACTCCATAATCTTAAAACCTAGAAAAAGTCAAGTGTATACATTCTATTTTATTTTTCTTCAAAATTAACTTTCTAGGATCATTTCTCATGGAACTGTTACATTGTATCACTCTTCCTCTCCTCCCGTGCTCCTTCTGTTTTCTCCCTGGTATGGTAGTGATGACACTTGGAACTACTAATCAGGTTTATCATTATTTGCATCCTCTCCTCTCCAATCTAGAATATTTCATATGTTTTATGTTCTGCAGTATGGCTGAGAGAGCAACTTTACCACCTCCTGCCATCAAAATCACTGCTCTTGATTGCTGGGGTGGGTGCCACAGTACTTCCACACAGCTCCCAGTGGCTCCATCCCACCTGATAACCCACTTAGAGACTCCCCAGTGCAGAAGAAAATATTGCAAAACAAATTGAAAGTCACTGAACAAATGGGGGTGTTATGCCCAGTGGGGTGGACCAGATGAACAGAACACTGCAGAGCTAATCAGGAAACTATGCAACCTGGGAACACAAAGATAGCTGAGCCATTAACAATGGAGGAGCCATACAATGAACACTTCTGATGCTTTCAGCTATTTCAAATCTGTCTTGCCAGAGTTTCCTAAAAGGGAGCAAATGCTGTTCTTGATGTGAACAGACATGATTTAAAGTCCTAACTATATTATTAGCTGTTTGTGTAAACTTGGGCAAAGCAACTGAACAATCGCAGAGTCCCAGGGGGTGGTAATACGGACCCATCTCATACACAATGCACATGTTAAGAATATGTGTGAACCGATTAGAAGTATAAAATAATACTTTTTATTTCTAAGAGTTTTTTATACTTTTTTGTTGTTGTTGTTTTCGATTTGATTTATTTATTGGACAGAGAGAGACAGAGAGAGGGACACAAGCAAAGGGAGTGTGAGAGGGAGAAGCAGGCTTCCCACTGAGCAGGGAGCCTGATGTGGGGCTCCATCCCAGGACCCTGGGATCATGACCTGAGTCAACGGCAGACGCTTAACGGCTGAGCCACCCAGGCACCCCTATACATATTGTTAATAAACAAGATTAAATATCTATAGTGACCCTGGTAGTTTCTGGTTCTAAACAAAATGCACTGAGAATGGTCATATACGCCGAGATTACGAATTGGCATTCATTCCCATAGACAGAGTAAAATGTTTTTAGTAAAAATGGACAAGGAATTTCTAAATAAGTGATAAGTACAATTTATTTTGAGTAACATTAGACAGCATACATTTCGCATATGAAAGCACTTATCAGATGAAAAATTCAAACACAATCAGAGATATTTTCAAGAGGAGCACCTGGCAGGCTCAATTGGTGAGCGTGTGACTCTTGGTCACAGGGTTGTGGGTTCAAGCCCCACATTGGGTGTAGAGATTACTTAAAAATAAAATCTTTAAAAAAATTTAAGAAAAAAAAATATTTTCAAGAATGGCTCATGGTTCATTGTTTCAAAGATAGAGTCATAATATGGATATTTAAGAAACAAATAATAATTAAAAAGCTATTTTTTTTTCTTTCCAGTGTTTTAGATAATTCAAAAGAAAGGCAAGTGACCATCAGTGATTCCTCCTTCATGCTCCCTCCTCACGCACCCATTAGCAATATCCTCCATGTCTCTCTCTAAATACTAGGAGCAGAGAAATTATATACTTGCCTTCTTTTAAAGAAGGAAGGAATGGAGAGATGGAAAGCTCTTGTGTGACCACAATGAACAAATTAACCCTAAGATGTTCTAAAGAAAGTCAGTGATGATTACAACAGAGGCAGCTGCCTCATCTTTATAATGTCGATAAATCCCAGGGCTGTATCCATCCATTCACATGCATGACAGAGGGAAAAATAATAAATGCAGATTATCATTCAGAACAGTATAATGAAATAAGGGTACCCATATTATATTCATCAGTCACTTTTTTTTCGTTTAAAAAAGTATAGATTTCATTTATAATCTTTTCAATGATTCTGATTTCATAGGAACTGATTATAGTGGATTCTATCAAAGGAAAAAACACAACCACTGATTGATAACATGTAGTTAATGAAGAGATAATCATCACCATTAGTTTCACAATAAAATGGCCACCATTCCTCAAAGATGTGAACGTGGCAATCATTTCAGAAAAAATAGTAACAAAAGTAACAATTACAAGGTGAAAGAGTCCTTAGAAATGACAATATAAAATGTGAACCTTGCTGAAAGGTACTGATTAGCTACAGAAGCAGACCGAAAACACATACAGAGAAAAAGACACAAATGAACAGGCAAGAGCCAACACTATCAGTACCTGTTGAGGTTATCCGCAACTATGATCTTTGGATCAGCAGGGATTATACCCCAGACACAGAACGGCTTAGTGTAAGGAAGTGGTGCTAAGGACGCACTCACAAGGACGTCTGCCTGGCTTCAAATCCTGTTCCACCATTCACTAGCTGTGTGATCTTGGAAAGTGTCTTACTTTCCTCCTCTGCAAAATAAGGCACTGACACCTGCTTCACTGGGCTTTAAAGAAGGATTAAATGACAGAAAGTATATATGACACATGGAAAGCACTCAATAAATGACATTTCTTAATATATAATGAATTCAAAACAATAACAAAGCAAATAAGACCAGGCTACACAACCCCACAAGTTCTGTTCTTCAAAGTCATCTTCCAAGGGCATGACTGTCATTTTTGACGCTATTTTTAGAATTTCTTTTTAGGAGTTCATTACTGTACAACCTCAGGAAACATTAAGGATTTCTATAACAGGTACTACAAAATTTTGTAGGCCAAATTTCCCCTGTAGTTGGCTTCCTTTCTTTAATTCATGAACAGATACTTTGAGACCAAGATAGAATAAAGTGGGTTGCTTTGGCCCCACAGCCATTTTCCTCAGTCCGTGTCACCATTTGGGGGGGAAGGTCAGAGGCTGGAGGTGGGAACTGAGGATGTTTTGACTCTATTGTTCATTTGTAATCAATACACCAGAATAGCTCACTGTGTCTCCCTGTCTCTCATCACTGTCTATCAGTTATATCTTATGCTCACCCAACCCTTCTCTGTATTATTCTTTTATATTTTCTTGACATAATTTCAGCCAGATGAAATTTTAAAAAGGAAATATTAAAAGTTGCTCTAAATTGTGTTTAATAAACCCATTCAATTGTTTTAAAAACTTTTGCAACAGAAAATATTTCTTTGTTCAAAAGTCATCATGTGGGCATAACTTTGATTAACATATGTGTACTTTAAATATCTTTGAGTCAGGGTAAACACATCCTGTACTCTTACATAGAATACTCCAGGCCCTCTGTAGAATGGATATGACATCTTTGAAAGTCAATGATGTTACCATCTTTCTGGATTGAGGGTGTATTTATATAGAAGACGATCCCTTGTCTGTTTCCAAACCAGTCTGCATTTAGGGTTGGCTCAGACACAGTATTGTCTCTACCACCAGGGAAAGTGATAGATAACATGTGGATGGGACATGCCTTTTGGTCAGTAAGCCACGCTTTTGAACATATGCCAACGCCACTGTTCTTGTGTCCCCTATACTCCATATCTGGTTATTGACAGACCACAGACTAGAGTAAATAAAAGCATATTTGTCCTTTCTCATCCTGGGAACTCATCACTAGATGCTTTGAGAGTCTGTTGTTACTTGTTTTTTGTTACCTTTCTTCCATTAGGTAGTTCCAGAATGCTAGTTCAAATTGTATTGGACATGGAGATATGCATAATAAGTAGTGGTGCAGATGATTATTTAGTTAGAATTTCTTCTCTAAATCTAGTTTGAAATTAAATATTGCCCACTATTTCCATGCTAAGAGTAGTAAGTTAAATTGAACCTCAGGTAATTTCTTAGTGGCACTAAATCAACTGTTTCGAATTTTGTTCCAGCTCCTCCTGAAAATGTATAGGTTTGCGATTTGACTTTGAAGTTGTATCGGTAATGGAACAATGGGAGGTTATACAAACCAGTAGACAAAGCAGCAGCACAAGAGGTGGGGAACCCAACAGACGAACAATTTATTAGAGAAATCTAGGATACTTGAGAATGAAGACTATGGAAGGTGGAGCTAGGTAGACACAGTTTTCAAATATTTGTCTCCTCTAACTTAAAGAAAGAGTCTGTTACTCCCTATTTCTTTCCTTTCACTGACAAGCATCTGAAACCATTGATTTGCTTGCCATCTTCATTATTCACACCCATTCATTACTTTAACCCCTTAAAACCTGGTTTCTCAACAAATCAGTCTCTTGATTCTACTTTCCCAAAGGTCAGTATTAACCTCCTTATTGCCAAATGCAATGGTCTTGACTCTAATCTCATTTTCTTCATCTTTTTGCTGCATTGGATATATATTCTTCCCCTCCTTGAATTGCTTCGTCCCCCCTTTTTCTGTGATGTTTCAAATCCTGATTCTCCATTGACCCTTTCACAAACCCTTTTTTTGTTGTAAGATTTGTGTCCTCTTTTCCCTATAACTATGCATATCCCTCAAGGCTGATCCTAGATCCTGTATTCCTTTTCCCGTCCATGCACTTACTCATACTGTATATTTTATTTCTCCTCATGATTTCAACTCTCTTCTCTATGCTGCTGACCCTCAACTCCACTGGATGATCAGGCTCTATCAATTGACAGGAAGTACCCTGCTTTTCATCCCTTTACTTTTCCTTTTCCAGCCAAGAAAACCATAAGCCACTGATTCATTCATGCCATCGAGATTGTCTCGCCCTTGACAGAGACCACTTAAAGGGCTGCTCAACTCTGACCTGGATTCTCTCCCTTATGGACCAAACTTCTCATATGGGTTACTGATCTTAGTAACTTGAAGTCCATTATTTTCACACATGGACTGGCCTGATTTATTAAGTCCAATTCTATCTTTCAAGTCTTTTTAATCTGCTTAGAACCTTGACTTAGACCCTGTTTTGTTTTCATACTCAGGAGGACCCAATTCCCTCCCAGAGTCCTTTCTCTAGACTCGGGCTCAACACAATCCAGTATCTTCTGCTATGAAATGGGGCAAAGGGGCAGCATTAAGAGGCCCTCAAGGGAAGCAATAAAGGAGAGGATTTGTACCATGTTGTTCCTTAATGACCTTTGTTATTTGTCTCTCAACGTGGAACTCTGTCAGATTCCACAGCTTTTCAATAAGATAGTCTTCTGTAAAACACACATTCCCTTCATAGAAAGACATACTAGATTTTACAATGTTATTTTTCCTCTCACATACAAATCAATGCTCCTGCTTGTGCGCACTCCCACAACTTCCATCTCCACCGGAATTCTCTGTCACCTGTCTACCTCCTTCCTTTTCTAAGGGGTGCTTTAGTGGCATCTGATGTGGGAAACAAAGGTGGGAGAAAAATTATTAAATTTCCTTACTACTCACAGCCCACTGACAAGTGCTTGAAACAGGCAGAGCGACACTCCTCTAGGGACTCAATTGCTTCCTTGATGTTAATACTTTGCTAAGGGCGAAAGGCAATCTTAGCCCAACTCCCAGGGCTCTGTAAGTCTCCTTTAACATATGAAATTCCTTTGGAAACTTCCTTTATCTTTATCCCCCAAGATACATATTGGCAAACATCACCCAAGCATATGACCCACCGATACACATCTGAAGGGTCTCATGACCAAGTTTTTATTAAACACTAATAAATGACCTTTCCTAACAATAGCTAGCCCCCTCAAGGTCCTGGAAACCTTGCTTCCAAAATATCTGGGAGGCTTCCACTATCCCTAATCCCCTCCCAACTTGAAAGTGTCTAATGAGCCACTCCTCATGACCCCAGTGCAGCTCTTTCTGCCCTCGGTCCTGTCCCCGTGCTTTAATAAACCACACTTTGCACCAAAGACACCTGAAGAATTCTTTCTTGGCAGTTGGCTTCTAACCCTAATGTCTTTCCTACATCATCATCTGCCCTATCTGGCTGCCCTTTTGACCTTGCTGGTCATGTCACACCCACTTTTTCTCAGGATGTTGAAATTAGGAGTGTAAGATGCCAGTCAGCATTTGCTAGGCACTTAAACTGAGGATACAAAAACTCAGGATGGGGTGTGAGTTGTAATCTGCCATCATGTGCAGAAAAGTAAAACAAAACTGACTTCAGGAAAAAGAGAAAGTGAAAGAGGTGTTCCTAGAAAATTCCAGGTGGAGGAACAGGTGGTCCCAGAGCAAAAGAGGACAGAGAAAAGCTGTGTTGGTTCTTAGCTCTTGATGCCTAATCATCACTGCTGATCATATGAGGATGACCCAGCTGCCTCCTCTCAGTCCTGGCTGCTTTCTGCCCAAGCCGGCCAAGTGAATTTGCTAGTCATATCCAGGGGCCCCAACAGAGGCACTATCATTCAAACTAAAGGTTATAGTTTACCACCTTGTTGCTTATTGATTCCTCAGTCTTGGAAATTCCATTGCAAAAGAGGTCTCGGTCACGAAAGTGTGTATATGTACTGTGTCCGTTAGTCACATTTCACCGCCAAGACTGTCAACTCTTGTGACCAACATCAAGTCTTTACTTTTCCCTGTTTCCCAATATACACAGTATGGTACCAGCAAATAGTTGGTGTTCCATAATAGCTTTTAATAAGCACTGGGTACATTTTAATTGATGAAAGGGAAACATAAATGTTATATGAATTTTGCATAGAAAAACATATGTGTAAACACATAAATATGTTGACCCCTAAAAGAGAGGAGGTATTATCCAAATATTTTTTCAAAGTCTCCAAACTAACATATAATGACTAGAAAATTATCTAATGATACATTCCTTATGTTTCTTCAGCTGTTCTTACCAATTTTTGTGATTTTAAAAGGCATACGGAAATACTTATTTCAACCAATACAGATTCTTTTATTGTTGTTGCTGTTAATGTTGCAATGTGGGCTTTAAAAAACTGCTGTCTAGGAATGTGTTTGGACAACAGAATAAGTGAAAAATAAAATGCTGTGTGAACAATTACAAAGGACTTGATGATTTCTTTTTGGGGGAAAAAATGCCTTTAGACAGCAAAACAGCCTTACTCACCCCCTGCAGCTGTGGAAATGAGAAGGCAGAACTCTGCCCTACTTTGCAGTCCCTGGGCCTCAGGGTAAAAAAAAAAGGGGGGGGATAATTTCCCAGAGCTCTGTGAATAAAAATTGTTGCCACAGTCAAGTGCTTCAAAATGCCTAAGGGTAGAGGATTCCAACATCATTCCCTCAAATACAAACAACATTTTAAGAATTGATCCAAATGACTTTAAAAAGATAGTAAAAAAAAGAGGCCATTTAATTATTTAGTAGTAAATTTCTTGACTCTTACAGGGAAAACAATGCAGTCTGTCTCCTTCAGTATGTTCATACAAAACTCACGGAAGCAGACTGGCCCCTTGTGAACTGGAAATAGGACTTTCTCTGGATGTCTCTATTGTCCCTCTCTATTTTTTAAAATCCTGTAGTGTACATCAGCTAAAGGTAGCTGATCAACTAAATACCCCGCCTGTCCTTAAGGGCAAATATAAGTTAAGGGCTTAACTCTCCCTGTTGAATACAAGGGAAGAGACTGCTTCCCACTCCCTATTCTGAGTATTTTCTTCAGAAAACTTGTATTTTAAGTTCTGTCTCTTTGAAATGTATGTAACTCTTTTTTAAAGCTAGATAAGCCTCTTGCCAGCTTTATAACCCAGTAATGTCTTCCTCAAGCACCTGGGAATCAACTCTTTGAAATGTAATCACAAAGGAAATAGCACCCCTATCACCTAGTCTCTGTGCATATAAAAGCCTAACCTTGGCAGGTGCCTAGCACCAAAACTCCCTTCTGTCATAAAGATATATTTATTTATCCTTTGGATAAAGCCAAGTAGTTAAACCTATGGTCACCCCAATTACCTAGGGAATTTAGGATGTATTGCCTGTGCCAAGTGGGGTTGTCAAGTTTTCTTACTTAAGGACTAGTTATTGGTTATCTTGACAGCGTGTATGCGAGGGCCATCTAAAAGTATGTGACTTCTTTCTGTCTTTGCAGTCCCTTAGCAGATTGCCTGTGATGTACACCACATTCTGCTTTCATGCTTATTCAGTCTACAACTGTTCTCTTTCCCTGGTAACTTTGCGATGTTAAAGTAATTAAACAAGAAGATTATTAGACTGAAGTGGCTCTCATGCCTTGATAGCAACCAAAACCCAAGCCAGGGTCAATGCCCTGGAATCCGAGACAATGCCATTTAAGAACAACCAGTCACAGTCAATGAGGCTTTCCCAAACAAAGCAACCCGTTTAAACTATAGATAATCAAATAATTCCTGTGCTTTGCTTCCCTAGCTTCTCTATAAAAACCACTCGCCTACCTCCTGTTGGTGTAGAGTTTCTGTTTTTGGTTTGCTCTGCCAACTAAAATGGATGTGTGCTCAAATAAACTCCCGAAAATTGTAATGTGCCTCAGTTTATCTTTTAAGAGTTCAGAGGTTTTCTCTTTCTTTCTTTCTTTCTTTCTTTCTTTTTTTTTTTTTAGATTTTATTTATTTAACAGAGAGAGAGACAGCCAGCGAGAGAGGGAACACAAGCAGGGAGAGTGGGAGAGGAAGAAGCAGGCTTCCNAACAGAGAGAGAGACAGCCAGCGAGAGAGGGAATACAAGCAGGGAGAGTGGGAGAGGAAGAAGCAGGCTTCCAGCAGAGGAGCCTGATGTGGGGCTCGATACCAGACCACTGGGATCACACCCTGAGCCAAAGGCAGATGCTTAACGAGCCACCCAGGCGTCCCAAGAGTTCAGAGCTTTTCGACGTTAGGAGAAGATTTTGTTTTTAGTTATATTTCCCTAAAACCAACTCTTGGCTTCTGGAACACCAACTTCTGGATTTTCTCCTACCTCTCTGCCTGTTCATTCTCTATCTTCTTAGTTGAATTCTCTTTTTTGCCATGGCATGGACCAAATTTTTCAAGGTCTAGTTCCTTTCTACCTTTCTAAACCTGGTGCTTGCCATTTCTAGCCCTCTCAACTCCCANTTCTAAACCTGGTGCTTGCCATTTCTAGCCCTCTCAACTCCCACTCACCCAGCCCCTGCAGACTTTACGATCTAGCGTATGACTAGGGACCCAGCATCTAGTTTTGATTCTAGCCTTTAAGATGCTACTCTTTCCGGTTGGAGTCATCTTGTCCTCTGGTACGATTTCCTCCGGTAAGCTTTTCCTAACCAGACTCTGGGAACAGTTAATTCACTGCAAACTCCGCTCGGATTTCATGCTACCCAAGCAGTCTCCTGATTGTAACTGCACGTAGCCTAGATTTGCTGAAGGGAGAAAATACACCATTCTGCTCCAGAAATCCTGTTCACATGACAGTGATCTCACATTAGAAAATTGGCTGGCATTGTTGTGCCATGATTTTTATGAATCAGTTTCTTTGAGTAGGTGAGTGTGAAATTGCTTCTAAGAAGAAGAGTGATCTATTTAGAGTATTTCCAAATTTTTGAGGCAGTGATGGTCAGACCCAAGATAATGGCAGCCTTTGAGACTCTGTGGATGCCATCTAGTGGGGTTTGCCTGGTTATAGGCCAACCTCACTGCACTTTGAACATCTATTTAAATTGCACTTGTTCTAGCCACAGGTATGCATATAAAAAGCACACTTATCTAATGACTAAGACAAGTCATTCCTCTGATCTTGGTTTTGCCAATTATAAAATGTTAGCTGTGACCTTGATTATCTCTACAAGTCATTCCCACAGTAAAGTACATGAATCTGAAAATGTTCTCCTCATTTGCAATGTCAACATGAGTAAATACTAGAAACCCTCAGGTATATGTTATGAGCGTCAGACATTCAATTTTCTCCTTGGCGGGCTGCTGCGACTGCAAGTCCCCTTCAACTAAGGCATCTCGAGATCTGATATAAACAACTGAGGAGCATTAAGTAAAGGTTATGTTTTCCAAGCAAAGTTTCTGGGGTCATTCTCATTATTTAAAAAATTAAAGATTGCCAGGGCTCCTGGGTGGCGCAGTCGTTAAGAGTCTCCCTTCGGCTCAGGGTGTGATGCCAGCATTCTGGGATCAAGCCCCACGTCAGGCTCCTCTGCTGGGAGCCTGCTTCTTCCTCTCCCACTCCCCCTGCTTGTGTTCCCTCTCTTGCTGGCTGTCTCTCTCTCTGTCAAATAAATAAATAAAAAATCTTAAAAACTAAAGATTGCCTACTTCCTTACTTTCTATTGATATTCTTTCCCTTTTGTTACTTATTTTTATATGCCTCTCTCAAAAGGCTAGAAGGTTAACGAGACTGCTCATGGCATGTTTGTGAGCCAAAGCTGTGCAAATCACCCATAAGAGGGTGACTTTAAACTAAGTTCTCTCCAATCTTATCAAACTTTCAGACTGTCAGTCTTTTAACCCTGAGATCTCTGGAGGAGAGCATCAAACAGGTGTGTGTTAATGAGTGAGTGAACGAATGGACAAATAAACAAGTAAATAAATGAATAACTAAGTACCTAATTAGGATAGGGTGAGATTGAGGAGAGAAAAAACAGTTTATTACAGTTTATTAAAGTCAAAGGTGAACAGGTGGTGAAGCTTTTAATCATTTCTATGATTAAATTTTATCATTTTGTGAAGCAAGTGATCCGACGTTAAAGTAATGGGAAATTCTAGTCATATACATTATAGCGCAAAATGTAATTTTTGCTGATATTTCATGCTGGCACAACAGAATGTTCATTATAATATAGATTCATGCAACTGGGCCTTTGAATACTGATGAACTTTCAAAAAATGCTTTGTTCTTTCAATAAACATCTCTGAATGGAAGATCTAATGATAAACAAAATAATATAGACCCTGCCTTCAAGAAGCAGGTGGATTTCCAGGGCAAAAAAATCCAGAGAGGCTTTCTGAGCTGCGCATACCCTGTACTTCCTGCTGGGACACAAGAAGAAGGGCCAGATGTTCTGTGAGCATCTCATGCGAAGGGGGTGGGGGAGCAGCCTTGCAGAGTGATCTGGCTCAGTTTATATTTCCACTTAAACTTACTGTCCAGAGGTAGGCATATTTTTGACAAACAAAAAACATTTAAGAAAAAATACCTGATGAATGAGATTTCTGAATTTAAGCCAAAAAGCATGAAAGTCTCTTCCTGTGCAAATGAAATTAGAGATGCAGTCTCAGGAGTGTGGGAATAATGTGAGTTTGGAAGTCTCATTACTCATGTCTTCACCAGACAAGAAAATTCTGGAGAGAAACGTCAGATCAGCCCAGTGTTTCCTGAGAAGCCTTTGTGGCAAATGAGAACTTGGTCTTCCAAAGTCTTAAAAACTAAAGTGTTTGTTAGATGAACCTTGAGTTGCTACTCACTAAATAGACCAGACAATAAAAAAGAATCGCAACAAGTGATATAAATAGCTAGCTGTGTCAAAAATCTTTGTTTTCTAAGACTGACAGGCTTAGGGGGAAAAAAAGCAACTTTAGAGTTACTTTAATGCAAAATATAAAGTGTTCATTCCTTTTATATCCTTAAGAATCTGTGTATGTGTTGCAGCAATGTAATCTCCTTCTAAATAATACTGCTGTAACCTGCAGACCAGAAACTATTTTATTGTTTCAGAAATTTCTTTTAATTTTTAAAAATTTTTTTAATTGCAGTTCTTTGATTCTTTTTAATAAAATATAATTACATATTTAACGCATGAATATGTCTCCCATTTAAAAATTTAAAACCCACAAATAATAGCTATTTCTTTTAAATTCTGGGCGTACGGAGGAAGGAAAAAAGGTGGATTTATCAACAGAAGCAAACTTCCCATGAAGCTGAAGCTTAAGAACCCTGATTTGTTAAGGTCCTTATGCTATTTCTGTAGAAGCATTTCCCTCTCAGCCTCAAAACTGTGCAAGCCTCAGGGAACAATAAAATCTGAACGTGATACTTATAATGAATTAACGTTCTACCTAGATGATCCTAGCTACTTGCCTATCTTTCAATAGTGAGAGTATCCTGTAAGTTATGCCTGAACAGGAAGTGAACAAGTGTACAGCCTAACTAATCCTACTGGTTTCCCAAGGACTGAGAGTCTTCTCAGGAAAAGAGACATTCGGTGCTAAAACTAGGCCAGTTGGTCACTAGACCTTTGGGTTGGGCAGTGGTTTAGGAAAAAGAAAGAGGAAGGCTAAATCTGTTTAAACATGGTCTCCAAAGACAAAATTGCTGTTAACCTGCCTTTTCTGGGCCCTCTATCCCCACCCCCGCCCCGTGAAAATGAAAATGTAAGCTCTCAACGTCTTCCATTGTAAAGATAATTAACATCACAAGAAAAAAGAAAACTTTATAGAAATGTAATAAACACGCTGCATATTTGCTAGCATCTGACACTTTTTCTAATTGCTTTTGCATCTGTTCATTAATCTGAGCTTTGAAACAATCTATCAAGGCAGGAACAATATATTGCACTTGTTTTTAATATTAAGGCAACTACATTACAGAGGCTTTGAATGACCAACTGAAGGATGACAGTTCATCCTGGACCAGAATCACAGCTTCCTGAACACAACAGATTAGCAAAAAGGCATCTGATACATCCTGGAAAATGTCCCAAGCTCCACATATTTACCGGTCAAAGATCATTGTGAAATTAATCTCAACTGTGCTAGCAATTTAACCATACCAGAAAGTATCTCACATAGAATGGTTATTTCATTACAACTGAACACATAAATTAATCCCAAACCAGAGAAGCTCTATGTTGCCATTTGAGTGGATACATCTGACTTAGAATGCAAAGAATACATACTATTTCCCTTCATATATCCTAATGCCCATGCTTTTCTATTTGTATTCAGTGGTTCCCTTTAAAATTATAACAGTGTAATTTGAGAATTTAATAACCACATAGCTATTAAAATGTGTGGATTTATCCACATGATTAAAATATAAAGTAGCCAATTTGAACAAAAATATACTATGATTGTAAATTATGCTGAAAACCACAATTGATTAAAACTTTAAAATGAAACATTACTAACTACAAATGTAAAGTTATGTATTAATGACTTGAAAACAACTTCTGATATACCTAGATATTAATATATTGCCACATAAATCTCAGACTTACACAAGTAAGGCCCCTAATGAAATTAGTTTGTTGCAGAATAAAAAGATTGTTTTTTAATTGTTTATACCAGTTTTGAAAATAAGTTCCCAAAGTGGAATTAACCCAAAGTAGTGTTGTACATGTATTTCTCTGAAGTGTTCTGCATAGACCCAAAAAACATTATGAGTCACATGACAATATGTATTTACATATAACATTTTGCTTGTAATACATTTTAATTTCTTATTTTAGGCCCTTACTAAACATAACATTATATGTGTTGGTAAGCAATAATTTTTAATGTCTAGGCTTAAAGTAAATAGCAAGTTACTGGAAAATGATGTTATTCCATATGAATATGATTCTTAGAAGCTACAAAGAAAACAATTTAAAAATGTACAGAATGACAGCACATTAAACATGACCAAATCATGAACAATGTACATATTAATAATTCACTTTTATAAATTATGGGGTGAACAATATCCATTGAGTAGATTTTCCTTGGTAAAGTGTGAGAGTTAAAAATTAGTTCACACACAATCATAACTTTTAAATCACGTTCATGTATAAGAACAGTATAGTCACCCATTTTAGTTTTAAGTTCATTTTAATAATCAGAATGTTTAAATCAGAATGTTTACTTGTATATTTCTTAGAAAATAAATAAAAGACTTTTTCTCCTAACTGGAAGGTAACTAACAACTTCTGCCACCAGTTGCCATATTTACTTTTGTGTATAATAAGCAGGGAAGGAAGAAACTAAATCCAAAGTTTGAATATATTCTGACTTGCATGGTAACTTACATATTTCATAAGTGTTAGGTTGGATAAAATTGAGGTGAGATAAGAAACTGTGTGATAATATTCCTAAGAAGAATACACAAATCAATTTCCAGTAGCAAAGACAGCCCATAAGTTAAAGTGAATACACAAAATTTTCTGAAGAAGCATATTGTCAAAGTTAAGAAATTTTTTAAATGTTACATCTTGTCATTTATCTAGGCCTCTTTAAACACTTTAAAATTTTTCTGGGGGCACCTGGGTGGCTCAGTTGGTTAAGCATCTGCCTTTGGCTCAGGTCATGATCCCAGGGTCCAAGGATGGAGCCATTGTGTTGGGCTCCCTGCTCAGCAGGGAGTCTGCTTCTCCCTCTCCCTCTGCCTCTGCCCCTGCTCCTGTTCTCTCTCTCTCTCTCTCTCTCTCTCTCTCTCTCGCTCACTCTCTCAAATAAATACATAAAATCTTTATTTTTTTTTTCTGGTAATCAAAGTTAAGGCACTTTTAAAGTCTTTTTTTTTCTTTTTTCTATTAGTATTTTATGTATTTCAGAAGGCTTTTATTTTGTAGTCCAATTTGTACTCACAGGTTTTATATGTACTCTGGAATGAAACTAAGACCTAACATTGGATTACAATGGGAACAGTACCTAAAAATTTTTCAAAAGCCAAAGTAAAATAGAGTGTAGGCAAATCAAGAGTTTCTTTTCTCTGTAGATCAACAGATAAATATCTCTATAGGTACCCTACATAAATATGTTTTTTATATGTATAGGCAAATATAGCACATATTTTTATATAAATACAGACAAACATACACACATGCATATTTTTAAAAACCAATGCTGTATAATTTTGTTCTAAAAGCAACAAGGTAGCATTGGGGGTTGGTTGAAGAGACCCAGGTTAAGAAGGTATAATACAAAGAATGTAGAATTCTTATTATCAGTAATGTGTATTTGCCTCAATTATTTAGATGCCTCAACAATTAACAGTGTCTAGTAGCTAACACTATCGACCAAGCACTGTTCTAAGCACTTTTATATATTCTCATTTTATCTCAAGCACCCTTGGGAGAACAGTAGCTCTGGTCTCTAATAGCTCTCATATCCTAATTTTACAGAAGAAGACCTGAGGCACCACAAATTTAAACAACAGGACTGAGGTCCGTGGTAAGGAATCAAACCCATAAGTGGTTGACTTCAGAGTCCATGCTCTCTACTATTATGCATTAACTGTCTATGCCCAAATTTTTCATGATAGAGACCTAGAGTTTAAATATAGTCTACCCAGTTTACTTATAAAACTCAGAAACTACTGAATTATAGAAATTGAAGTTATTCTGAGAGGTGCAGTTTCATCTGCATTTATTTCTCCGGACAATCTTACAAGAGGCAGAATCAAACCAGGCAGACGTGGGTGTCTAACTAAGTGCATTAACCGTCTTCAGCCTCATTTTACTATTTTATGCGATATGAGAAATAATGCATTCTTAGAAGGGTTGTTATGGAGATTAGAGAAATTCTATATATATTTTTCTGGCACAGAATGAAGTACTTTAGAAACGATAGCTATTATTAAACTATCATTATTATTCCATTTACAGATGAGAAAATCAAGGATCAGGGAGTATAAGGGATTTCCCTAAGAGCACACAGCTCTTAAGTAGTAGGGGTGGGTCTGGAATCCAGGTTCTCTGATGCTATATTCCATGCAATTTGTAGGGCACCGCATTGCTTTAAAAATTTCTTCAGTGCAAAGCATTAACTTCATTTTCTTTTCCATTCTCTCCCTTAGCTATTTCAATTCCCATCACTTTTTCTTGATTTTGAATATGTATGTAACTCAGAGTTTATAAGTTACAATTTAGTACTTAAGCATTTCTAGCTTTGTGTGGTGTTTCTGCAATAAAACTGCAAATTTCCTGAGGGAAAAATAACTGATATCTATACACAACAGTGCCTGTGTACTCAAGAAGTAACTTTACTATATTTCATTATAGAACAAAGTTTACTCTTTCAACAAATAGTGTAGGTCTGCTTGAATTGACCCGACTGGCCCTCTGCGTCTCCAGACAATTTTCCCCCTCCAGCCAAGAAGAAATACCTTGTTACACCAGGAATCCTCTTACTGAAAATAATTTCAGATGTCATGGGCAACAGAGAAGGGAAATTTTCAGTCAGACATGCAAAAGAAAAAGGTCAAAAATAAGACAAAAGAGAGAAAGAGGATCCATCTTAAAAAGGAGCATAAAGAAGGACCACAAAAGGAGACAGAGAAACAGGAGGAGGAACGGGTATTAGTTGGAATTTCATCGTACGCAACCACGTGGGGATGAGAAGATAAAAGAACAACAGAGATTGAACAATGGGAAACGCAGGTAAAGAACCTTGGGGTTGGGAATGTCTATCTGCCTAACAAGAAAAGGGAGAATGGGGAATGATAAATAGTCTGATACCTGCCTTTTTGTTCTCAAAATAAGTAACCACTTCTCCATTATCTTAGAAGTAAATCTATTTCCATCTGTTTTGAGACCTTAGAAAACTCTTAATATGATTGATTCTGCTTCCAAAACACTGCGAACCCCGCAGCTGGACACCACCACGGTGTCCAGCTCTAGCGGAAATGCCTTTCTCTCCCCTACGGCACACAGAGCACATTAGTGAGGTGCTCAAGGAGACTGACGAAGGACGTAATACTGAGATGTGCCCAGCAATGCCCAGATATTCAATAGATGTCTCTTTACTTCCACGAAGAGTTTGTCTAAACTTTAGGAAACAAATTACGTCTGATTTAGAAGAAAAACAATGCTGTATAACAATATATGGCAAGTATTGAATTAGGGATGTAAAAATAGCAAGCTTTAGAATTTCTGAGGAAAGGAAAATCACCATGGGTCAGCTGATGTGGTCAAAGAAGGCATCCATAAGGAGGTGGGTCTGGTCAGCACCCAAGTCTCTCAGTGTGGTACCGAGAATATATAATTAAGCTGTGACACCTAAAAGTCTGACCCATGGCACAAGAATAGCATGTATCTCCAATTTACTTGCTTTATTTCCTGACAGTGTTCTGCCAGTTTGAATGCATAATGTTCTGGTAAAAATAATCTTGTTGACAGAACAATCATATACAAGGGAAAAAAAGTCAAAGTCTAGAGCATTTAAAAATGCATGTTTATCGTAAAAAAATCTATTGAAACACTCATATTCTTATACTATGCTGTTTTTTCTGTTTCTTTCACAATTTAATGTTAAAAATCTTACTTCCCACATATATACTCCTGGCCCCAGGCTTCCAAAGTTACCATTTATTTATTTATTTATTTTTTTAAAGATTTATTTATTTCTTTATTTGACAGAGAGAGAGACAGCCAGCAAGAGAGGGAACACAAGCAGGGGGAGTGGGAGAGGAAGAGGCAGGCTCATAGCGGAGGAGCCTGATGTGGGGCTCGATTCTGGAACGACGGGATCAGNACACAAGCAGGGGGAGTGGGAGAGGAAGAAGCAGGCTCATAGCGGAGGAGCCTGATGTGGGGCTCGATTCTGGAACGACGGGATCACGCCCTGAGCCGAAGGCAGACACTTAACGACTGCGCCACCCAGGAGCCCCCCAGAGTTACCATTAATCTGAATTCTCCCCCAAACTCATTCAACTTTATACTTAATGTTTAATTCTCTGCTTTTCAGGAGTATTTTTTAAAATTACTTTCAGCAACTCCTCTTTTGTCACTTGCCATTTATGCAGAATAGACTTTTAGACTGCCTTGTCTGCTCTCCTACATTTCTACATTTATATTTGGCTCTGGCTGGAAATCTACCAGTGATATTTGTTTAAAATATCAGCAAGAAAACACACTTTATAGAGTTTATATTGGTGACTATCAACAAAAAACAGAACATTGGAAAGAAAACAACAAATCACTTTTAAAATCCTGGGTAGCAAGGCAAATATTTTTCCCTCTATTTTCCCAGTAACTGTTCTGTTCTAGGCGCTTTCCTTGCATAATTAATAGTAGAACCTCAATAAAAACATGCCAAGTAAATGAATAAATTACCCAAATACAATAACAAAACAGTTGCTCATTTTTTGTTTCATCCGTTCAGGTGATTATTAACTCTTACATTCATTTATTCCAACAGGACTACGGCATAAAAAGACAGAATGGAATTCCAGCTTCTGAAAGTCCATTATGGAAGATGACAGGAATATGTATAATTAAAACAGACGTTGAAAGCTTAGGGAACCGTAATATTGAGAGCTGTAAGACAAATGGGAGTTAAGGGGAGAGAAAGAGCAAACCAAGTTTTGTTTGGTTCTCCCACAGGCCAGAGAAAGGCAATAAGTCAGCCTAACTGTCTACAACCCGCATGATTAATCTTAGTGTTAGGTACTCACTACATAAAATGCTTGGATTTTTACCAATAAATTCCTATAGTTCGGCTATGTTTACATGTCAACATTTAGCGGTTAAAGAGAATCAAACAGTGATTTGGGGCATGATCATGTCAGGTATCAGGCTACCTGGAAGCAAATGACCATAACCCACAGGCCATAACCCACAGTTGCTGAGTGGCCCTCTCTGCAATGCTCAGTCAGATGGATTCACTCAGAAGCCTGAGGTCTGTCTTCCTAAGCCGCATCTCCAGCACAGTCACCTGAGAGATCTTTTTCTGGAAACCCACAACAGCCAATGTCAGCTCTGGCTGGGCCACTGATTGCATATTTTTCTCTGATTTAGTTAAGCGATAAATTATGATGTCCTCTGTGAGGTAAGATTCCTTTACTGTGAAGCCAACTTAATGCAATGAATCTCCGAAAAGTGATAGGTAAAAGACAGCAAATAAACACTACTCAAATGCCTGATAACAAGTGACAGTCTGACATGGCCGAAAGGTATGAAAATCACTGGCCATCACATTCCATTTTGTGGTCAAAAGTTATCACAACATGTATTTTATCAATGCCTGTCTTACAGGGGCCAGGAGAAGTACTTAAGCCTTTTGCATGGTTTGTTTCTCATTCAGCAAGTTAAACTTTGTTTCTTTACCCAGATTCACAGCTCTGCCCCAGGTAGCATCAGTCTATCTTTAAACGTCATTAAGACAAGAGTTCCGGATCTCAAGGAAGGGTCTTCAGGATGGTTGCAAGGACAGGAGAAAGTTGAATCACAGCCTAAGTGGTATTGTTGCCACTATGGTTCCACAAACCTGATCTGGAATTCTACAAACCCAACAATAAATGGAGAAGGAGAAGAAGAAGGCACGCTGCCCTAATGCCCCCTTTTTATTTGCTGCAAGCGGAGGTGTAAACTGGTCCTCAGGTGCCACATTTCCATCTCACCAAGGAGTACATTATCCTTCCAGTGCAATTCCGTAAACAATACAGAAGCTCTCTTTTTGGCTACAAAGCATGTTTATTCCATAAAACTTATGGAACAACATGGGAAAAGGAAGTGGCTAAAAAAATGAAAGAACAAACGGAATGAGAAGAAAGAGTATGAACTGTTTCCCTTTCAAAATGGTATTTTGCATTCATATAGCATTAAATAATTTATAAAAAGTTATCTGCACACATTTCACTTGGCCTTAAAAACTAAATGCAATATGGAAATTACAAGTGAGGAGACTGAGACACAAGGATCATTAAAAAGGTGTCCATTAAGAATGACAGCTAATTTCAAAACGCAGTCTCTTCTGTTCTATTAAAAAAGAGGTCCTAATCCTGCGGGTTAATATTCTTCACCTTCTCATCTTTTTAGGTATTCGGCCACATCATTTAATTCTCTTCCATATGTATGTTTTTCCCTCTTGAGTTGCTTTTTGTTCTCAATACAAAATCCTCCTCGAGCTTTTTCGAAAGCTTGCTAAAAAAACAACAGCCGTTCTCTAACTCTTTCTCCAGCTATACCATGCGGTGTGCTCCCTTCTTGCCTTCATAACTGTTTGCAATTCACCTCCAGTCACCATCCTCTGACGCTGGAACACATTCACTGGCAACTCCGTGTCATCCTGCCCAAATCTATGAAAGCACTCTTGCTAAAGCCACAGCTTCCCGAACTGCTTATTCGATTTTGCATTTTCATTTCTTATCCAAGTTGATCGTTCTGCTTCGTTTAACACTGTCCTCCTCCTCTAACCCATTTTCATTTGCCATCCTGGAATCTGGAAACTACTCTCTTCACCTTTCTCCCATGGACACCCCTTATCAGTCTCTTTTGCAAACTCCCGTAGGTCCGCTTCCTAGAGGAACAGTAGTTCATCCCAATCACGGTCGCATTCCCTCTCCCTTTCCCCACTGCAATCAACTGATCATCTGGGACTCTCCATTCGACCAGTAATCACTTCAAATTCCAATTTGTCCTGTTTCCACTCCCATTGTCGTAGCTCAGCTGATCACCCTTGATCACTTGGACCCCATATGGTTTGCTAACAGTTCTTCCTGCTTTTTCTCAACCATCTCTACCACCAGGAACACCACCACCAACCATCAACTCCACTTATTTGTTCTCTGTGCAGATCCAAATAAAATTACTAGTTTCCAAATTTACATGGCAATCAAGATGTTAACTTCAGAATAGGAAGAGGATTTTCTAAGGTCTTATTCCTTTCTCTCTCTTTTTTTTTTAGTCTCCTCCATCATTAATCTTCAACATGGATTCTTAGTCTAGTTCACCCAAATGTCTTGCTCCCCTGTGCCTTCAATCCTAGAAATGCCTTCTCCATTACTTATGTTCAAAGGCCATATTCTTACAAAGCCTTCCCAAGACTTCCTAAATTGAATTTGAATTTGGGTCCTTTAGCTTTCCAACCTACCTTTTTTTTTATTATTATTATGCCATGTTAGTCACCATACAGTACATCATTAGCTTTTGATGTAGTGTTCCATGATTCACTGTTTGCAGGTAATACCCAGTGCTCATTACAACACGTGCCCTCCTTAATACCCATCACTGGACTAACCCTTAGGCCCATCCCTTCTAAAACCCTCAGACCATTTTTAAGCTATTATGGAATTGTTGGCTTATTTAACTTCCCCACAGATTTTGACAAAAGCAAAATTATGATATGTGTCTTTTAAGGATTTTAAGCAAACTTACCTTACCCCAAAATGAATCTTAGGTAATCTGTGTCATAAAGCCTTGAACCAAGACACCAATAATGGAAAAAAAAACAAAAAAACTTCAGCTCAGTTTCTGCACACATTAAAAATAATTCCTAAGTTTTGGCATCTGAAGCAATGAATGATGTTTATAGCAATCATTAATTAAAGTGTTTTCTAAGCAATATCTCAAAAAACATTTTCTTTTATATAGTTCTTCTCTGATGTAAACATGTATTGTGTTTGTGTAAAAATGATTTATAACAAGTGTGCTTCGATGCAGCTTTGTCACGGGCACAAAGTAATTAATTAAACTGCCTTTTAAATCAAGGAACTGTAACACATCCTTCATCTTACAGTTCTTAACTGAATTCCTAAATAAAATTTAAGTCATATCCTCATTTTGTGTTTTCCACTTGGCTCTCTCCTGATGAATATGAACTCTGATGCATTACTGCTGGAGTGTAATATTCTGTCATATCTATAAATTCCACAAAGTCTTAAGCCATGAAAAAGATGGTTACATGCTGTTTTTTAAAAAATGTTTGAGAATTAATCATTTATTTCCCTTTCCTGACATGTCTTTTATGCTTTGCATGTTTTTCAAAGATAAGGAGAGTAGTAATGTTAAGCAATATTGCTATCCTCACCAGTGGAAGAAAATGGAACTATCAATCCCCAAACAAAGCTACACACTTGACTTTGAAGGTGCAATAGTTTGCCCAATTTCAGAGTCTCTTCCAAGCACCTTTCCTGAATTATGACCTGCAAAATCACTTTGACAGTTACAGATTCTATTTTTAGAATCTATGCCTTTTGTCACATCATTTTGCATAATCTTCCAAGCACTTGGGGCATGAAGACAATGGGAGGGAGATTTAAAATGCTTAAATTGCAAGAGTATAAATGACACATGAAGCAATCACATACATTCAGTCAAAAGATTTACCTTCATAAAGAATCTTTCTAAAAAAATTACCAGCGAACAGGCATGACTCAACTTTAACAGCAATTATAGAGTCAATATTTGAATAAAGGAAAAATAATTAGGAACTTCAAACTCGAGCACAGCTTTTCAACAGTTTTCAGTACAACTGAGAGTTTCCTATAAAGTGTAAATTTCCAAACCTGGGCTATGTGGTCCACAGAAACTGAAATGCATTGATCTCTTTATGAGGAAATTCTGCAGAAGTAGTTTAACCTAAGACGAGGCCAAGAGCAAGGAAGGAAGTGATAGTAACTGTCAGGATTAACACAAACGTAAAAAAGTGACATCCCTACACCGCTAGAGAAGTGCAAACTAATTTCATTTTGGAGAAATTTGGAAATAATTTTCAATGACCTAATAAATTTGATCCAGTTGAGTAAGAAATCTGTCCTAACAAAATAATCAGAAACTCATATATAAATTAAATAATTCAACACTGCATCTTTTAAGATAGCAAAATTCTGAAAACAATATAAATTTCTGAAACTATAACAAGTGCTTATTATACGTGGCACAAATGATTGACAATACGGTATCCATTTAATTAACTGTGACACAAATCTAGAATTCCTTCTTAGGTCATCACTAAAATGGCAATAAGTATGGAAACAGAAAGTCTGAGGAACAGAATTTACCTGAGAGAGGCTGGACCAAAGAGAAAACATGACATTTTCTAGTCTTTGCATCTTACTACATTTCTATTTTCTCTTCTTCTGTGCATTCATTAAGACGACGATATAGAAACAGTTACAAAATATTTCAAGAAAAATTGGGTTGTTTCCTCTTCATTTCTGTCTATTCTTTGCACACAGTTGATGAAATAGGTGTGGTTAAATGAATAAACCTTCCATTTTATGTTGAAGATAATATGTATTCTCCTTCAATATTTTAATAATTTCCCCCTGAATATTAAGGTAACACAGTCTGAATGAAGAGAATTCCAAAGTTTCATAATGGTATAAAGAACATAAATATCATTTACAATCTTTCTCCCTGGGAACGGTCGGACCCTGGTAGATATTTTGATGTTTTTCCTTTGTTATGCATGATATACCAATATAGGAACATATACTATACAAACACTTTTAATTCTCTATTTTTTCATTTAACAGTAAATTGTGAACACTTTCTCAAGTCACTTAAAATTACTGTATTATTTGTAATATGTCATTCGTTCACTTAACAGAACATGGTCTAGGCTGATCCTAATTTCTTGGAACACTGCAACAGATAGATTTGCAACCTAATACTGGTTCACGTTTCTGTTCCGTTAGATGTGTTTGCTCCGTTGTGCATTACAGGCTACACTTAGGAGCAATTTGAAGGTTCATGGTGTAGAATGTAGAAAGCTATATTCCTACGTGTTGTATATTCATTGCATTCTAACCAGCATTTAGTATAATAATTTACAAGTTGTTTACTACTTTTCATACTTGAACTCTTTTGTTTTTTTAATCATTTAATTAATAATGCAGTTAATCATTTAATTAGATATCTTTTTATTCTATGATTGCTAATTCATATGTTGCCTTTTTCAACTGTAATTTTTGTAAGTTCTTAATAGATTACAGTGATATCTTCAAATGCTACCAAAAAACAGTAGTTTTAACCCCTAAAAACAAGGTTTCTGGTACGTGTTTTGGCTTTTAGTAGATTCTCCAGTTATCTTCTTAGAGAAAAGTATGAGAACACATTTATGTAATCAGATTCTAAGCAAGGACATATATTCAAAGTAAGGTTAAATGTTCTATATGCTAATTAAAATGTTTTCACCATTTATCTGATTCACCGTTAAGCAACTTCATAATAACTTAGTATTTAGTGGAAATGATAGTTATTGTCCATTCACGCACGCATGCAATGATACTTATTGAGCAGCTACTAGATGAAAGGCTTCCTTCAAGGCACTCCGAGTTCATCAATAAACAAAACAGATGGAAATTCTTGTCTGCATGAGTTCTTGCTTCATTCTAGTGTGGTAGGCAGAATAACAGCTTCTCAGAGATGCCCATACCCTAATCCCCAGAACCTGTGAATATGTTACTTAATATGGCATAACAGGCATTACAGATATAATTAAGGTCATAAACCTTAAAATTGGAATCTACCTTGATTTATCTGGCAGACCCAGATGAGCTCTTAAAAAAGAACTGTTTCTGGTTGGGAGTAGAAGACAGATGAGGGAAAAGGAAAGTCAGAGATATTCTATGCCTTAGAAGTATTTGAAAAGCAATTGCTGGCTCTGAGATGTACAAGACCACATGTGAGAACTGGAGAAAGAACTCTAGGAGCTAAGGGTGGCCCCAAGTTGGCAGCCAGCAAGGTCAATGAGACCTCGGTTCTACCAAACACATGGTATTGGATTCTGCCAAGACCCTGAATGAGCTTGGAAGTCTATTCTGCCCAGAGCCATCTGAGACAAGCCCAGGTGATGAACAATTTGATTTTGGCCTCGTGAAATCCAGAGCAGAGAAATCAGCATGCCAATCTGGACCTCTGACCTACAAAATGGCAAGATAATAAATTTGTATCATTTGAAGCCACCGCTACATCTGTGGTAATTTTCCTGACAGCAATAGGAAACTAATACAAAAATGCAAAATAAGTGAGTAAATCAGACAATCTATAAGAAGACATTAAAAGCTCCAGGAAGAATTGAAATTAATGCAAGGTCAGAGGGATCAGGAATGCTTGTGTGAGGAGACTGGGCAGATGGAGCATTGAATAGGTGGCCAGGTTGGGCCCACAAAAGGTAAGATTTGAGAAAAGGAGGTAAGGATGTTGGCCAAGCGAACATATGAGAGAAGTCTTTCCAGGCAGAAGAACCTGCTAGAGGAAAGACTTTAACATAGACCTGGTGTCTCAAAAACAGCAAGGGGCCTTGTGGGGCTGAAGTAGGGTGGGTTAGGGCTTGACAGTGCAGGTGGAGAGGAGGCCAGAGAAGCATGGGAACTGGTACGGTGTGCCCTCTCAGCCCTGGGAAACTTTCAGCTTTTACTCTGAGTGACATAGGAAGCCACTGAAAGGTTTTGAGTGGATGAGCGATATGATCTAATTTAAATGTTTCTAGAACAAATTGGGCTGCTGTATAGGGGATAGGCTATTAGGGGAGCAGGGACAGAAGCCAGGAGATTTGTTCAGAGGTTACTTCACTAATTTACACAAAGGATGNCTGAAAGGTTTTGAGTGGATGAGCGATATGATCTAATTTAAACGTTTCTAGAACAAACTGGGCTGCTGTATAGGGGATAGGCTATTAGGGGAGCAGGGACAGAAGCCAGGAGATTTGTTCAGAGGTTACTTCACTAATTTACACAAAGGATGATAATGGCTAAAACAAAGGTAGTAAAAATGGAGATGAGAAGGGATCCCATTTAGGAAATAATAATTTTTAAAATTTACGTATAACATTTTTCCAGGAAGCTTCTATGACACCTCTATACAGCTTTACCTAATTATCGCAACAAGTCACACTATTATTAGAACATATCACACCGGTCTAAAATTACCTGTGTACTCTTTCTTTCTTTTCTTTCTTTCTTTCTTTCTTTCTTTCTTTCTTTCTTTCTTTCCTTTCTTTCTTTCTTTCTTTCTTTCCTTCCTTCCTTCCTTTCTTTCTCTTTCTTTCTTTCTTTTTCTCTTTCTTTCTTTCTTTCTCTTTCTTTCTTTCTTTCTTCCTTTCCTTCCTTCCTTCCTTCCTTCCTTCCTTTCTTTCTTTTTCTTTCTTTCTTTCTTTCTTTCAANTCTTTCTTTCTTTCTTTCTTTCTTTCTTTCTCTTTCTTTCTTTCTTTCTTTCTTTTTCTTTCTTTCTTTCTTCCTTCCTTTCCTTCCTTCCTTCCTTCCTTTCTTTTTCTTTCTCTCTCTTTCTTTCTTTCTTCTTTCTTTCTTTCTTTCTTTCTTTCTTTCTTTCTTTCTTTCTTTTCTTTCTTTCTTTCTTTCTTTCTTTCTTTCTTTCTTTCTTTCTCTCTCTCTCTCTCTCTCTCTCTTTCTTTCTTTCTTTCTTTCTTTCTTTCTTTCTTTCTTTCTTTCTTCTTCATATGGACCCTTAGAAAGTCGACTGTGTATTTTCAGGTGAGCCTAATAAAAAGCTGACTGCAGCCGTCTCCACTTCTAATCTGTACCGTACGTACAGCCCAGGCCTTTGAGAAGCGTGATCTTTTATGATGCCAGAAGTCCTACAGGCCTCTTCTCTCACAAGCTCTATCATGTCAAACAACTTAGATGGCACCTACATGTTAAAACCAAGTTCATATTATCTTGATTTGTTTTTAGGAGGAAGAAAACCTCAAGATGAGTATAATCATCAAAGAGAGTCAAATGGAATATGTCTTCTTTAATTTTAATTCACCATTTTCCCCTCCTTGGATTGGAGCATTCTGAAGAAAAAGCCCAGAACAATCCAATTAAGAAAAAAAAAAAAAAGTAGGCAGTCTTTGTAAACAATGTCTACATATCTCTGAGGAGTCAAGGGCAAAAAGTGTCCAAAGTCTGTGAAGTACATGTAACTGATTTCTGCTCAATCATAAGCAACATAGTCTATGAATTTCATTCANATGAGTATAATCATCAAAGAGAGTCAAATGGAATATGTCTTCTTTAATTTTAATTCACCATTTTCCCCTCCTTGGATTGGAGCATTCTGAAGAAAAAGCCCAGAACAATCCAATTAAGAAAAAAAAAAAAAAAGTAGGCAGTCTTTGTAAACAATGTCTACATATCTCTGAGGAGTCAAGAGCAAAAAGTGTCCAAAGTCTGTGAAGTACGTGTAACTGATTTCTGCTCAATCATAAGCAACATAGTCTATGAATTTCATTCAATTTAACAAACTTTATTTTCCGCCAATAATCTAACAATAACAAAAGCCAACTAATTTATGTTCTCTTCAAACAGGAAGCTCATCAGGATGTGAATAAGGACCATTTCGCATTCTACTCACTGGTTAGAATATATCTATAAATTAATGTCTAGCACTATCAGCTTTAACCATTTCGTACCCAGAGAAACATTAATTGTTTTTTATAGCCTACTTAAGAGGAAAATGAAATATGAAAAGAAAGAAAGAAAGCGGGGGGGGGTGCAGGGGAGGAAGGAAAGAAGGGAGAGGGAGAGAGAGGAAGAAGGAAAGAAAGATGAGAAAATGATCACTACTTGAAAATTTTACANAAAAAAAAAAAAAAGTAGGCAGTCTTTGTAAACAATGTCTACATATCTCTGAGGAGTCAAGAGCAAAAAGTGTCCAAAGTCTGTGAAGTACGTGTAACTGATTTCTGCTCAATCATAAGCAACATAGTCTATGAATTTCATTCGATTTAACAAACTTTATTTTCCGCCAATAATCTAACAATAACAAAAGCCAACTAATTTATGTTCTCTTCAAACAGGAAGCTCATCAGGATGTGAATAAGGACCATTTCACATTCTACTCACTGGTTAGAATATATCTATAAATTAATGTCTAGCACTATCAGCTTTAACCATTTCGTACCCAGAGAAACATTAATCCAGAGTGAGCCTTTGTTTTTTATAGCCTACTTAAGAGGAAAATGAAATATGAAAAGAAAGAAAGAAAGCGGGGGGGGGTGCAGGGGAGGAAGGAAAGAAGGGAGAGGGAGAGAGAGGAAGAAGGAAAGAAAGATGAGAAAATGATCACTACTTGAAAATTTTACAAACAAGAATGTTAAAAGCCATTCAAAGAGACCAAGACATCATCCATATCCTTTCCTTTCATTTCTTTGTACTAATTTGATACTGGAATTTACTACTTTTCCTTTTGTTTTTATATGTTTGTAGTTCACTTTCTTCCTTCCAAATTTATAGGAAGTGATTTCAGACAACAACTGACATACCAACTATAATCGTTTGCAAAAAGATATCAGATATATACATATATTTTTGAACATGTATGCGTGGGTGAAGAGAGAAAGTACTGCATTTCAGGGAGCAAGAACTTTCAAAAGCATATTATTCTAAAATATTTGTGAAGTGTCTCCATTCCTGATTTTTCTATGTAATAAACACCACTTCTACCAGAAGTTCTCCTTAATGTAAAACGGACAGAATTTTATGCTAGATAAAATTGGTCTAATATTGAATTTACTTATTTACTTATCTTTTCATTGAACTAACAAGCACTTATAAATGGCTACTATTCACCAAGCTATGCCAATCATTAAAAATAAGTTTAAGATATAGACCTTGCCTTTGATGATCTCACATTTTCTAGTTCAGCATTAGTCTGTAAATAAGCTTTCAGCTCTGGGTGAAATCCATGTCTTTTTTGGGCTTGAACACTGACCATAACATATTTGGCACATTGTTCACTGACTTGGTGTAGAGCTCCTTCATATGTGGGGTATCAACCTGGTTCCTGTAGACAGAGGTATATCAGTTTATGAGGAAGAAAAAGCAAATCTCCTCCAGGAGTGCAAGTAATCAGAAAACGGATATTGGTCCTTGCCAATTTTTTTGCCTTTTTAAAATTTATTTATTTATTTACTTATTTTATTTTTTATTTATTTATTTTTCTTGTCTGACTGTTGAGGCTAAGACTTCCAGTATCATGTTAAAAAGTAATGGTGACAGTGGACATCCCTGTCTTGTTCCTCAACATAGAGGAAAAGCTCTCAGATTTTCCCCATTGAGAATGAGATTAGCTGTGGGTCTTTCATATATGGCCTTTATGATGTTGAGGCATGCTCCCACTAACCCTACTTTGTTGAGGGTTTATATCAGGAATGGATACTGTACTTTGTCAAATGGCTCCTTCTGTAGCTATTGAGAGGATCTTATGGCTCTTATCCATTCTTTTATTAATGTGGTGTATCATGGTGATTGATTTACAAATACTGAACCACCCCTGCAACCCAGGAATAAATGCTATTTGATCGTGGTGAATAATTCTTTTAATGTACTATTAGATTCGATTTGCTAGTATCTTGAGAATCTTTGCATCCCTGTTCATCAGAGATCTTGGCTTCTAATTCTCCTTTTTAGTGGGGTCTTTGTCTGGTTTTGGAATCAAGATAATTCTGGCTTTCGAAAAGGAGTCCAGAAGTTTTCCTTCCATTTTCTATTTTTTGGGACAATTGGAGAAGAATAGGTATTAACTCTTCTTTAAATGTCTGGTAGAATTCCCTTGAGAAGTCATCTGGCCCTGGACTTCTGTTTGTTGGGATATTTTGATTACTGATTCACTTTCTTTGCTGGTTATCGGTCTTTTCAAATTTTCTATTTCTTCCTGTTTCAGCTTTGGTAGTTTGTATGTTTCTAGAAATTTGTCCATTTCTTCCAGATTGTCCAATTTGTTGGCATATAATTTTTCATAATATTCTTTTATAATTTATTTCTGTGGTATTGGTTGTGATCTCTCTTGCTTCATTTGTAATTTTATTTATTTGGGTCATTTCTCTTTTCTTTTTGATAAATTTGGCTAGGGTTTTATCAATTTTATTAATTCTTTCTAAGAACCAGCTCTTGGGATGCCTGGGTGGCCCAGTCGGTTAAGCAGCTGCCTTCGGCTCAGGTCACAATTCCAGGGTCCTGGGATTGAGTCCTGCATTGGGCTCCCTGCTCACCGAGGAACCTGCTTCTCCCTCTGCCTGCCACTTGCCCTGCTTGTGCTCTCTCTCTGTCTCTTTCTCTCTGACAAATAAATAAATAAAATCTTTTTTTTTAAAGAACCATCTCTTAGTATTGTTGATCTGTTCTACTGTTTTCTTGTTTGTTTTGTTTCTGTATCATTTATTTCTGCTCTAATCTTTATTATTTCCCTTCTGCTGACTTTAGGCTTTATTTGTTGTTCCTTTCCTAGCTCCTTTAGGTGTAAGGTTAGGTTGTATATTTGAGGGTTTTGTTTGTTTGTTTGTTTTTTGCTGAGACATAGCTGGTTATATATCCAAAACTTATAAAGAACTTACCAAACTCAACACCCAAAAAACAAATAATCCAGTTAAGAAATGGGCAGAAGCCATAAACAGACATTTTTCCAAAGAAGACATCCAGATGGCTAATAGACACATGAAAAAATGCTCAGCATCACTCATCATCACAGAAATAGAAATCAAAACCATAATGAGATACCACCTCACACCTGTCAGAATGGTTAAAATTAACAACACAAGATACAACAGGCACTGGCAAGGATGCGGAGAAAGGGGAACCCTCTTGCCATAAATGGTCAAAAGTACTCCTAAGCCTCGAAAGTACACTACAGAATACAATGCTTTTAGGAAAAAGAAAACAAAGGTACATGTAAAAGGGGCATGTGCAATCGGATTGGAACATTCTAGAATGCCCTGGAACTCTGGATAAAATAATCATGGAGAGAATTAAAGCCATTTACTTCTAAGTTTGGATAGGAAGACTGTGGCCAAATCTTGCATGCCCTAAAATGATTCAGTATAAGTTTATCCAAACTTTTGATTGCCATCATTTAAATTTCATTACATTTGTGGGACCATAAGAGTTGGTCTTAGGAAATAAGAAACAACATCTGAAAAAGCAAAATTCACAGGAGACCAGAAGACAGGAAAACAAGCATGTGAAAATGAAAACTATTAACTGGCAGTAGGCTCATGAAGGAGCAGATAAGAAAAATGTCAGCAGTAATCTATGTGGAAAGCAGGAAGATCACAGCCATCTGCTCTGTTGTTCCTTTGAATTCGTACATTCTGCTTATCAATGCATATTCTAGGATGGAGNCTGTTCCTTTCCTAGTTCCTTTAGGTGTAAGGTTAGGTTGTATATTTGAGGGTTTTGTTTGTTTGTTTTTTTTTGCTGAGACATAGCTGGTTATATATCCAAAACTTATAAAGAACTTACCAAACTCAACACCCAAAAAACAAATAATCCAGTTAAGAAATGGGCAGAAGCCATAAACAGACATTTTTTCCAAAGAAGACATCCAGATGGCTAATAGACACATGAAAAAATGCTCAGCATCACTCATCATCACAGAAATAGAAATCAAAACCATAATGAGATACCACCTCACACCTGTCAGAATGGTTAAAATTAACAACACAAGATACAACAGGCACTGGCAAGGATGCGGAGAAAGGGGAACCCTCTTGCCATAAATGGTCAAAAGTACTCCTAAGCCTCGAAAGTACACTACAGAATACAATGCTTTTAGGAAAAAGAAAACAAAGGTACATGTAAAAGGGGCATGTGCAATCGGATTGGAACATTCTAGAATGCCCTGGAACTCTGGATAAAATAATCATGGAGAGAATTAAAGCCATTTACTTCTAAGTTTGGATAGGAAGACTGTGGCCAAATCTTGCATGCCCTAAAATGATTCAGTATAAGTTTATCCAAACTTTTGATTGCCATCATTTAAATTTCATTACATTTGTGGGACCATAAGAGTTGATCTTAGGAAATAAGAAACAACATCTGAAAAAGCAAAATTCACAGGAGACCAGAAGACAGGAAAACAAGCATGTGAAAATGAAAACTATTAACTGGCAGTAGGCTCATGAAGGAGCAGATAAGAAAAATGTCAGCAGTAATCTATGTGGAAAGCAGGAAGATCACAGCCATCTGCTCTGTTGTTCCTTTGAATTCGTACATTCTGCTTATCAATGCATATTCTAGGATGGAGCCTCAGACATGGGCTCTTATCTTTGAACCAAAGCCCTGACCACGTCACATTTGATAAATTCCCAAAGGTCTAGCATGTTGCCTATGGAATACGGCTTACGTGCCGGGTGCTGTACCAAATCACACTAAGAAGTAGGTACCCTTCTTAGTGGTACTCTTATTAGAGGTATTACCCTTTTACAGATTGGGAAACTGAAACTCAAAGCTAAATTAAGCAGCTTTCCTAACATCCCACAGCAAGTAACCCAATGCAATCTAGTTCCCATTAGTTTCCTAGTATTTTCTGGAAGGAAGAAGGAAAATGCAACCATCAAAGCACTCACTCACAACAGTCTTCAGTTTGTCTGATATGACCTGTCTCTCAGTCTTCACGGGAAAGGAGTAGGATGAATAATATGAGACAGGGAAAGCCTGAGACAGGAAGCTCTACGATTATTTAGAAGAAAAGCAAAATAGAAATGGAAACAATTCAAGGTGCAAAAATACTTTTGAAATGTTGTCGATTGCTGATAATGTATAAATTATGCAGTAAAATAAATTACTTTGACAGGAGATCTGCTTAGGGAGAGACAGGCTGGAATGAAAGCAGTGCTCTAGAGGCTGTCATCTACACCAGATTCCTGAACTGCCCTGGGAAAGAGGCCCCAGGGTCTTCAGATGCTGCTGATGTGGACACACAAACCGAACCACATGTTGCTCACACCATTTCAAGGTGAGATTTGAGAAAAAAGCTGTTTGAACTAAGCAGTTCTGCATTCAACCTTAATCACAAGTCGAAGATTTTCATCCATGTGTTCTTTCAAAGCTGAATATATTAAAAATAAAGGAAACTGATTGCTCAGAGATTCATTAATGTGCTTTTGAAGACTACCAACATCTCATCAAAATTTCATTTGATTTTCTTCAGAACTATTTTTGTGTTAGTCCAGAAAATTGTATAGTGTCAAAACCTTTTTACTCCATGTAAGTAATATCATTTCATCAGACTGATTATACACTTGAACTATATTTCAGGATTTAAGGTGCTATTAAACCTGGCCTGTCAATATTAAACATCTATCAAACAACAAAAGTTTTCACAAGACTGCAAAATATCTGACTGGAAGTAAACCTGAGACATCAAGGAGAGCACATTCTCAAACTCTTGGTACAGAGGCTAGAACCTGTATCTGTCCAATTTCTGAGACTGTGAACATGTCATTTAACAAAGTTAAGTCAGAAAATTATTACAAAGCCCCTACTGTGTTTTATGGATTGCATTAGATGTTAGAGTTTCTAAAGATGGAAAAGATGCCATCTCTGCTTTTAAGGGGAAGGGTAGTGGTAACAAGAGAAGTTACATGGAAAGAGAGAATGAAAAAAAAAATCACTAAAGCCATTGCCTATGTACTCAAGGTCTATATCCTCAATGATTCTAGGAGATAAAGATTACAAAATGCCTACAAAATAATTGGAAGAATTCAAACACTTAAAAGAAAACCACAAATACAAAATAACACAGACTGGTCAGCCTGCTTGATCTATTCATTACAAGCAGTAGTCAATCAAAAATAAAAATTGAAAAAAATAAAAATGAAAATTGAAAAAGCTAAGCATCTTATTAATTCATTGAGATTGAACTAAAAACAAAATTACTTGCTCAAAGAAATCTATGTTGCAAGTTGCAAAAGGACATTAAGCAAACAAGGGAATAGAGTGGGGAACAAGTGAATCAGTTGTGATAACAGCAAATTTAGACAGGTGTTAGAATTGGGGGAACAGAGAGAAGTTAAGCTTCAGTTCCATCATCAGTGTCACTAACAATATACAGGGCTTATGTCCCAGACTCTTTTCAGTTCCGAGGAGAGGAGAGGAAATGATGCAAACTCTGTAGGACTTGGAAGTATTCAGGAGATGGCATTTGTAAAATGATAAGTAGTGGGGATATACTGCATGGTGACTAATATAACAAAATAAAAATTATAAAAAATAAAAAAAATGATAAGTAGCATTTCTTACAGGCCAAAAAGTGAAAATAATAAACTGTCCTCTAGGAATTAAGAGTGAAATCCCAGTGGAATAAGGTAGTATGGACTTGGGTTGTGAAATGAAGTTATGGTCCTAGTGTAACACTCAGCTGCTTATCCTGAATCAAATTTCTTCATCACCATAAGCTTTATGAACATGGCAGTCAAGACCACTCACGAACGACAAACAACATCTTGTTATAACTCAAGATCCGTCCCTTATGAGTTCTGTGTCCTTAGTCATATAATGTAACATTTCTAAGACTTATAATGTAACATTTCTAAGTCATATAATGTAACATTTCTAAGACTGTTATATAATGTAACATTTCTAATGTAACATTTCTTTGTCATATAATGTAACATTTCTAAGACATATAATGTAACATTTCTAAGTTATATAATGTAACATTTCTAAGACATTTCTATGTTATAATGTAACATTCTAAGACTAATTATCTTCAACATAATATGAGAATAGTCAGATGTACACTCCATAGGTTAATTTTTAGAATTAAATTATGTAATTCACAAAAATAATCCTGATATATACCAATGTATTTAATAAATGTTAGCTACTAATAGCAAGGATGATGTTCTTTGCCAAATTGCAAATCAGTGCCTAGAAATAAATTTCTTGATATATATACAGAGACAGAAGAAAATGGAAATAAATAAAATCAGATTAAATACTCACTGATTCATTAATTCAAGTAAAAACTGAAAAAATAGCATTAAGTTGCTAGAGCTCTACAAAAATGCTCATACATATTGTACTTGTGGATGTAAACCCTGCCGAGCTTTGGGCTTTCAAAATTACTCTCTCAGATTCATATTCCATTGTGTGCCTCACTACTATGTTGAACATATGACCATTATTAAGATTTATGAAGTTCTGTCCTGATTTAAATTCATACCACGTAACCAAGGACCCAACAAAAATTTAGATGCAACAGAACAGATATTGAAAAAGAGATAAAAGCAAGTCAAAAGAATAATCATTAAGATTAACGCAATCATTATTTTTACTAAGGTTGTAAGGATTCAAATTTAATTCTATGGCAAATAAAAAAACATAAAAGAAGAACTCATTTTGTTCAAAGAATCTTTGGTTAAAATGTAAACGTTTGTATATAGTTACATATAATATTGGGTATTTTTATTACTATGACTTGTTTAGCTCATGCATTCCCTTTAAAACTAATGAACTAATGTCACAATTCTGATATGATGAAACCTATTTTGGAAAGTCTTGATTGGATAAACCCAAGTGGAACCGAGTGCAGAGTAATCTACACACTAAAAACCTTTTTACGGTGTATATGATTTTGTTTTTAGCATATAAAGAAGAAATCTGGATTAATCAGTAGAGTTGTCTTCTTTTTATTTTATTTTAGTTTAGTTTAGTTTAGTTTAGTTTATTTATTTGACAGAGAGAGACAGCCAGCGAAAGAGGGAACACAGCAGGGGGAGTGGGAGAGGAAGAAGCAGGCTCCCAGCGCAGAAGCCTGATGTGGGGCTTGATCCCAGAACGCCAGGATCACGCCCTGAGCCAAAGGCAGACGCTTAACAACTGAGCCACCCAGGCGCCCCAGTAGAGTTGTCTTCTGAGTGACAAACTCAGTAATTTTTCCTTGCCTCATAGTCACAGACAGTAAACACCTTCCTATATTCTATAATTTAGCCAATTTTAGTCATTCTACCTAGTTTAAAATGTGTTGTGTATATATATTATGCAAAATTTAGATAACTACACATATATATTTATATATATATTCATATTCAAAGAGTAAATTAAAATATTTCCTTCTTCAGGATTTATTTTCAATTTTCTTCTAAACCCATAAGACCCTTCTTTCATTGCAGATGTACCAAGCCTGCTAACCCCCTGTAAGAAATACTGTATAAATCTTGACAGAATACACTCAAGGCACTGTGCAAATGAACTCCCTTCATAAATTGCAAAGTTCCCAACGTAACATCCATAAAAGAAGTAGTCAACATCATGGTTGAATTAGGGGAAAAATGGGAGCATTTCCATGTTGAAAGATTCATTTAATCAAACTCTTCTTGGGCAGTTTATCCGACTATCTGACATTTCACCAGTAGAGATTGACCCCTTGTAATTATACAGCCGAGCATGTATCTGACTCATTAAAAGTAAAACAAACATAATTTCAATAAGAAAGACATATTCACGCATCATTTATTAACGTCTTATTGCAATTTACTTTCTTAGCTCACTTTCCAAGCATTATATTTAGCTGGTATGAGAGGAATAGAAACTAGGTCTGAGAGAACAGGAAGAATATTAGGTCAGAAAAGTTGTCAAGGAAATCAGTTCACTGGGGAGGGTTCATTTGTCCAATACACATTATGCTACTATACTCTAAGCACCCTATGAATTCCGGTGACAAAAAGTAGTGCAATATTCATTTTCTGCCCTATAGAGAGACTGTAGATTTAAAAAGGATTAAAGAGATATTAAAGGGAAATTAAATTAAAGAGGGATTCAGTCACATAACTAAGTAATTCCAATTTATATTTAAGAAGCACAGCTTTAAGCAAGTCATTCACTTCATATAGGTATATCAGTTATCCATCTGCCAGTGTTGGAATTGGTTTTTATGTTGATACTCATATGCTATGAAAGACTACTGGGATTGGCAAAGGTATATCGGTAAAGGAAAGAGGATTCCAGGCTAAAGTGGTATTAAATGCAAAGGCACAGGACCATGAATAAATAACACTGTTCCTATGTTATCAATATCGCTCACTTGAGAGAGGAATTTAGCAAAATGGGGCTCTCTCTTGGTCCTATCAAGGATTTAGATATTGAAATACTAACACAATGCAAAGAAAGTGAGATGGTTATGTTTCCAGTAATCATAAGAAAAAATGTATAAAATATCTCTTTACAGTAGCCTTTTCTAAATAACACACCTGAGTACAGAAGAATGAATTTGATTAATTGGATGCAATGCTCTTATATTCTCATACCCACTAGTCATGGCCTTTTCTTACACATTCCTTACACAGGTTCACTGCTCATTTACATATGCTTAGTATGATTCTAGCATCAAGTGAATGTGTTTAATTAATTTTTTTTAAATCATGTAAAGAAAATATACCATATCACCCAGTATGTACAGGAAAGATCAAGTCTATTATTCAGCAAAATATCCCAAATATTCAAATTTAAATTTTAAATTGATAGGTGTAGAATTGATTTAATAATTCAATAAGGCATAAGAAATATTTTTTCATAAGGACCATTTCTCTGGGATGCAGGGGCCTGTCTGTGGGGTTAGACATACTTGCTAAAGCCTGAAATCTCTGTAAGGGAACACATGGAACATTCAAATATAAAGAAGGATAATCCAAAAATTATACCAAGGTAATAAGAAATAAGCCTTCTAAGTGTGAATAAAAGCTAGTAGTAAGGAATGACCCAAGCGTTAAAAGGATGACAAGCTCTGATTATAAGGAAGATAACAGCGCAATTACGTGAGTGTGGGGTTTGAACAGAAGGAAGAAGAACAAAACGGGTACCAGATACGTAATCAGAGAATCCGAAGGTTGCCCATATGTATGTGTACAGCACTGGCATACAACATGCATGGTAACTATTTATAACTAATTTTTAAAAATTACTTCTGGAATAATTATTTTAAATCGAAAGTCACAAACAATTCAAGTTTGAGAACTAACAAGTCATCCATTCACATAATCATTTCAAAAAATAAATCTTATCCATGTATCAAGATAAAGATGGGTGATAAAAAGTTTAAAAATAAAGAGAAAGAAACAGACTAGGTCTAAGATAGCTCCTACTATCCTATGTTATTTTAAGCATAACAAATCTATTGTGATTCCAAAAAATTCTACATTTTGGAAAAAATCACATAATGAATTAGTATGAAAAGTGCCTTAGGTCTTTTAATGAACCTTAGGACAGTAGAAAAGAGAAAAAAGGAGATGACATGGGAGGGGTGGGGATGGGAGGGGATGGAAGAAGAGTCATCTCAATATAGAATAAGACCCTAACATTAATAGCAGGTGAAGGGCTCAAAGACTACGAACATTTAAGAATCCTTTTTCACTGTAATTCTTTTTTCATGAAGTATAGGGATTATAGGCTTTGAGAGGTGTTTTCACCTCACCCTTTTGGGCCCTTACTTTAAATATCAGGCACTAATTTTATAAGGACTCTCATTTTCCTTAGATGTAAAAGCAATGTCTATAAACAAACAAACAAGTATATAAATATGTTTAAAGCCACAATAGCGCAAACTCTATTTCTTCTATCAGGAAGAAGAAATATGCATGGTGCGTCTTCTTTGAAGACCATTTTGATTACTTCCATTGCAAATGCCAGATTATTCTGAAACATCCTTAATTTTTTCAAATATTTCAGAGTGTGTGTTTTGTTTTGTGTTTGCTTTGGTGTTAAATTGTCTGCAAATTGTGTTGACTTTGGAATTCATCTTTCTGAGTGAAAAGAAATCATGTACCAGATAATTTTGGAGGTGTGATGACTGTAATAAAGCATTTTACAACTTTTACATTATCTTTTGAATTTGTAGTTTCACCGAACAGAATATTCATCTCCTTATAAAACCTAGGAGTTGCTCTCCATGTGCTATGGCATAGAAATTCACCTTCTCTCTTCTGTTTACTAAATTTTCAGACCTATGTTTTTGATTTTTATCTCTAAACTCAAATTTTCTGCTCTCTCTTTCAACAAGCATTCTCAACACTTGGCGATAGCAATGAATTAAGTAGTTGGGTTTCCTCATGAGCAAAGTCTTTGTTAACTAAAAAGGAAATAGAAGTGTTGATGTTGACTTTCTGAATATTTTATTACTAGTGAAGTCTGGGTTTTCTACTGGTCTTGATTAGCAAGGCAAATGTGGACGACCTTTCTGGTCTCCCTGCCATCCCCACTTCCCTCCTCCAGATTACAGGTTAACAAAGGTAAAATGAGTTAGTCAAATATGTCTCCCCAAAAGTAAGAGAACTGCCAGGATATTTCGGAAGTGCATTTTAAAGACATTGAAAAGTAAGGCTCAAATGAAAAAAGTAGTTTAAATTAAAGGCATATTTACACTGAGTGGAGTTTTGTTTCCCTCACCCAAATCCTAGGTCTGAAGTTTTCTAACTTTTTATATTATAACTTCTATGATGTATACTTTTTGTATCTTTCTCAGTCTCTACTCCTTTCATATTCCTAGGTGTATCCATTCAGCAGGCTACACCACACATAACGTTTAAAAGCATTTAGCTAAAATTTTGCACTAAAATAAGTTTGATCCTTTCTTTCAAATGCCTCCACCATGAAAGCCACAATTCTTGCCTCTTCTGTATGTCAGGCCATTTATAAGGGCTGAATTACAATGGACAGGAGGGAATGGTTGAGGAGGTAGAAACAACATCAGCCCAATCAACACAAATGATTGTATTTCCATTCCCCCCATATCTGTGGTGTGCTCAGTGAACATCCCTGCCATCCTTAGGGGACCCTATCATTACCTGTGAAAAATCTGGCTTAGGCAATAAATATAAAAATCCAGGTTGGCAGACTTAGGATATATATATGCTCCCTTCTCTTTGACCTACGTGAAACAGTCTAAAATTAGTAAAAGAAACATTTGATAAAAGCATAAACCATATGCTAAAATTCCAACTGAAAAGTCAATTGGAAAGCAATGAACTCAAAAGACAGAGAGTTATAAAGCTTTACAAAGAATCCCAGATCTATAAGATGTAGTGTTTGTAGTCTGTTTTTGAGGCAAATTAAAGGATAACAATGAAATTCCTAGTAGCATAAGACATCCACAACTGGCAAATTACTGGGAGGTGTTTAAGTAACATTTGCAAGACAGTCTGTATCTGAGTATTATTGTGACAGTTGAACTTTGGTCAAAACTGAAAATAGCACAGAAAAATGGAGCCATTTGGCAAGAAGAACAGATATCGTCTTTCAAAGATTGATAGGTTGTTCTTTTTGGGGGGAGGGAGGGGCAGAGGAAGAGGGAGAGAGAAAATCTTCAGCAGGCACCCCACCCAGCACATAGCCCAGTGCTCCGGCTCAATCTTGCAACCCTGAGATCATGACCTGGGCTGAAATCAAGAGTCGGACTCTTAACCAACTGAGCCACCCAGGCTTCCATGGATAGGTTGTTCTTAAATGATTATTTCCTAAAATAGAGGAACTTAACAGTAATCTCATAGCTAAAGGTCTCACTTTTTGCCAGCAAAGTGACTTTTGAATATCATGATTCCTCTTCAGATACCAAAGGCCTTTTGTTTACCTTTTAAGAGATATATTTACTTTATCTTTATTTAGCAGTGGTTCAAAATTATCTTGAAAATAATAATCATGGATGCTGATGCTAATTTTAGATCTGTCCACCATGACTCTCAGACACATGCAAACTTCAGCAATGCCTGATAATTGTTTCATTGACCATATCGTAGGCTATGCTCTGTGAAACTTCAACACATTCCTGAATTAGCACATGCATTTGTTTTCTGCACAACTAGATGAGATACTTAAATAGCAGAGAATGCTCTGTCTGCTTTGAATAACAAAATGATGATTTCATTTTTCTCAGTGTGCTTACAATTCAAGTCTACAGCTTTATGCCATTTTCATAGAATAACAATGTAAATGGCAGCATCGGCCCCACAACACTTCAATTCCCTGATGTCCTGGATCCAGAATTTCTGATTTCCCTTAGTGAATAGCTTTCCAAATGTCTCTTCAGTCCTGAGTTAGGTTTTATAAAGCCTTAGGGAATACCTCCATTAAGATATCAGGCTACTTACTTCAAAACTGGCAATAGTCATGTTGATTATTTTATAGGTTATAAATATTTTTCAAAGTGATTCTAAATTACTTCAGTTCTCTTGTCTTCTTAATTTTCTTATGCATTTAGTTGGGGGAATCAAACTCTCTAAAAAATTCAATCAGGTGGAATGCTGCTTGCTTACTCAATCAGTACCTAGTGTTTCCAGAAGACAGTCCCTGGCTAAGAAACCAAGTGGTATACTGAGTTGCCTCTGTTCCTCAGAAGGGCATCTCTGCTGGTTTTAAGCTTTCTATGTCTAATATTATCAAAGTGCTTTTTAATGAAAAACTGTTTGTTGTCACTGTGACCAGTTTTTAATTATCCAAGTTAATATCTCTCCTCAAACACTTTTGCTCTACAAGTTCCTATGCCCTGTTTATACCCTGCCCTTTCCCTTTTGAAAAAGCAATTATATCTGTAATTGCTGGCTTAGTACATGCCTTCCTCACATAACCATGAGGACAGTTCCCTGACAGCATGGAAAATGGGACATTCCTCTTCATCTCTGTATCCTAGTATCTGGCCCTGCTCCTAGAACATGGTAGGTACTCAAAAAATATGGAAGAAATGAATGAGTGAAATTCTATTAATAAATGGCTTCTGATCTGCAAACAACTTCCACAATCATTATTAATCTTCAAAATCCCCATCTGCATTTACCTAGGTCTTCTGACAAAATAAAATAAGGGTAATAGTTTTAAACTAAAACTTCCAAAATGTCTTCCTTCAAAAATCCATTATTTGGAATATGATTTATTTAAACTGTTACATATATTAGTGATATCGAGAATGAGAGGGCAATTTTCAAAGTACTCACATTAAGAATTTTCTTTCTCTTCAAGTTTCTTAGTTGAGACAGCATTCATTTTTTTCAGAAAGACACAGAGAGCATCAGGTAGTTCATAAGGCCTTTGTTCATATAAGTGAAAATGGAAATATACAGGTGGACTGAGATCATATCATTCTTTTGCCATATATTTTCAGCCAGATACACTACGGAGAAATCCCTTCCTCCTGTAATGGAGATACAGTGGGAGCCAGAAAGTGCACATAAAATCACTTGAATATACAGATTCTGATTCCAAGAGCTTATAAATCTAATTTGGCAGAAATATATGAGATAACATAATAGGAGACATTTCAATTGCTGGACAAAATTTAAGCAGAACTGTGACCTAACATATAGGGGTGAGATTTCCTCAATCATCACAAATGGAAGTTAATTCAAGTACATGTTTAACTTTAAAGATTAAGCAGACTTTTATTTTGTGTCATAGATTTTTAATAACTTTCTTTTACCACAAAATCATGAGGTAAAACTGTCCATATGAAACCCCATTATTCCACAAAATCTTTTTTAAAAAGTCAGAGATAGAAATCTGTACAGACACCCATAGACTGGCCAAACTAGAGTATTTAGACCTAATGGAAATTCTCTTTCAAGAGCTGGTTGCTTATGTTAATCTTTGTTGGATAAAAATGTTGATATAAATAATGTACTAGTTACATTCATATCTCTCTAACTTTGTTCCCTGAGGTACTAATGCCTCAGGAGGTTAACAAGGGTATTTGAAGTGAAGGAATTTAGTCAAACATGTTGTGGAAGCTGCATTAGGCAAATTTAAGGAGTATATTTTACTGCAGGGACTTTTCAAATTTAATTTCCATTAAAAAAAATAGAACGTAAACAAATTCCAAATCTTCAGTTATTAATTCTCTACTCATTTTTAACTTTCTTAGTTTATTTTTTACCATTAGGTTTCAAAAATTTATATAGTAAAGTATAACTTATTTTTGTAATAATATATTATTACAAAAGAAATTTACATTATCATATTATTTATCGATTATCATATTATTTACATTAGTTATTAATTATCATATTGTTACACAAGAAATTCTCACTTGCGCTAAGTAAAAACAGCACCTCAGGAAAGTTTTGAAACATGATCAGATTTATTTTTCTTTCTTTCTTTCTTTCTTTCTTTCTTTCTTTCTTTCTTTCTTTTCTTTCTTTCTCTTTCTTTCTTAAGATTTTCTTTATTTATTTGAGAGAGAGAGCGGGAGCCGTGGGAGGTGGGAGAGACAGAAGCAAAGGAGAGGGAGAAGCAGACTCCCTGATGAGCAGGGAACCTGACATGGGGCTCGATCCCAGGACCCTGAGATCATGACCTGAGCCGAAGGCAGACGCTTAACCAACTGAGCCACTCAGGTGCCCCCAGGATCAGATTTCTTTAAGAGATAATTAGTAGTAAAGCCAGGACATGGACTTTCCTTTAGTGTTATGCTTTTTCCATTGAAACAGCAACAAAAACATAGTATTTAATGAACTCTATGTGCTAGACACCAGTCTCAACGTTTCACGTATCCCCACATAAAACTCTCATAGTACTCATACGATATGGGTAACATAACTCTATGTTGACTGAGAAGGCAGATACACAGAAATGTCTTTTAAGCAATGTTATTACTAAATTTAGAAAATATTGTGTGATAACTTTATTCCCCCTCCTTAAACTGGCGATTAAAACTTACACTATGTAACTTCTGCTCAATTTTGCTGCGAACCTAAAATTGCTCTAAAAAAATAAAATCTATTAAAAACAACAACTTACATTGTGGAGTGGTACCCAAGACGAGGTGGTTGCCACTGCCTGTGGTGGTGTTTGTAATCTCTGTTTAACTGTTTCGTGATTATCTATCAGCACTAGAGATCGTGTGTGTGTGCGCGCGCGCGTGTGTGTGTGTACACAGACAGTTCCAAATCAA
Source organism: Ailuropoda melanoleuca (assembly GCF_002007445.2). NCBI lineage: Eukaryota > Metazoa > Chordata > Mammalia > Carnivora > Ursidae > Ailuropoda > Ailuropoda melanoleuca. The sequence continues at coordinate 23,148,480 of NC_048237.1, forward strand.
AACAGATAATAATATAAAAACAATGAAAGCAATAGCAAAGGTTTGATGAGTTCCTACTCCATGAATAATTATAAACCCTTCACATGTGTGCACCTATTCAGTCTTCAAATCAACCCTATGAGATGAAAGTGAAACAGAATGAAATGATGTGTCCAAGGCTGAACAGCTAGAATGGTGGGGCCAGGATTTGAATTTAGATAATCTCGCACTTGATCACCTTGTGTACTGCCACCATCTGAATGAACAGGACACCATCATTGGAATAAGACTTTAAACTTCAATAAAGAATATCACTCACTGTGCTTATTCGCTGTAGGATCTTACATGTCTAAACAGAAACGAGGTCTGAGCAGCTCTATTATGGGTGGTTTGAAGCAGGATTTTGAATCATGATTCCCTTAAATAATGATACTCCTTTTACTGTCTTCCCCATAGAGAAGAAATTCTCTTTATTCAGATATTAAAAATTTGTCAATAAAAATGCTTCTTCCCACTCAAATTAACTAAATGATGTACTTTCTTCAGCCTAGCATAAGGAACACAGATCACGGCAAAGAGATCATGTGCCAGATAAGACGAGTCTTGGTCATAGAATGGTACTTGGCTAAGGACAGGGATGGAAGCTTGATACTGTCTTCACCATCGCAATAAAAGGCACTGCCATCTACTCATTTGCTCAAGCAAAAAATAAATAAACAAATTGGATTCCTTTCTCAGTTTATGAATGCTGATCAATGAATCAGCATGTTTTAATGGCTCTACTTTCAAATGTATTCTAAATCACTCTATACCTCCGAATTATCTCCTGAACTACTGCCACAATCTCCTAACTGCTTCTCCTGTATAACAGTCTTTTACAAATATATCACAGATCACGCCAATGCTTTACTTAAAAAACTGTGCTCAATACTTTTAGAAGCAAATCCAAACTCTTTGGTAGAGTCCACAAAGGGCATGGGATCTGTACCCTGCCTATCAGTTTGATGTCTACTCCATTCTCCCACTTATTCACTACCTTCTAGATATATATGTCTACATATATTGTCTAGATATATTTTTGCCTTCCCACCTCAGGGACGTCGTCCTTGGTTATTCCTCTACAACGTTCTTTCTTGTCATTAACATCCAGGTCACCTTTTCAATCAATCTTCAGGCCTCAGACTACATTATACTGTGGTATACCCACTCTTCATTTCCCACTTAGCTACTCAGTCTATCACATTATTTTATGCTCTTCTTAGGATTCATCGCTACATGAAATTATTTGCTAATGCTCCCCATCTTTCCCACTGGATATAAATACTGTTTCTCTTGTTCACTGATTTATCCTCAGTATGAAGAATGGTGCTGAGGACATTGAGAAACCCAATAAAATTCTTACAATGAATGAATACACCATTTTGTGGGTAATAAATGAAAATGGCATTAATAATTTTGCCTGGAAAAGCAAGTCTGCACAAATTAATTTATAAAGATTATACCTAAAGTGAATTTTGAGCATTTGATAACCCATAATGCATAGACACAAATGATGATGTATCATTCCAGAACACAATACTATGAGATGAACATGTCATAGAAAAGAATGCTGGACATGAATAAAGGAGAAATCCAGAAGATGCAAGGCCATTACTCGACATAAAATTGCAAAGAATGCTTATAATTTCCTTAGTGAGAAAGAATTAGAACTGAATATCATGGAACTCTATATTATCTTTTTATATTATCTCACCATTATCTGAGACTGATAATGATTGAAAGATTTGTGTGTATGTATAGGCGTATATGTAAAAATATGTGTATTATGTATACAGCTATCCTTATATTTTATCCTCATATGATTTCATCAATTTCGTTGTACAATAACATATGCATGGTCCTATCCTCAGTTTGTGAATTGAATTATGCTCAAAAAGCCTTTATTATTTTGTATAAATTATTATTTCATGTAGCATTTTACAAAAATGTTATTAAGGTTAATAACTTGGGGTGTGTGAGTGTGTGTGTGGAGAGAGGGAGAGAGAGAGAAAGAAAGAGAGAGAAGAATAGGAAAAAGCTCCATATATGAAGAACAGCTCCATATATATATAAAGATCTCTGTATAGAGAAGAATAACAGGGAAAAACACCACTTAGAGAAGGCTGTCCCAGCAGGATCTATTATTTGAGATTGAATGATGATAATAAGATATCAGACTATAAAAACATGTATGTATGAAAGTTCTGGATGCAGATTCTTGAAAACTGTATTCTTTTTTAAGGTGATATTTTTCATTTTGAAATAAATACATTCCAAATATTAAGAATCAAATATAAACTTGATTCTGAAAATTAGTCTTTATACAGGTTAACCAGAATGTCTTTATTTTCCGGTAAGAATGCATAACTCATCATGAAAATTTCTGCACTTCTCTAATGTAAGGAGAAAATACCTCATTGAAACCTTAAAACTATCCATAACAACAATTTCTGTGAAACACAATTAAACTTTGGAACTCCAAATTAATCTTTTCAACTATGAGAATGACTGGATAATACTGATATGGTATTCTCCTGACTAACTACCCTAATTCACAAGTAATAACAAACAACAAAGTGAGAAAAAAAAAAAAAGCTCCTTAGATTTTTCCCTTCAATTTCCAATTAAGTATTCAGTTTGAAGTGGCACACAAAATAGAATATGGTTTCAACGCAACACGTCCCTAGAAAAGCTTCTCTGTGAACTGATCATCAAATTAAAATAGCAATTCAAAAAAAAGGAAAGAAAAATCTGGCAAGATCAGTAAATGTGCTTTAGTGAAATCAAGGAATAATTTATCTTTCTTGGGAGTTTAGTATCAGTTTATTTCCTTCTTAGGTGCAGCTAATCCATAGATCAAGACTAACTGCGTGATAAATTCTAATCTTGGCATGTTCCAACGATAGATCTCTCAATAATGAGAAGAACATCTCTCACACAATCTGCACTGATTCAAATGTTTACCAGAACCGTGTGAAGCTCCCCTAACTCACCTCTCACTAGCACTTTCTAAGGAAAATAATTGCTAGACAATTGAAACAAATTCACCACTTGAGAAAGTATCTGGCATCACATTAACTCCCAGGAAAGAGAAAAATGGTTCTGCTTTTCTGACCCTGTCTCTTGACTCCCACCACCTACTTTAGTACTCAGTTGCAATTAAGTCTTGCTTCAAATGAGAACATTGCAACCAAAAAAAAAAAAAAAAAAAAGGGAGAGGACCTCAGAGAATGAGGAGATTGTGTGTTTGTAATTTATGTTTGGACAGATAATAACAAAGTGACATGCATGGAGAACCTGGTCCAAAGACTTCTTTTTTCCTTATTACACTAATCAAATTGGTAAGTGCTAGGAGTATTTAGAAGAGTGTAGCAAATAGTATCTGCAAACCCTAACCCTCAGAAATCACAGTAATCCCTCCCTTCCCTTTACCTACCAGCCCTCAGCTCTCTCTTGCTATTCCATAACCAAAAATGTCAATTTTCTTTAAATCTTTCTCTGTATTCCCATCAGTTTCAGCCTTTTCTGGGAGAAATAGTAGGTATTATTTCCTTTTTGCCTTCAGAGAACACATCTGAGACATTTTGTAAAAGTACAAAAAAAGTAATGGCTTTTCATAACATTTTACTATATTGACAATGGTGGCATGATGGCAGTTTATGGGAAGTTTGTTTTTTAAGAGCAGATTTATTTAAATACTGTCAATCAAAAAACAATCAAATTCAGTAACATTTTTATTTAAATTATCACACAGTTTAAAGAGCACCTGACATTCACCAGCCGTGGTCTACTATGATTACTTTGGTGTATTTGCTTCCAGACATTTTTTTTCCTCAGGTAACTCATGATAACTTACAATATGCAGAGAATTCCAGAGCTTGCTGTTCTTCCCCAGCAATATTAATGAATGTCCTTCCTCCTCTATAAAAATGGATCTTTATCATATGTTAAAGGGTTCAGGTATCAAATGCTACAAATCAGCTAACCTTCTATTGGCCATTTAGATTGTTCACAGCATTTATATGAAGAAAGAGAGAGACAGAGATACTTTTTCAAAGAATTATTCTTCCAAAATATTAACCTATTGCTTTTACAGAAAATAATTTTAGGTTCTATTTTTTAACTCTAGAAGCTTTGATTTTTTTAGCAATTTCACAGTTCAAAGGGTCACTATAATTCTATTAAATAGATCATACCTGGGTCATCTTGTGATGCCAAAAAGTAACAAAAGTGGCTGGAAAAAAGGGTACTGAAAAGATAAATTGGGGGCATATCAAAAGGGCACAGAAGCCAACCTGAAACATATCCCACTGGCCAAATTCGGAACAACTTGATCAAGAAAATAAAAAATGGCGATTTTAGATTATAACCCAAGGAATAAAATAAATATCCATGATTCTCCACTTATGTCAATAAAAAGCCGAAGACATAAATGGAGAGAAATGACAATTATTTCTTAAATAAAATTTCAATCAGTAAAATGTAGAAGAAATGGGAGAATTTTAAAATCCTCGTTGTATCACCACTGTGGTAAGTGTCATAGTCCTGCTCCTTTGAAGGAAGTCAGTGAGCAAAAATTTAGTGAGCAGGACATCTCCTAAAAAATACTATGTACAGTAAGCAGAATAGTGTCCCCTCAAAGATGTCCACATCCTAATCACAAAACCTGTGAATGTTTTTCTTCATGCCAAAGAGGAATTAAGGTTGCAGATGAAACTGAAGTTGCTACTCAGCTGACCTTAAAACTAAGGAGGATATGTCGAATTATCCGGGCGTGCCCCAATGGAAGCACGAGCGTCCTTAAAAGTGGAAGAGGTCAGACTGTTGCAGTGTGAAAGGGTCTTGATCCACCATTACTGGCTCTGAAGATGGAGGTTAGGGGGCCACAAACCAAGGAATATGGGTGGCTTACAGAAGCTAGAAAAGGCAAGAAAATAGATTCTCTTCTAGGGCCTGCAAAAAGGTACACAGTCCTATTGACACCTTGATTTTATTCAAGTGAGACCTGTGTCTAATAATAAAAAAACTGTAAGACAATAAATGTATGTCGTTTTAAGTTGTTTGTGGTAATCTGTTATGGCAGTGATTTTTAAAAAAAGATGCACTTAGTAATTACAAAAAGAAAAAAAAAAAGTTTATAGTGGAGAACCCTGGCAAATTAGCTCACTGATGAAGATTAACACTGTCATTAATGCCCATCTCCACCACATGCCCCCAGATACGAGGTGAAGAAAAGGACATATCATCTCTCTGGTAGTCTTCAAATAATGCATAGCCTTAAATCTAACCATGATAAAACATCAGCCACACCCAAATTGATAGATACTTACAAAATAAATGACAATACTTCGAAAGCATCAAGGCTATGAAAGACAAGGAACCATCATCACAGACTGAAGGAGACAAAGGAGACATGACAACTAAATTCAATGTGGAGTGCTAGATTGTATCCTACGACACAGAAAGGGCATTAATTTTTAAAAAAGTGAAATCTTTAAAGGTTCTAGAATTTTGTTAATTTAGTACTGGTACTGTGTAACAGTTAATTTCTTACTTTTGATAAATGTTGCCTGGCTATGTACAATGTCAGCATGAGGGGACGCTAGCTGGGTGGAGGGCATATGGGAATGCTACACTATTTCTCAACTCTTCTAGAAGTCTAAGATATCAAAATTCATATATATACACACACACACATATATCCACACACATATACATATAGGGTGGCTCAGAATAGTACGTCAAAATTGCACTAAAATGAAATTTTTTCCCTTAAATTCTCTGAAGAAAGTGGGCGTTTAAATTACACTTTATTGAAAAATACTTTAACACCCTTCAACATCCCTATACAGAAAACAATTTCACTTCCTGTTCCTGGAAGTTTCCAGCTTCTGTGGTATTTCTGTGTTTGTATTTAATATTTCCTTTACTCCTAGACATTTTATTGACATGATATTTACTAGTTCTCAACACTTTCCATTAGAAAATGTTCTCAGGATTTGATAATGATAGACACTATCATTTTGTCCTTCGAGGTGACTTTTTTCTATATTCATTTTCTACTGATATTAAGTGAAGGTTAATTTACCTAGTTTCATTTTATTGTCTAGATGGATGTGTGCACTATTATTTGAGACCAGTTTTATCAGGTAGTGCTAAAAATGCTATCCCAAATCTGAAGTTTGTGATGCGAATGTCAGTGTTGGTGCAGGCTCTCCCAATAAGACATTAACACTGAACCATATTTTTCAAGGGCAAGGATTTTGCAAATTTACAGAAATACACAAGGGATTAAGAGACTTATCAGATAAGCTAAATTTAAATCGTCTGATAACTTCAAATGAGAATTTCTGTTTGAAGATCCACCTTGGGAGCTGCTGTAATTCCCATCCCACTTGGGTTACTTCTTTTCCCTAACTCTCCCCATTCTTATATCCTCCCTCTTTCTCCACATGCCAGGTTGCCTTCTTCTGCCCTAACTCTCCCCCTTCTCATATCCTCCCTCTTTCTCCACATGCCAGGTTGCCTTCTTCTGCAACTTACCAACACATGGAGCCTTTTCATCATCTGTTTCCTTTAAAGTTACAAAAACTAAAACTATGAGATTACTGGTTGTTGTGTGCTCTGGATTATTGATAGCTGGGCAATGGACAGACAGGTGGAGGATGTGAGGTCTGTGTGAGACTCTGCCGGTCCATACTGCACTGACTGTAGACCGTAGCGTCCACGTAGCGTCTAGAACCATTTGCTTAAGTAATAATCAGAATCAGCATGATCACGATTTTAAGGCTTAGGAGTGACATAATTCCAATTTCTAATATACATCATCATATTGTTTAAGTGATGATAAAATCTGGATACCCATGGGAAGACGGGTAGAAAGAGCACTTAAGTCAAGAAGCTTTGGTACAAATGTCCACCTGCGTTCTTTACTTACTCAGTGATCTTGGGAAAAGTGGATAATCTTTCTGGACTTCAATTATATTCTCTTTTAAAATTAAATAAGGATTAAACTGATGAAAGGAGATAAACTGAGTGTTCTCAGAACACTGTGTGTGTGTGTGTACACACATATACACACATACACATGTGCATATCTTTTGACTTTAACAATCTCAGTCACGAAAAAAATCAGTAGAAAATAATATATGGAGTTCTACTATATGACTCTTTAAAGACTGCATAAGAAAATAAAGCATCTTAATATACAAAGAATAGATCCTTAATTTTCGTTTTTCATGTAATCTAAATATTGAAGTTGAACAGTACAGACAGAAAGACAAAAAAGCATATACACATGCATGGGATGAGGAGGGAAAGAGAGGGAGAGAGACAGAGGAAGAGGGAGAAGGAGGGAGAGAAGGAGGAAGAGAGAGAAAGAGAGGAGTTTCAAGTCAGGGTTCTGACAATTAGTAGTTGTGTTATCTTGGGCAAATCACTTAACAATTCCGAGCTTCACTTTCCTCACCTGTCAAATGAGTTGCTCTGATCATTAATGAGATAAACAATCCATGTAAAGGGCCTAGCAAACTATCTGCTACATGGATACCATAGTTAATACATGTTAGTTTCCCAGTCGTTACTAATAGGTATGGAGTATACTTAAATCATTGTGCAAAAGGGAGAAAAAGGACTCACACAAATGAATTACTTAGGGATTTAAAGCATTCTGCTAGTGCTTTTGACTTTTCCCTTACTAATCACTAGTAAGTAGAAAAATGACTAATTTCAAATTCAATTCATAGTTCTATCAATGGGGATAAAATGTATTTAATATATAAATATAGATCAGTGTATACATTATATATGTGGGAATCATTTGGAAGAAAAAAGTAGAGAAAAAGGGATCTATATATCTTAGTACTGGAAAAGAAATTGCCTAATCATAAAAGTATATCCCCATACATAAAAGAGAGGACTAGCTACTTAATTATGGGTAGTAAGGAGAGACAAGATAATCACCTGGTATTAATTACAGGTAAAATCTAACTATCTATCTATCTATCTATCTATCTCACTATCTATCATCTATCTATGACACACACACACACACAGAGGTAAGTATTTGAAAAGCAACATCTGAGTATGGGATATATAAATTTTGGTATAGTTACTCTGGGTTCCAATACTTCAACACCCAGTAAGAAAAGGAATGCAATGTTTTAATTAAAACCAATCCTGCAATATAAAAATCGTACTTTATGACAGCAGTGCACTCAGTTACTATACTTAGCTCTAGTGGGAGTGTCACACACTAAGAAGAGTGACTGCACCTTCCTAAAAATATCAGCTTCCCTTAATTTTTAGCTAAGCCAACATTTCCTTGTGTATCGCCAGACATTTCTTGAATGCATTTCTGAAATGCAAGTATTGGCTGCTGTATATATTCTCCCGATCTTCCATCATTTCTTAAATGGGGACTGGGCACATTTTCACACCACTAGACCCACACATTAGTGAGAGTTGGGGCTCTGAAGTGTAGACCAGCATGTCTTAGCACACCTGGAAATCAGCTTTCTTGAGCCTCAAGCTATTTTCACTCACAAAACCCTTTACCCACAGTTTAACCGTCCGGTTTAGCATTTTCTGTGACCTATGAAGCACAGCTACCATTGTGCTCATACTGTTTAACTTGCTCTGTAAAACCTTCTAGGGTCACCATAAGTTGCCATTTGCATTCATGGTAACAACTGGCAAATATTAAAGGCTTATTTAAGCCTCCTGAATCTTTCCTCTACAGGGGAGCACATGACTTTATGTCTCTGCCACCAATGCCGTGATAGAGGACCACAGTCCCTCCAGACTAGGTTACCGAAACAGCCTCCCTGGGCTTTATGCTTTAGGATTCATCCCTCTCAAATTCATTCCTTATGACCTTGGCAGAACATAGCCCATAAAACAGTATTTGTATCAGTTCGTGTCTTCCAGAAAATCTACAGTGTTCCCACCTGACTTAGCAAAAACCTTCAGCCTTTTTCTTGGACTCTTCCTTCTTTCTCTCTCCCTAAAGTGGGTACCATTCTGTCAGACAGCCCATCCTTGTCAGGAAAGGCCTCCTCCTGCTCAACTCTGCATTCTGTGCACCCAACAATTCAACAGTTAAGATCATAGCTTATGGTTTTCTTTAAACTGGGCCATCTCACAGAAAAGGTGTCCATGAATACATCTCTAATATCCAAAGCCTTCTCTTTTCTCTACTGGAGAGGTTGCCCCTCTCATATAGATAAATGGAAGAGAAGAGATTCTGGTGTTAAAAAATGGCTGGAGGTTTTAATCCTCAACTAAAATTTCAGGCATTCTAGTGGAATGGGGGTTAGAAAGAGGTCTAATGTTGTTATATCTGTTTATGTATGAACTGTGCTTATGTATGAACTGTAGTCCATTTCTAGTGGTCCAGACAGAGCAGATGGAATTTTCTTTTTATATATAGTATATACAGTGTTACTTATGATATATATTACTACATATAATATATACTATATGCATATTATACAATGTAACTATATAAATGTATAACTGTATATATAGATAAACAGATATCTAATTCTATATATAAACTTGTATATAATATCTATAAAGAAGGAATTCCAAGTGGAGATCACAGGTAGAGTAGGAAGGAAAAGCCAGGAAAATGGACACACTCATCTGCTATAGTATACTATACTTTACGGGTCAACCCACCACATTTCCTTGTAATACCTCAGGTCTCCAGGGAAACCTGGACAGGTCACTTCTTAAATAAAGTCATTGGCTCTGACCTGAGTCCATCCAAGCTCACTGATCTCCTTCGGCCAGAAAGAGAACAGGACCTGCTCTGAGTTTTGCCTGTCCCTCTGTGTGTTCACCAGAGTCACACACGCATATTCAGACCATGACATTGCTGATTCTGTAATGTTGACTACAGAAGACAATGTTCGTTGATTTGTCTGTCCTTACCACCATGTGGAAAGCTGCTGAAAGATTTGGCATATTAATAATTTTTCTACCTTTAGTGCCTAGAATTGTGTATTTTTCTAATTTCTTTAAACTCACCTCTATGAGAAGTAACCCTCTCCATTCCAAAGCAGTTAATTAAATAGGGGCATAAACATTGAATAATGGAAAATTGTAAGGGCCACCTGTATTGGAATCTTTTTTTTTTTTTAAAGATTTTATTTATTCATTTGACAGAGATAGAGACAGCCAGCGAGAGAGGGAACACAAGCAGGGGGAGTGGGAGAGGAAGAAGCAGGCTCATAGCGGAGGATCCTGATGTGGGGCTCGATCCCAGAACGCTGGGATCACACCCTGAGCCGAAGGCAGACGCTTAACCGCTGTGCCACCCAGGCGCCCCTGAAATCTTTCTTTAAAGATTTTATTTATTTGGGAGAGAGAGAGTGAGAATGAGCTGGGGGGAGGGGCAGAGGGAGAGGGAGAAGCAGACTCCCTACTTGAGATCATGACCCTGAGATCATGACCTGAATTGAAGGCAGATGCTTCACGGACTGAGCCGCCCAGGCACCCCTGGAATCCTAAAGCAAGATATTTTACCTCTTTGTGCCTCAGATATCTCAACTGGACTGGGAGAATTAAATTTAATAATGTACCCAACTGTAGCCTAGTCTGGAGCATAAATCTCAGTAAATATTAGCTATTATTTGTATTCATTTTATATCTTTGGATTCTATTTTATATCTTTGATATGCTTCCAATTATTCAAGCCATATTATATATCTTTCCATATATATATATATGTTTGCATCACATTAGTGGCCATAGTATTTCCTCATGCTTTATACTCAAATCCACCCATAGTTTGTACACAGAATGGGTTCGCCAAATTTCAAATGGAGTACAGGACAGAGTGAAGGCAACAAATGACAGAAAGGTCCTGAATGAAACAAATCAGCCTTTAAATGTGATCAGGGAACTGGGACCATTCTCGTAATTTAAGAATATGATCAGAATTTCTTTTGCAGCTGATCTTTTAAATTAAACAAACAAGCACAGCTGGAAAAACACATGCAAATTTTGGTATTTCGGTCCAGCAATATGCAAGCATATCCACAGTAGGAGTAATTTACTGAAGAAGCCTCATTAATGAGCTCTAGCACTGGTTTATTCTGAGCAGTCATGCTATACTCTAATAAAGGCAATATTTTCCCGAGTACTACATAAGGTCATATCTTATGTACCATGTCTCTCCCCACAAAATCCCAGTCCTTTTCGTCAAGAATCTTTTCCCATTGTAGACAGCTTGTCAAATACACGTGGGGCCGTGCATCAGCATCTCATCCTGAAGTACCTCCAGAAGGAACTGTCACATTCCAGTCCACATTTGGACATGATTCAGACATACCGACGGATGGATGCATGCAACCTACCCATTTACTAATCGTACTCTGTTATCAGCTGTTTGTGCATTGATTTAACTTCCTACGACATTTGCAAACCTAAAGCCTCAAAGGTTAATCTACATGGAACATATCTTAGCTCACCTTCAAGATAAGGTCAGTTTTTACAGCTCTGCAAAGAAGGACGACCAAGAGCATACCAAAAGCAAACGTCCCACTCGAGAAAGAGAAGTTGGTACCTTTGTGCGTGAAGCTTCAGATGTACCCCTACCCCTGAAAGAAATACCACTGCATAGAACCCAGTAGGGGGACACTGTGTTCTGACCTTACAGCCTGGCACACTACATTTTTTACAAACGATTTCAAATATTTCTAATCAGGCTCTAAACAGCCCCCACTCCTGAGATATGTAGGCGAGTACAGCAAATTCACTCCTCCAGCTCCATGATGCCATTTTCGAGAGACGGGAGTCGAGAATATGCTGCGTCTCTATCCCTGCAGCTGCGATCGCAAGCTGGAAGAAGGAAATGTCAGCAATGCAAACAGCAAAAGAAGAACCAGACCAATTGGTGCCGCTAGTGCCTGATTCATTAGCAGGGGCCAGGGGTTATTTTCCAGGGTAGAGAAAAGCTGGCACAAATGCTTGGCCATGTGCTCCAAGCTCTATCAGGGAAAGGAATTGATCATTTGGATAAGTTAAAAAAAAAGTCTCTCGCTGCCTCACTGTCTCTTATGTGTGGTGTTACTGTACGGCTTTAGGAACAAGCATAGTGTGTCTATTTTTAGGGCAAATGTGCCTACTCTATCTTCGCCAACTAAATCTTTCTACATGACTAATTTGCAAGTTGAATTATCTTGGTAAATAGGCTGACTCACTAGCAAATAATCTGCAGAATTTAACTATGCGTTAGGTTTCTGTAGTGAATTAGGTCCTTTTGTCTTGCTCAGGATGCTGAAATGAACTGCAGTAGTGCTCTGGTTAATAATAAAAAAAAAAAAAAAAGGGAGAAAAGTTATTCCAAAGGCAAGAAGAGTCTTTCTTTAGAAGAGTTTGGTATGATGGAGATAAATATAGCAGGCTATATTGAGAGACACGGCATTGAGTTAAGTCAAATAAGGAAATGAACCACAGTTCAGATAGCAACGTGCATAATTGGTGCACATATATATGTTGTGTGTGTGTGTTTCCTATACATATTTATACAATAATTTATACTTACATAATCATTTAACACAAAATGTGCATAGCAATCACCCAGCAGTTGTTCAAGAAACATTCGTGAGATGGATAAACTGAAATGCGAGGTTAACTTTCCCACATAGTCAACAGGTCCTCCCCCCCTGCTGCTCCCCCCTCTATGCCTGTGACGATTCAGTAGTGGGAAGACACATTTTACTTCATAGATACAGAAGGATATTTCCCTTTTCCTCATGTGGTTAAAAACAATACCAAATAATTTGTAACTCTAGGGATAATGATTGACATTTTTAGAAAGATACATTTTTATCCAAATATTTTTTAAACATGGCAGGATTCAAATTTGATGTACGTGAGTACCTAGCCGTGGGGGATGTGTGGGGGATGGGGAGAGGGAGCTTGGAAGTAGTTTATCAGCAGAAGGATTAGGAACTTCTGGTGCACGGTGATAATAAAAAGCAGACGGACTTTTAGCCAGTTTTCTTTTCTTTTCTTTTGTGAATTCTTGACAGACATTGCACCTCCTTATTGCGTGCACTGCCTTCTTACCTTATTAGACTGAACTGCTCCCATCAGCTCTCCCTCCTGGGCCAGGATTCTCTGCACAAACCTATGGCAGGAATGCAGGCTGGGTGTTTCAGACAATGCCACTGCTCTATCCACAATGCTCCTGATTCCTTTACCATCTTGTGCACTGGCTCCAAGTGTGTTCACTCCCAACAGCAAGCGCCTGTGGTTCCCTAGAGAAGGGACGCCCTCAAGCTCTGGACTTGGCCTTGCCTGCACACAGGAAGAGATGAACCCGTGTGGGCAGATCTCAGCGAGAGCATATAGATACTCTGTCCTGAAAGGACAGCTCTGAACTGTGATCTCCACTATCTCCAGAGCCCCCTGAGGGACTGAGTCCAGGGTACTTTCCGTGGGACTTTGTTTGATCTCACATCCTTACTTGTCAACCTTCCTCTCCCTGTGCCATCTCTCACTCCTTGGAATACTTTCTAATAAACCACTTTTTCATGAAACTTGTGTTAGGATCTGCCTCTGGGGAGAGTTAGGGCAATCTTAGACACGTAAGTGTTACAGCTAGATCTGGTAGAACTGAGAATCACTGGACTATTTTTATCTTCTTCTAGAAGAGAGCGAAAAAGAATAGACTATTCTAGCTTGTATCTTGGTAGCTCCAAGTTCATAAACGAAAAGCTAATATAAACCCCATGGTTTTACTCGGCACAATTGTACCCTTGCTGTAGGCTTCCAGAGATTCCCTGGGAAGAGAAACATCAAAAAAAATAGAAAACAAAAAGACCTTCCTCTCACTCTAAGGGTGCCCTTTGCCTCCACAGTTATGCATAGATGAGGGAAAGATATGACTATCTTCCCTGGAATGCAAGGCATTATTTTATAGAAATTCATCACTTCTTTTATCTCAGACCCTTATCTCTTTCAAAGGTAGAATTAAATTCGAGGTCACAGCTAATAGCTGAATACATATGGCAAGCCCTGATTCCATTTAGGGACTGCACATTCACATTCTAAAGCATTCCATACCATCAGTATTACAGTATAATTGGAAAGACAGATCTGTGCACAGCAACTGTAAAGTAAGGAAGAAAATACACACCTCGCAGAGAAACACAAATAAAGGCTTCTGGGAGCTGAAAGGTGAGATGGATGAACTCTGAGCTGGGTAGCCAGGCAAAGCAGCATGGCCAAGGTAGCTCTTGAGGCCCTTCAATATCAGAGATTTGGTCAAGTCGAGTCAAGGAGGAGGGCTTCCAAGGTGAGAACGTCACGACAAGATGTGCTGCATGGGGACTGGGCAGTAACACTGGAGTCAGGCAGGGTCTGTAGTAAGTTTTCAGGAACGCCCTGAAGACCTCACTGGCTGAATTCACTGCGACTGAAATTCCACTGACCCTAGCTTGTTACAAATTTGCAAAGAAGGGGAATTTTAGCACAGCTCTGATTTCTATCTTAGAGGGAATGGTGTCTGAAATATTTTGAGTCACAGCTGGCTTTGACGGAGAGACGGAAGGTAAGATGGAATTACTACTTTCCTCGGCCAGAGTGAAGCAGTAAGCGAAGAGCGAGGGGAATCTACCACACGCTTTGCACACTTAAAACTTTGGAAGTTTCACAGGCATTTGCAACAGCTATGAACTGTAACTGAATGACAAAGCAAAACATCCACATAAAATACTCTTCTTCATGATGAAGCAAAGAGGAACAGTAAACGTTAGCAATGCATATTAACAATTTTTTTTCATACTGAAAAACTCTTGGATTTAATACAATAATGAATTTATCAGTTATAAATCATGGCAATTTTATTTTTGGTATTAATTATTTATTTACTTGACAGAGAGAGAGAGAGAGAGAGAGAGCACAAGCATGACCTGGGAGCAGCAGCACAGGGAGAAGCAGGCTCCCTGCTGAGCAAGGAACCAGGGCAGGGCTCCATCCCAGGACCCTGGGATCATGACCTGAGCCAAAGGCAGACACTTAACAAAGCCACCCAGGCACTCCAATTATGGCAATTTTAAACAATTAAAATTTGATGAGAAATTATAACTAGAAACCATACCACAGTCGTTTGGTAGCCACCCAGGCACCCCAATTATGGCAATTTTAAATAATGAAAATTTGATGAGAAATTATAACTAGAAACCATACCACAGTCATTTGGTAGCCACCCAGGCACCCCAATTATGGCAATTTTAAACAATGAAAATTTGATGAGAAATTATAACTAGAAACCATACCACAGTCGTTTGGTAGCTAATCCAAACATGAGGAAAATTAAGTTGTATAAGCCTCATAAAATCATTCGGTAATGTAAATTTCTTAAAAAGTCAGATAAGCAATGGAAGCAAGGCATTTTCTTTGGCTACACTGAAGGACTTGTTAGAAAGACTGAGGAATAATCTAATTTTAACTACTACAGTAAGCATATATATAAATACTTGATCAACAAAGATATTAAACACCTATAATGTAAGCACGAGGATTGCATTGTTAAAGTAGACAGACTCTCTTTTATCATAGAATAGATGGTTTTGTGAAAATCAGGTTAGTGATAGGTACAAGATACGACAACTAGCAGAGGAGCAAAATAAATAATTGGTGGATAAACCATAAATGTGCACACAGGTTATTATGCCAATAGGCAGAACAGCCTTCACAGAAATATAAACCAGTACCTGTAATTTAAATGAAACATCACAGAAACATGATACCACAAGTGCAAAGCTAAGAATGATGGAAAACAGCTGCCACAGTCTATCCTGGGATAGACCCAGAACGTCAGATGCACACATTCTGTGCAGCAGAATAAATATTTTTCTATTTGATTTCAGAAAATAGATAAACCAGTCAAATATATTGATTCCAGTTCTCACTTAGGAAAAAAAGAAAACATGTAGTAGAGAAAAGATAAACAGAACTGTGTATAGAAATTGTTGAGAATCAAACACAGAATTTATCCTATGATTTATCAAGGTTGGCATCAGTTTGTAATAATCATACT
This sequence comes from Ailuropoda melanoleuca, assembly GCF_002007445.2. Lineage (NCBI taxonomy): Eukaryota > Metazoa > Chordata > Mammalia > Carnivora > Ursidae > Ailuropoda > Ailuropoda melanoleuca. The sequence continues at coordinate 23,164,555 of NC_048237.1, forward strand.
GGTAATAGAGGTAACGGATAACATAATTTGAATTCTTATTATATGAAAAGCAATCGGCTCAGGGATACATAAACATTTATTCATTTATGCCTTTATTCATTGAAATGATGCTTACTGAATGTCTATTTAGTGCCAGGCACATCACACATGCTTCAGATACAATGATGCATAAACAGCAAAAGTTCCTGCCCTTTTGGAGCTTACTTTCTGGTGGTGAGAGGCTGTGATAAATACTTAAAAGAGGAAGAATGCAATCTAATTCCAATAACAGGATGAGAATGAGTTAATCCTTAGCTAAAGTGGCCGAGAAAGGCCTCTCTGATGATTTGAAGAGAGACTTAAATGAGAGAGTAAGGGAGGCCACTGTCTGGAGGCTCAGCCTTCCAGACAGAGGGAATAGGAAGGGGACAGCCAGGAGTAAGGGACACACTTAACCTGGTCAGAGACCCACGTGGAGGCCTGTGCCCAGGGGTGCTGTGAGCAAAAAGAGTGGCCCATGAGTCCACAGGAGGCAGGAGCTGAGCATTAATACACTCATCCTTACAATGATTCTATAAAGGGCGTGTTATTATATTGCATATTTCCACTTGGACAAACAAAAGCTTAAGCATTAAATAAGTGGGCACAGTGAATGGCGTGCAGGAAGCAGGCCCCAACCCCCACAATCACTACCTCCTTGCAGATACCACGTCTGTGTATAAAGCAGTAAGAGATTTCTAGCTTCAAAATAGACTGGGAAGTGAAAATAGTGTTAATAGGCTCATAAAATGAAAAGAATTACATTTCTCTCTCTCTCTGCCTGCCTCTATCTCTCTCTGTGTTTCACTATTGAAATTTCACTGTATGAAATTTCACTATTTCATAGGTTTGGCAATTCTATAGAAACTATCAACTTTGTACAACGTTTCAATGAAGAATAAATCCAGGGTTAAAACTGAGATGCCAATACATTATCCCCAGCAAGGGAAAACACCTTTCACCTGCAACTGACTAGGGGTGCCATGATGAGGGGATCTCCAGCGCAGGAAGGAGACCCTGAGTATTCGAATTCAGATATCCACATGGGGCAAGAAGGTCCATGACCTTCTGCTGTGGACAAACCTGGGGACACTCTTCAATCCCAGGCCTTCCCTGGCAGTCTTACTTTCCTATCCTACATAGGTTCTAGGGTTACCCCTTTTGCTCCATTTCTATTATATATTCCCTGGATCATAACCTCACTGAGGGCAGGTTTTTTCACCCCTTAGCACAGGCTCCAGCACATTAGAGACACTAAAGAAGTACCTGTTTAAATGAAAGATCTTACTTTTTTTTTAAGATTTATTTATTTATTTTGGGGGAGCAGAGGGAGAGTGAGAATCTCAAGCAGACTCCACACCAGGCATGGAGCACGACGTGGGGCTCGATCTTATAACCCTGAGATCATGACCTGAGCCAAAATCAAGAGTTGGATGCTTAACTGAGCCGCCCAGGTGCCCCAAGAAATGATCCTACTTTTGATGGTGGTTTCCCTTCTTGGAAGCTCCTTGCTGAAGAGGAAAACTCCTTGGTTTAGTGCCTATAAAGCATGTATGTGAGTTTTTCAAAGAGTTACCTGGTATTGGGGCTTTGGTTATGTACCAGACTTGTTAGACAAAAAGAAGGGCAAACTTGGTGACAGCAGGTTTTAAAGACATTGGCCACTTAGCTTCATAGTCTTAACTTGCAACAGTAGTGTAATCATGCACTGAAGGGGGAGTCAATCACCTTTCTCAGACTTATAGCAGCAGTTATACATTGACATCATTATATATCACAATTTCGTTGAGTATTGTCATAGTACGGTTAGCCTACCAGAAGATGAGTACAACAGTCTTCACAGCATCCGCTCTCCAGCGAGCAGCTACTCTCGAGGAAGGGCATGGAGAACGAAGGTGGGAAAGATGGCAAATGCTGAATCTGGGGTTCGGATGAACAAAATTGATGGGAGGAAGCATAGCTCTGTTTGTCTCTTCAATCTACTGCTACGCTTTGTCCCTTTTGGAGGACAAGTGAAGTTCAGGGTTGGGGCATTTGGTACTCACAGCCAAGCTCCATACTGACGATGAGGAGGATGAGAAAAGCAAGATGGGAGAAATAAAACACTGGAAACAGCAGGAAGGTCCTGAAAGAGTATCTGCCCTTGGTCACCTCCATCATTTGATGGTGGCTACCTTTGCTATATATGCATGTCATTCAGGGAATAAGAGTCTGTGTGTTCTGAAAGCAAAGGTTTTTCCCTCCCATAGCCCCCCCCCCCAAATTTGAAAGAATAACAAGTGCAACGATTAGGGTTGCAAGTCACACCTAGTGTAGTCTAATTCTATTTACAGTGTAGCAAGAGTGTTTTCTCTTTTTAATTAGTTGAGTTCATTTTCACCGACTTCATTTTTTATTATTATTATTAGATGGCAAGGAAAGACTTCACAGAAAATTATTATTAAAAAACAGAACTTTAATTTCTCAGTTTGCATTCTTACCCATTCTTTCTCAACCTTTGAGATCATGAAACATAATAAGACAAAATTAAAAAAAAATTCCAGAGGGAGATGGCAATAAAAAATAGAGAAACTAAGAAAATGAAGACGTTATTGGGGGATGAGAGGGAGGAGGGGAGGGGAAAGAGCAAAATTGCTGCACACCAGCTTCAGTGGAAGCCATGTGGTTCCTTTGTAAATGGTCTGGGACAATGATAAGCACAAATAGGAAAAGCAAAGCAATGAGTCAGAAATGGAATTCAATTTCTCAATACCACAATAGTAGAGGGTATGATGGCTGACAAATAGAAAAGAAAGGAAGACAAGTAGAAAAGAAAGGAACACAATGGAACAAAATATAATTTATTTCCATAAATCTCGTAAGGACACAGAAAGCAATGTGGGTCAATACTTTGTTCATGTGACAAGTGCATAGCTTTGTGGTTTTAGACTGAAATATCACTCAGTTATATTTTTCAAGAAACTCTCACAAGGCCACCACTCCCCAGAGTTTATCTCTATGTGCCAACAGAAGGGGAAATAATTATTTATGACTTAAAAAAAAAAAAACCTTGTTAGTAATAATTATATAAAAAAATCACTGGCCATAGTTTTATACTTACTGCCTTGAGGAAGAAAGAAGAAAGAAAGAAAGAAAGAAAGAAAGAAAGAAAGAAAGAAAGAAAGAAAGAAAGAAAGAAAGAAAGAAAGGAGTTTGCCAACACAGAGACTTTCCGTGAAGATGTATATGAGCATTGGGTTTGCTGTAACAAAGCAAAAACTTCTTGTGATTATGGGTGAGCAGATTATACAGGAAATCTGAGTGGAAAATTATGCAGTCAGTGGGCTACTGGCAAAAATAATAACATGTTTGTGATCCATAATTTATACTGGCTCCATGAAACTTACCACATGGAAAGAAAGCTGCCGCTTCAGCAGACATACTGTGAATTTCCCCTCCCTCTGGGCTGTGGCTCATTGTGAAAGAAGCAGAAAGAGAGACAATTTGATTGGAGTTTCTCCTAAATGATAATTCTTCGTAAAAAGGAAAGTAAGAGTGTGGTTAGGGGCTAGGAAAAAAAGCAAAAGGGAACATTCTCCCTTCATGAAGACTTGAAAGACTGTAATGAACTGTATATAACCTTCAAAAAGATAGTTTCTCCCCTCTTGTCAATGAGATCATCCACTCTCTTCTTTGGCATTTCCTTAGCTTTGTCCCAGTATTAAGTTAAATTAAAAAGCCTGAACCAGGATATGTGGTATACAAGAGAGAGAAGTAAAAACAAAGGGGGGTGTCAGATTGAAGGAGAGCCACTTTCCAAAGTCAAATTTAAGTATGTGATATTAATATCCATCACATTTATGTCATCCCCCTCTATTGCAGACCTAAGTATGGCAGCCCAGAATTCTATTTACTTACTGTGAATGAATTTCATGCATCTTTGTAGTGACTTTAATCATTGTAGTGAATGGCGGAACTCCATGGAATATAATCAGAAAAAAATTTACTTTTTTATCCACACTGTTCTCTTCAACTTGAACCATAGACTCATTCTTCTCTAACCCTTACATGAAATATTTTCCTTTTACTTCCAGATAATAAAATATTTTCATGTTGCTCTCACATGCTAAATATCATTTTAGTAATAAAAATGTCCAGTCCAGGGAACTCCTAATTTCCCCCAACAGAACGTAAGGCTTTCCCCCAATCTCCACCTTGGCTCAGCTTGGTACTGCTTAGCCTTTTTCGTTGAGGAAAAAGGAAAGGTCAGAATCTTCTCTCATGCCTACCCCCACTACCTTCCTCTGCTCTCTGAATCCATTTAGGGAGTTACATTAAGGGATGGAACAGGCAAAGGGAGGGGAGGGGAGACACTTTCTTTTCCTCAGATACCACCTGGCTATGGGGTTCCCTTCCATGGTACTTGCAAAATAAAGATAATGCTGTATCTTGCTGGATGCTTATGTGGGTCACTGGAGATATGATGTTAATCCTCAACACTGAACCAGGGTATTCAGGAGTTCACTCCACAAAAACGGCACCTCCAGGCAACACTCCTAGGAAAATCCCCTTTAAATTCACCTTGGGCTGACTCCTTCCCCTCTTTCCCATGATGGTTCATAGAAAATGAGGAGTTTTGCTCCTGCCATTCATAGGAAGCGATTTCATTCTTATGCAGTAAGTAACCTCTTTGGTAGACAGTCAAGCCAGCAGCTACAGTCAGAGCCTACTGCCTACACATCGCTCAGGCAGAAGAGAGGATCACGGCGGTGGGCTCCTCTAAACTCCAGGTAACCATCGGCAAGATGGATGAAGGACACCTTAAAAACCCTCTCATTTGACTTGCGATGAGAAGGAAACATCTCTGTAATTCTTTCCAGAGGGATCTTAACTCTATTTGATTCTTCATGTTCTTATGAGCAGCTAAGACTCAGGAAACGGGTATTTTGCCACTGCCTTTGCCTGCCCTGAAAAGGCAGTCCAGCACGGTTCTTAACAATGTGGAGGTACTTGAAACTTGTTTTGTTCTTTATATTTGGAATTTCACTCCTATTTATATCCAAAGGAGTCTATCTATTACACCGAAGAAAGAGTATTTCATATTTTAAATTCATATTTTAAATTACATGGTCTTATGTAGGAATACATGAGACCTTTGCTACAGAAATAGTTAAATTCATCCCTATTACAAATTAATTTAGGACAAGCTCTTAACTAATTTTTGTGCCTAGCAAAGTTTTTCATACAGTAGGGACAAATGAGGAGGGACCCATGGTGGGTGTGTTGTTTCAAAGGAGCATAAATTTTTGTTTAGAAATAGAAGTGAACCTAGAAATCAGTTCGTTTAGGGGCACCTGGGTGGCTCAGTCATAAGCATCTCCCTTCAGCTCAGGTCATGGTCCCAAGGTCTTGGGATTGAGCCCAGCCTAGGACTCCTGGCTCAGCGTGAAGCCTGCCTGCTTCTCCCTCTCCCACTCCCCTGCTTGTGTTCCCTCTCTCGTTATCTCTCTGTCAAATGAATAGATAAAATCTTAAAAGAAAGAAAAGGAAGGAAGGAAGGAAGGAAGGAAGGAAAAGGAAGGAAAGAGAAAGAAAGAAAGAAAGAAAGAAAGAAAGAAAGAAAGAAAGAAAGAAATCTGTTCATTTACCTTCTCTAATAATTTAGATTTAGCTAAGAAAGTGAAAACACTTGAAAGATCACTAACATTATTTAGTCATTAACAGTCACACAGCAAAAAATAATAAGGATGGAAAAAAGTTTTTTTTTAAGCTTCAGAATTTCTAAATATATGCAACGGGAGAGCAGAAGCAGAGCTCCTGGCTGATACTGACACCAACTTCTTTCATCTTTGTGAAAAAGATCCCAGTCAGAGCTTCCTATAAATGTGGTTTTGGTTTTTTTTTTTTTAATTCAAATATAATTAACATGCCACGTTACAGTAGTTTCAGATGTACAATGTAGTGATTCAACAATTCTATACATTTGTCAGGGCTCATCACCATACGTGTACTCTTAATCCCCTTCCCTTATTTCACCCTACTCACCTCCCTCTGTAAACCACCAGGTTGTTCTCTGCTAAATGTGTTTTTTCTTATGTAATAAAATAATAATAATAATAATTAATAATAATAATAATAATAATGGTTTAAAAACAATTACTATCTAAAAATGTGAAGGACTCTTTACTCAGTCTAAACAGGACTTCATAATTTCAAATCTCCTTATACTGCTCTTGCAGTCCTCATGGATAGAAAGACAACCAATATACTCTTAATTCATATCTTCCTGTTAAAATCTGAAAATAAATAGCTCTTCATTTTTTTTGAGGTTTACTCCCACCTTACTTAACTATGAGCTTCTTAATATTTGGTAGCCATCATTGGATTCTCAAGGTATTTAAACACAGCTTTGTGGTTCCATCACTTTTCTCATCTTACTTCCTCTGAGCAAATTCCTTTGAAACACACACTAACTGCCTCAAGCCAAGGCAAGTAGAGAAAAGGTTGACCTCACAGCTCAGACTTAAGGGAACATCATGTATTTCCAGCCTTAAGTAAGCTGCAGAGGGGAGCTGGTGGGTCAGAAACTGGAAAACAACGTCCCGGCGGTGCTGCATTTACACTGACATCATTTGTCACCATTAAATCCGTTGAAGAGAATCTCCAGAATAAATATAAGGGTAAAATTAAAAAATACCAATGTCAAATAATGCAATCTGGTTTTTTCTTGCCTGTCATTTAGGATTTTTCTTATTTCATCTACCAGTACTTATTAAGACATTTTTGAGAACAGAGTCCAGTGCGATGCATTAGAGTCTCAGAGCAGTTACATGCAGCTTTTATGACAATGGAAGAAACGTGGCATTAGTGAATAGGAATAGAGACTGCTTATTTTCAAGCTGAAGGGAAGAGCAATTGTTGCAAAAAATTGTGAATAGTATAATTTTTTCAAGTGATTGCTATTGGAATTTATAATAAAGGTTAATGGAATAGAAAACCTAAGGACTTGCTTTTCAAATAACCTTAAGAATTCAAATTCAAAATTCACAGTTAGCTGGGGCAGTACTGAATTAACATTTGTATCGGGCAGGTGCTCTCAACATCTACTTCTGAACTCATCAGAGGAACCTGAGAGAGACACACATCTGTCAGTAACTATGGCTTCCCGCGGAGGGATCTAAAATGGTAACCGCTCTAGGAAAGTACCTCTGGATTTCTTCACCACATCTCTCCACTATTACACTCCTCCAAAGCCCAAAATCCCCTTCCATAAATACTGCCATAATGCTTATTATCTCCAGATTTGAAAGACTAGCTAGAACAGCACACTTTAAAACCTTTTTTTTAAAATTTAAATTCAATTAGCCAATGTATAGTATATCATTAGTTTTTGATTTAAATTCAACAATTCGTCGTTGCATCTAACACACAGTGCTCATCACATCACATGCTTTCCTTAATGCCCATCACCCAGTAACCCCATTCCTCCAGCCTCCTCTTCTTTCACAACCCTCAGTTTGTTTCGGGATTCAAGAGTCTCATATGGTTTGTCTCCCTCTTTAATTTCTTCTCATTCAGTTTTCCCTCCCTTCCCCTGTTGTCCTCTGAACCATCCCTTATGTTCTACATATGAGTGAAACCACAGGATAATTGTCTTTCTCTGATTGACTTATTTCACTAAGCAGAATTCCCTCCAGTTCCATCCATGTTGATGTAAATGGTAGATATTCATCCTTTCTGATGGCTGAGTAATTATTCCATTGTATATATGAACACTTTAATATCGTAAGCTCAAACTCTCCTACCCAGGAAGGGAGCTCCCTGGTTTGGACCAAGCCCATTAAGAATTTTTTAAGAACACCCAAAGGGAACCACTGTGATAAAGGGAGAAACTGCAGTGGTTTTGTGAGAGGAATAAAGGGACATATGTTTCCAAACTGGGGTAAATATTGGTTTTTTTTTGTATCTTGGCTTGGTTTGGTTTCTGATCTTTTTTCCTGATCACTCTGCTAATTTCCATTATATGCACCTGGTGTTACAACGTAGACTGAGAATATGTCCACCTGTATTTCACTGCCTTTGGAAGTCACAGAAATAGCAAGGTATGGTTCTGGGAAAAGGCAACATGGAACTTTCCCTTGAAACCTCCTAATCTTAGCCTAATGGAACCTGTGAAGCTAACATGTATGCCAACCAGGCTACCAGAATGGGAAAAGGGATGCAGATAATGGGCCAAAAACCTAGAGCAATAAAGAGTTTAGTCACAGATTTATCTGTGCATCTATTATTTGCTAACGACATAAAGGTGACTGCTGATACATTCGGCTGTTCACCACTCAATGTAATGAGATTTTGGTCCTGGCCGACAGATTTTATTTATCCTTTCCTATGTAAATGAAGGCTGAATAACATAAGAAAATGTTTTCCATTTTCACCCTGACACACAACCAAACAAATGGAGATACACAGTAATAGTAGAAGATCTTGGAAATACTGGCCAAGGTTCGGAGGAGAATGATGAAGATGGTCAGAAGACAGGTCACGGATAAGGCTGAAGGAGCACAGAGATAGAATTTCTCTGGGAATATCTGAAGAACCCAAAGTGGAGGAGTAGTAGATTTGCCCACTACGGTGTACATTTAGGGACCAAGGACTTCAAGAAGGAAGGTCTTCTGGTCACTAAAAAACCACCTTTCTAGTAAGATCCTTTAAAGATTGAAAATGCAGGAGTGCCTGGGTAGCTTAGTCAGTTGAGTGTCTAACTCTTGATTTCAACTCAGGTTATGATCTTGGGGTCCTCGCTCAGCAGGGAGTCTGCTTGGGATTCCCTCCCTCCCTCTCCCTCTGCCCCTCCACCACTCCCCTCAATTAAATTAATAAATATAAAAAAAAAAGATGGAAAAAACAGTATTGAGTGTTAATAAAGATGTTACCATGTGTGGCATTCACCCACAGGTAGGTTAAATGTTTCTCCCCACCACACACAAATATACAGATGCAAAATGTCCACAAGCTTCCCCAGACTTTGACGAAGGGAAACAATGTACAGATTAGACAGCCTACAAATTATGCAGACTCTCCACCATCTGAATTGAACAAAGAAAGAACACGAACAAATACGAGGGACGGTAACCATAAATCCACCCACACATTTTATAACAGAAATAAACTGTATGAAAACTTCAGTACTGTACTATTTCTTACTTACAACACTGATTTCAACTTGTCTCTTAACGGGTAGATGTACACCAGATGTACAATGATGCTGAGAACTTCTGAGCCAGGTAAGCACTTCATTGAATTTCATAGAAAAGATGATATAGTGTCAGATGTATAGTTACATTAGGTGAGCTTTAGGATCCCTCTTAACAGATTTTACCATACTGCAACCAGTAATGACCAGTGGTCTTTCAAAGATTTGTCCTTTCCTTCCAAAAACCATACCTGTTGCTGCAAAGCACCAGCCCAGCCAAGGGCCTCACCGCATCTACACAGGATCATGTAACTAATTCTCTCTAATGGAATGTTCACAGAAGTGACATATGCCGATTCTAAAATGAAAGGGTAAGAAACTGGGATTCCTTCTCCATGCTCTCATTTCTTGTCCTCTGGCTAGAAGGTAAAAGATCCAACATGATGAGAGATGGCAGAGACATAAGATTGAAGGCATTTAAGTCTGTGAATCACACTGTGGAAGACCACCAACTTTACAAGCATATTATAGTAACTGTTACATTAATGAGAAATATATTTCTGGGGACACCTGCGTGGCTCTGTTGGTTAAGGGTCTGCCTTCAGCTCAGGTCAGGATCTCAAGGTCCCGGGATCAAGTCCCACATTGGGCTCCTTGCTCTTCAGCAGAAAGCCTAGTTCTCCCTCTGCCTGCCGCTCCCCTTGCTTGTGCTGGCTCTCTCCCTCTCTCTGACCAATAAATAAATAAAATCTTAAAAAAAAAAAAGATTTCTATATTTCTGTTATGTTATGTCACTTATATTTTGGAGTTAATTTGTAATAGCAGTACACCTTGAGCAACAGAAATCGAGAAAATTTCCCTTTCTTTGATAAAGTTCAAAGTATTTCACAGTCTTGCTCTATAATAATATTGCCGTGTACTGGGTGTTCTATTACGGTGCAAAGTAATGGCAATGGATGGGTAGTAAGGAGGGCACATCTGCATGGTGCACCGGGTGTTATATGCAAGTAATGAATCATGGAACATTGCAGCAAGAACTGGGGATGTACTGTATGGTGACTAATATAACAAAATAAATATTATTTAAAAAAAATAATGGCAATGGAAGAAATCTCAAAACAGTAACTTTAAGTAAAAGCTACCTATCTTCTTCAAGTATGGTCAACTGTTGACCAGGCCACGGTTTAGCTTTTAGTTATTCTAGTTTTCTTATATCTTAACTTTCCTTGTCTTTGCCTTCTTATTTGTAAATATAAAATTTTTCCTTACAAAAGAATGCTGTAGAGTTTCAATACATATTAGGGTCCTTTGTTTTTAACAAATTCAAGATTTGAATTGCAGAATTCTGGAAAATAACAAATTTGTGTTATTGTAAGTTCCTAAATTGGGTGTAATTTTTTAACTCAGTAAAAGATAAGAAACAAGTTTCACAGCTCTCCCTCATGTAGTAAATACTGAGTATTTCATTTAAATTTTAAAAGTTCTAGAAAGTTGTTTTGTTTTTGTTTTTTTTAACTCAGATTTCTCACACTACTCTCTTCCCTCCCTATTGGAGATTCATCTAACTCGCACCCTCATCTATGGGCCAAATTGAAAAATGCAAGTTTGAAACCCCATACGATTTCAAGTCAAAAAAGTAAATATCTTTGGAATATTAGTTAACTAAATTTTAGAAGAGTCAATCTAATAAGAGTTGTTTTAGTCATGGAATTATAGTATGTTTGAAATACTTCTGTAACCACTAAATAAATGTCTAACCCGTGGCTAAGGTATAAAAGGCACTAAAGAACTGAAAAGAGCTGGAAATATCTGACAAGATCTGACTGTGGGTGACAGCTGACACCCGACAGGTACAGTGAGCTCTGTAAACAGGTGCTATTGGCTGATGGCGGAGCAAGGCTAGCTCTGCTTCCGCCAGCCTTTTAATCCCATGGAAAATTCAAGCCACATAGATGAACATTTAAAAAGATGAGGTAACAGATGCTAAATGTCATGCTGAAATTTTAGTACATAGTATTCGGAAATCTTTGATTTGTCATATTATAGGCTATGCACTCCCTCTGCTACTAGAATGGTGAAATAGGCCCCAATAGGGAGGTTTTGCTTAATAAATGTAGCCGCTTTGTTCCTCGGACTGCTGATCCGTGTGATGGATGGAAGCTTCTATCTCATCCGGGGAGGTGGGAGAGTGCTGTAGGCAGCAGACTCTGTAATTTTTGATGTCTGACAGAGCAAATGAAATTCATGTGACAGACTTTATTTTCCCCTCCAAACTGCATCAACATTTATTTATGATGAAAGGGAAGTTCGGTGAAAAAAAGCAGTATTGTTTATCATTAATCATGAAGTTTTACACTCTGCTTTTTAGAAAGAAGAATGACTGGTCTGTGGTATATTTATAACCTCAATATTTCTTTAGTACTTTAAATATATAAAATGTAGTACCAAAAATATCCAAAAGCTAACTCGATAATATTTAGTGTCCTTAAGGGATCAATGAAAATTATCATTCATTCTCCCCCTTTTTTTTAAACTGTGGATATAGTTTTCATGCCCAGTAAGAATAAGTTTTTACATATATGCCTGATTCTCTTAGCTATGTAACCATTTCTCATTTCAGTAGTGGTGTCTAGATAAAAAGATTCCCACTGAGAGGCTGGCTAGTGGGCACCTATTACAATGCCTGGAATTAGGGGATTTTGAAAGTGTGTTGAATGACTGCCTAAAGTAATGAATGAGAAAAAAATGCTATCTTTCAGGGTCTCTTCAGATCTGAAATTCACTCCTCTGAGGAAGATAATTTTGCACTCCTCCAAGCAAGATGATTTCAAGGGAAGATAAAATGTGAAGAATCAGGAGACATTAACACCCGGAAATGGGGAATGTTGGGAGGGAGTCCTAACAAATGAACGCTAAGAACGACACTGGAGAAGTGAACAAAACACTATGCTTGAAGAAGCATGCACACATTTCATTCAGCTTAACTCAACAGTCTAAAGAGATGATGAAACAAGATCATGTAGCGCCTTTTAAAACTGTGAACAGTAGACTACATAAAGCATGGGCATTATGTAAAAACAAAAATGACAGAGTGAGATGTAACATCTCTGTAGTATAAAATAATGAACTGAAATGAATATGAAAGTATTTATGGATACATAATCTCTAGATTTTAAGAATTCATAGAAGTAGAAACAGGTTAAAAAGGCACACAGGACACTAAAAAAGTGGGAGGAAATATTGTAAATATACTATAAACAATATCAAATGACATACTGAAGAATTCTGATGCACAAAGTTAGAATCTTGAATATGAGCTACAGGAGCGCCGTATTTTTTGTTCTGTCTTTTACTTTTATGGTTAAATATTAGAATATGAGTGAGAATGGGCTGTGGTCAATAAACTGTGAAGTTGCTTGAATGGGTGTGTATCAAATACTATAACTGAAAGGAAGGTGAGGAGGGAAGGAGAAACCGTCAAGCTCTAATGTCTTTTATAAGGTTTTAGAGGGTATGACATTTTAGAATATTAAGAGATCACAGACAAGTTTTCAAGAACAGATCATAATGCTGATACTAAAATAGACAATTGAGTCAGCGTTAGCAAGAAAGCTGTATACGTTTTTAAAGAGTCAGAGAGATGTGAAACCATAGGGTGAGGGATGAATCAGAACACAAATGGCAAGTTAGAATGTCCCTACGTGAGAGATAAGTAAATGCCAATGATTAAATGGAGTAACCTCTTTCAGGAAAGAAATATGATGTCTGAAAATTTTCAAGGACATTCTTTCGCTAATGTTTTATACAGGAGCAGTAGAAATATGACTCTCAGCTTGTGAATGTGTTCTGGTTAAAAACAGCACTAGGCCTTGCTGAATAAGTTTACTTACGAAAAGCTTTAAACATACTAAAAAATGCCATGCTATATACGTAGACTCTGGATAAAAATATGTCAGCACTACAGATGTTCTAGATAAGCAAGCATCATGAGATATTTAGAACCAAAGCTGACATATTGCAACAACTGGCTAAATCCAATTGCTGGAGGGATGAGTGAGGGAATATTCTGATAAAGCACACACGAATTAACAAAGGGGTGTATCGTCAAAAGGACTGGATTACTTGGCGAAGTTAGATTAAATTGTACTAACTGTAAATGCTTTAACATCTATTTGACCAGTTCAGACTGGAAAGATTGAGTATTCCTTGTTGGAATGTGGTTTTCCGGAAGAGAAAGTACTAACCGTATATTAGCAAAAGACATGCATTTCAGAAGACAAGCTTTCTGCAACCACCTGATAAATGCAGTGAGGACTACACCAATGCAAACTCATTACCTTCCATAAATTAATTAATACATAAAATGAATTAATATGTAAAAACAAGCAATTCCAATTCAAGCTGCCATGGGATAAGTGGTTTGGGAATGCTATAAACAGTAACTTAGGAAAAAAAAATTGGATAGGGAGATAAAATGTTTTCTCTGAGGAAGACTGAGAAACTTCTAACAGTATTCCTCTATATTCCTTATTTGATTTTCTGCTCTGTTAACTCTGCTGTTCATTGCATATTTGGAATTAGTTATGCCATTTTATTTTAATTTTGCTATTTTAAAAATTTAACTTCTTTCCCTTTTTTTTTAAATCTGAACTTGAATCAGGCTATGTTTTTTAAATATGATTTTAATATTTTATTATGGCTACCTATTCTTAGATCACATGGTCATTTTTGTGGTTTTATTGTGCCTTTTATTTGAATTGTGTTTTTTTTTAAATGACACTAGCAGATATTTTCTAACATCATCCAGTGTTACTATAGAAATTTACTATATTATTATTATTTTCACAAGTGCATTCATCTTCCAAGTGGTTAAGAAGATATTACCCACTTTAATGCAATAAATTTTTAAAATTTTCTATCTTTTCCATACCACTCTACGTTTGTTATCCTGCCCTGATATCCTGGGTTAGTGATATTCAGAAAGTCTTCTAACAGAAAGAGAGGATGTACGCATCAATCTTTGCACATCCACTGTCTCCTGGGACTGCAAGAATATTCCACTTTTTGTCAGGGTTGATATGCAGAGCTTCCAGTTCGATTTCCAGTAATGGCCAGAAATTCAACTAGTATGGTTTTGTGGAATGAAGGTATATTTTCTTCTGCCTTCCAAGGGTTTTTTAACTAGGAGGAGATATATCTATTTCCTAGTGAATTTGAGGCAGTCTATATTCTTTGACCAAAAAAAAATCTCTAAATCATCATGGCCCAGCCTATTTCTACTGTTCTTCAGAACATTATGTGCTGGAGACATACCTCGAGAAGGCTAAGTGATGCCATCAATCCCCCCTCTATTATTCTCTGTAATATCTCTGAATTGTTCATTTAATGATAGTGAATAAAGGGGAAATTTCTCTGTACTTGCCCGGGTAGAATTACTTAAGGCTGACAGCACTAGGCTATACCATTTTATTTTATTTTATTTTATTTTATTTTATTTTATTTTATTTTATTTTTAAGGTTTTATTTATTTATTTGTGAGAGAGAGAAAAAGAGAGTGAGCATGAGGCCGGGGGGCAGAAGGAGAGGGAGAAGCAGACTCCCCACTGAGCAGGGAGCCCGACTCCAGGATCCCAAGATCAAGACCTGAGCCGAAGGCAGACTCTTAATTGACTGAGCCACCCAGGCGCCCCTAGACTGTACCATTTTAGTGTGAAGAACTGTTCTTCAATTATTGAGCTATGCATTATGACACTGTGCAATGGTTAGTTTCATTTGTTTTCCAGATTTATGACATAGACCTATCTTTCAATCACCTTCCTTCCTTTCTCTACCTTTCCTTTCCTTTCTTTCCTTTTCTTGTGTATGTGTGTGTGTTTCTCAATAGGAGAAACCTGTAAAAAGGGTATATCAAACTCTTAGACTGAAATAATACCTTGAAAGGAAAATGCCAAGTAATTTAACTGTATTTTATTTCATAATTTTGTAAGTCTCAAACTCTACTGATCGTATAAGAAATCTTATGAGAGTAAATACCAAAATGAAATAATGTAAGTTTTACGGTAGCTACTTTTGCCAAGTTTTACTAAAGATGCTAAGGAGAATTATTTTCAGAGTAGTAGGAAAAGATAGGAAAAGGAAAAGAATGTGTTCATAATTTGCAAACCCAGGTAATTTATTATTGTATGATCCAAAGTAGATTTTTCAATATACTAGAAGCTGTGTACATTAATTTGAGTCCCTTATTTTGAACTTCAAAACTACAAAATGAAATATTTTCACTTGATCTGATTCTCATCTTTTAGAAAAAAAGGTAATACCATTTTCTTCATTCTCACTCATAGTATTAAAATTGACTCCTAAGAAATTTAATATTCTTTTTTAGCTATGCTTTAATACAGAACATGTTCTGAGGGGAACTCGTTCCTGTTTTGGGTGTTATAACCTCTAATTCTTTAAGTGATCTTGAATCATATGCAGTAATACTTTTACTGCTCTGCCGCAAATACGAACACATAAGAAAAAGAAAAAGAAGAAATAATTTGGAGCTTGGAAATTATTTTGAAGTAGTTTGAAAATAAAATAGAAACAAAGTAAACTTGGTAAAATTGAAAGGATGTACATGAAAGAAAAAAAATCCAAGCACATCTGTATTGCAATATTTAAAATCACACACCTTGAGAAGATGAGATATTAGATGATGTTACACCAAGGTGCAGGAAGACCCTGGTCCTACGTGGGGACTCAGAAGAACTAGAACAAAGGATCACATGAGTATTCTTGGTCCATGTCTGCTCACCTACGAACAGCTCCAAAGCCAACTATAGTGGTTCACAAGTCCCAGCAGCAGAAATTCGGGCAGCCCAAGAAAGTGGTTTTTATTCACTTATCTGAAAGTGTATATTCATTATATGCATAGTTGTCTAAACATTAATTATAAACATTCAAATATGTTACTCATTTCACACACTTCACATTCTACCAAGGAACTGCCTCAAGTTTGATTTTATTTATTTTTTTATTATAATAATATTTTTTATTATATTATGTTAGTCCACCATACAGTACATCCCCGGATTCCGATGCAAAGTTCGATGCTTCATTAGTTGCGTATAACACCCAGTGCACCATGCAATACGTGGCCCTCCTTACTACCCATCACCAGCCTATCCCATTCCCCCACCCCCCTCCCCTCTGAAGTCTTCAGTTTGTTTCTCAGAGAATCAAGTTTGATTTTAAAAACAAACAAAAAGGGGAAAACTTTCCAAATCTGAGGGGATAAACTTTGGTCATGCAAGCATAAAACTGCCCATCGCTTACACCTCAGTTGGAAGAGCTCTCCCTGCACGGATGGCTACGCTACACCAACTTCCAGCTAAGGGGGTGGAGGGAGGAGCCCACACATGAAGTCCAATTAGAAAAAAACCCGAGCTTCTTAATTATTTCATGAAAGACTCAAAATTAAGTACTTTCAGAGTTCCTTGTACCTTAAGTTAAAAAATATCTACACTGTGAGATGGCAACAGAAAGCCAGCAGGGTCTAGGCAGCTGCGCCAGGAAGAACATTTGGTCAAACTTCTTATTCAAAATAGAAACAAGAAAGAGAATTGTAATCTTAGAACAGAGGGAATTCAGACCTGGAAATAACAACGGAAAGCATGTCTTAGTTTTATAAACAGAATAGCACTGTAAAAAAAAAAAAAAAATAGAAGCAATTTAAATTTTCTGTGGTACATTTATTTCTCAGGAAAGTGGCTTCCCACTGCGAGCATTCGCTCCTTCGCAGAGTCTGTGCTCAGAGGCTCAAACATATTCAAGCCCCACAAATACCTGTAATGATTGCAGACTACAGACTGAACCACAATAAGGCAACAAAAAGGAAAAAAGGAAAAAAGACCAAAGGTAGATACTTAATGAAAAGATTTGAATACCATATGATCCTGGTTTTCTTATTTTCGTGTGAAGTAAATGATACTACTGAACTTCAAAGCCATTCACTTTTCCTGACACCCAATTTCAAGTTATTTCAAAGAAGAACACTTTGAAAGGACAGAAACAACAAGAATAAAATAAATTCATAGGTGAGTAATGTGCTTTCAGTAACAGTCCCTAAATTCAAAGCTCTGAGGTCCCTATGAGTTTGATGGAGGACAGTAAATTGTTCTAATTAGAAATATCTTATAAGTGATAAGACAATTCACCAGCTAACAGCACTCCTAGGTCTTTGCCATAAAAAGAAGTTTAATAAACTCTAATCACTTTGCCACCTTTAAATCCAGCTCACCAGAGATGTTCCCAATAAAACCGGTGATTGTGGTAGGTAACGTCTACAAGGATTTGTAAGTAGGAATGAAGGGAGCAGACAAGAAGGATAACTACTCATACAGATGTTTTCTAAACTTCCTGGATGATAAGAATCACCTGAGGTAATTTTTAAAAATATAAAATCCTACCACAATAGAAATTATGGTTAAAAATACAAATTCTTATTAAAATTGCAACTTCTACCTAAGAAAGACACTGACTCGGAATCCTCCAAGAAGGGACAGGAAGCTGTATGCTGAGTGCCCCCAAGCAATTACCATCAACATGGAAGTTTTGGAAATATTTACTTGATACCAATAATGCAGAGTCTTAAAAATGGAAATAACTGACTAATGTAAGTTACAATTTGGCCTAGAAGATTTCTATACTAAACAATTATTTTGGCTTCTCCCCTTCCCACCTCTCACACGAAAATGAGTGAACACCTTAACAACATATCACCAGATGCTCAGAGCACATAAAGCTTCAAAACTGCACTTTACTAGCAAAATTGAAGCATTTATGTATAGCTGTGATTTGCAACAAAAAATTCTAGATAAGTTAATGATAGTTTTAGGGACGCCTGGGTGGCTCAGTTATTAAGCCTCTGCCTTCGGCTCAGGGCATGATCCCAGAGTCCTGGGATCGAGCCCCACATCAGGCTCTTGGACTATGAGCCTGCTTCTTCCTCTCCCACTCCCCCTGCTTGTGTTCCCTCTCTCGCTGGCTGTCTCTCTCTCTCCGTCAAATAAATAAATAAAATCTTTTAAAAAAAGAAGTTAATGATAGTTTTAGAAAAGAAATCTCTAACATACCTTTGTGTGTATGTGTGTGTGTGTATTGAAGAAATAAATTAAACTCTAACATGGAAAAGAACAGGAATAATTCAGGAAGCTTATAATTCCTGAAAAGCTTAGAATCGAACTGGTGAAAATAAACACTATGTCATAGACAATAGTTTTCAACAAATTTGAATCTTTAACTGAATTTCTATTAAAATTACAAACATATTTCCTGTCCCATTTTATTGAATTTTTGAGAATTATTTATGTACAATTCCTGAAAGAAATCACAGGAATGCTTGCTCCAAGCAAGTGGTGCAATGGTAGATACTGTGCGGAGTGTAAGTTTTAGCTCTTGTTTTCAGGGTGTTCATAATTTAGGTGGTGAAAGAGGAGGCACTGACATCCAAACACTAAAGTAACAGTAATAGTCAATAATATACAAAAGTCCAAATAATTATATGTGATACAATACCTAAAAACTGTGTTATCACCCAAATGAGGCGCCTAATGATAAATGAAATGAAATAGGATTTCATGTATGTGAGCCTTATCAATCAGCTAAATCTTCACATAGGAAATAGTGATTGAAGTAAACTTTGAAAACTGGGGAAATCATATACACAAAGAGATGAATAAGGGGTGTTCTGGAATTAAGAGTTCTTTTTTAAAAAACATTTATTGATTTATTTGAGAGAGAGAGAGAAAGAAAGAGAGTGGGGTTAGGACAGAGGGAGAGAGAGAGAATCCTCAAGCAGTCTCCCCTCTTCCCTGAGCAGAGCCGGATGTGGGGCTCGATCCCAGGACCCTGAGATCGTGACCTGAGCCAAAATCAAGTCAGATGCTTAACCGACTGAGCCACCCAGGTGCCCCTGGAATTAAGAGTTCTTAATGTCTAAGCAAACTTCTAGGGAGAGGAATGCATACATATAGTATTTTTTAAAATAATAGCTATACTTTTTGGATCACCATTTATATGCCAATATGCATTGTGGCCAATTAATTTTCATTTCATTTGATTCTCATATTACTATTTTGACTTCTTTCCTGCAATAGCCTGGAAACTCTAGTGTTCTTCCAATTACTCCTTATTTAATGATATTCCTTTAGTCTATAATGGATATGACTTAAAGTATAATATTGTACCTAATAGCTCAATTTAATGGCCAAATGCCTAAAGAGAGGACCGCACTTAGGACAGATCACCAATGTACCTAACCTAAGAATTTTATAACAATACTTACAAATTCTCTCTAGAACAATTACTGCAAGATAAGCTGGGGAGTTTAGTTTTAAAACTCACTTCTAACTTACTATGCATATGCACCCACACAGCTGATGTTGCCTTGCTGTTGACAGCAGACACGAACCACAGCTGATAGGACTACCGATGGACCAGAGGTGGACATGACATCCAAGAAGAAACAACACAGAGGTTAGGAAAAACCAATCCAATTCTCTCTCTTGAAAGTATTTTAATTAACTGATACCCACATACTTAATTACTCAGACTGGGGTTCACATAGTCACTTTGGATTATGCAAAAACAGAGACTGAAGGATGGAGAGAGATGAGACAGGCAGGTGACAGGGAGAGAAAGTGAGTGCTGGTGCTATCCTTGAGAGGCAGAGGAAGGGGTCAGCTCCTCTGATTTTCCAATTTGGGTTTCAGTCTTTCTGTACAAAGGCTGTGCCTTGCTTTCGGGACTTGGATGTCCATGAGATAACTTGCTGTCATCTTTCAACTTATGTTAGAAAGAGTGGGTTCCTGTTCCTTGAATAACAGAGATACCTTTCAGGAGGAATGATTTTTCAAAGTGAAGTCCTCAAAATCTATGGTAGTCTGCACACATAAATGTGATATACTAGATATATTAATAATATATTACTAACTATATTAATAACATATGACTATACACACACACATACATTCCTTCATTTTATAGGTCTCTTCAATTTCACTTTCTAAAGCTTGTGTTTTTACTGTGCACAGTGTAAGTAATAGAGGGAATTGCAGAGGAGGAAGGGCAATCGAATCAGGTCTAGAAGGAACAAAGCCAAGTGTCTGGGACACATCAGCAACTCAGAGAGTGTGAACTGGAGCAATTAATACTAAAGACAGATAGTTAAGGTGCCACTAAGGAAGTAATTCTATTCTTCAAAATGGCACCATGATCATAAATTCCTACTTTCTCAACAAGAAGCCACAAAGATTTGTGATAAATACTTGCCAAAACAGTAAAAAGGAGGAGCCAAAATAAGGCTGGCAGTTGGAGAGGGGGGAAAAACAAAGCCTCTTAGTATGTGAGAAAGGTTTCCCTTACCCTTCTCAACGACTAAGCATTAGTGTATATCAGTGGCTGACTGTTGGTAGCTGAGTGATCAAAATAATGACATACAACGCACATGTGTTATAGGAATGCGAAAGTAACAATCAAGTTTCAAGCAATAGGGAATCTGGGAGTGGAGAGACATGAATCTTGCCGCATGACATGCAATAAAGGTTCTGAAATAAGGGCTCTAGGGAAGGAGACTGTCCCTTTCGTCCTCCTCCCTCCACCAATGTGCTTGAATGAGGGCATCACTTAAAGGTTTTGATAGCCCAGCATAGTTTTGAATATTCAGAAACAGTTAAAGCAGCATCATAATGCAGTGAGTAAATGGATAGTGCCTTAGAGCCATACTGTTGGTATGGAGCCTCACTCTCCCACTTACCAGCAGTTTGACCTTGGGCAAGGCATTTGGCCCTCTGTGCCTCAGATTCCTTATCTGCAAAATGAGGAATAAATGAGATTGTTCTAATGATCAAATGAGTGTGTGTGTGTGTGTGTGTGTGTGTGTATGTATTTAGAACAGAGCCTAATACATATTAAACACCATATATATCATTTAATATTAATTAGTATTTTAACCTTAACTCATTCATAATCCATATAAAATAAACTTCAGGTCCAAACTTGAAAGACAATTAAAGTGAAAACTGTAACGCACTGTCTCTCGCATAACGAAATGTTTGTGTACAGATGGAGAACAGGCTTAGGTACGGGGTAACAGGCTAAGGAGACTGGACCTGATCCCACAATGGGTGTCCATGAGGGGTAGTAGCTTACGGCGGTGGCACAGTGAAAGCAGTGTTGGTTGTGCACTGCCATCGGAGGGGTGCAGGAGAGCAAAGAGCTGAGGAGTGACAGCCATTAGGAGAATGTTGCAAAAGCCCCAAATCCAAGCATTTCTAGGTGGGTGAAGGTGAGTGACAAAAGCAGTTTTGGGATGGCCTCAAACTAACTTCATGAGACCTGGTCCAATTTTATAAGGCCTTGTCTACCTGTGATCTTCAAAAGGCATCTAAAGGAAGAAGACACAGAGATGAGTAGATTTGCTCTTTATGGAAATTACAAACTGAATACAATTATGGCAGCTTCAAAGCAGATGCATACTCATACTGGTTTTGTTGCCCTTCGATCTTGTCTCTAACCTGAAAAGCTTGACACCAATTATTTGTCCCTATACGCTAGAAAACTCTTAATCACAGCTGAGTGGAATAAGTAGTTTTTCTTTCTGAAGCCCCTTCAAGGAAAGACTTATGTGGATAGCAACTCTGATTGTGATGAGGGTTGGCAGCTGAGGCCAAAATTAAACCAATTCTAAATGATTCTTAATCAGGTAAAACAAAGGTAGACTGGAGTCCTTAGCCATGCCCAGCAGAGGCTCTCCTGACCTCAAAAATCAAGTTTCTCAGGGTTAATTTTTCCTTTAACTAAGGAGTTTAAATATCATAATCTAGCTTAAACCAATGGGGAAATTTTTCAAAGGATATTTTAGCTAAACTTGGCACCTCTTCTGGATATAAATGCCAGGTGCATTGCTTTTCAAATGACTTCAGCTCCTTGCAAAGTGTCTGAGCATATAGGGCATCTTGAAAATTTACTATGCAAATAATAATCACTTAAAATTGCCTTTGAAATGTCAAATCTGTTTCACAGTGAGGACTGGAAATTTGAAAAAAGAATTTTTTTCAGGTTTTACATCCAAGGAGAGCTCTGGAAATAAATACAATTCTATTCTATTTGATTTTATATATATATACATATATATATATGTATATATATATATATAAATAAAATACCCAGAGAAATATCAAAATCACATACAATGACCTACATAAAAGCATGATCCAAATACTCAAAAAACTGCTATCTCAACAGACTTATTGAATATTATTTTGAATTAGACTTGGAAAGAAATTATCATCTTCTTGTTATATCGAAGGGCAACCTAAAAGTTAACATCTATAAAGATATAACATCTATAAAGATATAAACATCTATAAAGTTCATGTATTTCCTCCTCCTCCCCTCGCCTCTCCTCTCTATGACATTAAAATAGCCAGGGACACCACAGCCAGGCTCACTGTGAAGGTCCAGCTCCATCACAGCGTCAGCTGGCGGATTTTATGAGGCTTCCCATGAGGCTGGTTCCTCCAGTTTATTGGGACGTCCAACTAAAGGATTACCCAGCATGTGATGTGTGTCAAGAGGAAGAATGAAAAATTCTTCCAGGAGTAGCTATTTCCAGTGGCCGTATTGGCATCAATTAATGAAAGCATGGAAATGAAGCCGATTTTATACTCAGCTAACAGAAAGCATTTTTCCCAAAAGTTTATAAAGAAATTTTCATGGAGTGAATTCCTGTGGTATGATTTACCAGCAATAGTGGATTTGTTTACAATAAGTCTCATCTCAAAGTTGGTGGGAGAGAATAGGGACGATTACTGTCCTTCTCTACTTGGGGTGGCGTTAGGGAGGTAGTTCCAGATCACCCTTACCACTGTTTCAATATCTCAAAATATTAAGGGGGAACAGTGCAAGAAACAAGTGAGTTCTGTTTTTTTGGGTTTTTGGGGTTTTTTTATATTGCCAGGTAAAAGCCAGACAGCTCTCAGAACAGACTCTACAGGGGAAGGAGAAAGATGCTCTTTTCTTTCCTATTTTCTTTTCTTTTTTTAAGATTATTTATTTATTTATTTATTTATTTATTTATTTATTTGAGAGAGAGCTTGCGCACGAGAGCATGCTAGCAGGGGAGAGGCAGAGGGAGAAGGAGAGAGAGATCCCAAGCAGGGTCCATCTCAGTACAGAGCTCAATGCAGGGCTCAATCTCATAACCCCGAGACCATGACCTGAGGCCAAAATCAAGAGTCAGCTGCTTAACCGACTGAGCCACCCAGGCAACCCAAGGCGAGAGATATTCTTGAGCATTCTTTTATTTCCTGTAACTAACAGCATTAATGGAAGGGCTTTCTGTTTGTTTGGACTTTTTTTTTTTTTTTTTAGTAACGGACTCTGGATGATGTCACATTACCATTTTAACACAGTCTGTGCTAATGCAGAAAGTTGTAAAACTGCCTTGACATTTAAAAATGTATCAACTTATTTCTACTCTAGACTAAACCAGTTAAGCATATTTTAAAGTCAACTAAAGCGAAACGAGGAAAAATTATCGTGTGAACAATTCTAAGAAATATAATTTAGCAAAATGCTTATTTATTCAAAAAAGAGTTATATCATGGCCGCTTTTCTCGCTTTTTAGAATAATCTTCTCTGGCGAAATGTTTTCTACTTTTCATTTAGAAACACCTAATCTTGGTTAAATTGATTTATTCAAATTGAAATAAAATAACTAATATTATTAGATAATGTTGCTCATGTTCATATAATTTCAAATTTTAAAACTGCCTCAATCTTTTTAGTGGCATACTTACTCTTTGGGAACTAGCCTAGTAGTAAACTCTGTGAATGCAGAAAACCTAAAAGGCTTGGCAAGTACAATAATTCTTGTGTTCCATGAGTTCCAATTTTGTATCAGAAAATAATTTACTTAATTGGAAGATGATAGCTGAAAAATCATTTATATCTCCCTTCAAATAACTTATAGCCTGTCACAGGCCAGACTTCTACAAGTAAAATGTCTATTGTGTTATTTTATTTTCTTCAAGGTTATTCATTTTATTCAAGGTAATATAGGAAGCTACACTGGGGGAAAGGAAATAAATAAAAAACACCAATGTGATTTTTTCCCCTTAAACTGTAAAAGTAACATATCAAAACTAATGATAATCTAGGGAAAGGGTGAAAATAATCCCATTATACCAGCACAACGATTTTATTATTGCTTATTTGGCTTTAGCTATGCCTAAATGTATATTTTAGCTATAAAACATATAGCCACAGTAATAGTATTTTTACAACTTCAGAGTTTGTATTTTTTTCATGTAACATTTATTTCATGTTTTTCCATGTTCTAATACCATTAATAATGACTACATGCTACTCTATGAAATAGCTACTCCATAACTTTTTAAATATTTTTTTATTATATCATGTTAGTCACATACAGTACATCCCTGGTGTTTGATGTAAAGTTCGATGCTTCATTAGTTGCGTATAACACCCAGTGCACCATGCAATATGTGCTCTCCTTACTACCCATCACCAGCCTATCCCATTCCCCCACCCTCCCCCCTCCAAAGCCCCTCAGTTTGTTTCTCAGAGTAAAATATCCAAGATTGTTTAAAAGTGGAACGATAATGTAGTGAGGTATTTATGCAATTGTAGTTTCTTGATTATTTGTAACCAGAAACCATAATATGTTACCATTCACATTTTTGTGGCTGTCAGAGTTGCTCAGATTTTTATTCTTTTTTCCTGGCGTATATACTATGCTAGCTTAACTTTAGGAACGCTAAGATCACAGAGTTTAAACAATGTCTTATGTCTACCAGGAAATAAAGGTAGAGCTAAATTTTAGAACCTAGGATGCTTAATTTTTATCATTGTCTGTTTGTCATTTCTGTAATACAGTTATGAAATGCTTACTACCCCCCCCCTTTTTGGGGGCTTGAACTCATGACCCTGAGATCAAGAGTCACATGCACTACAGACAAGCCAGCCAGGAGCCCATGAAGTGCTTCCTTTGTATGACTTACTGTGCTATTCAGCAGGTGATAAAATTAATTTCTAAGACATAATTCTCCGATACACATACATAATTGATTCCACAAAAGTGAGGGAGTAGACCATTAGTTCTGCAGCCATAACAGGCAGGCTACCTTCAGTTAACGCCAGTGGTGGTTAAGGATGGGATGGTTAAAGTGGATTTAATATGTTAACCAGGCATGGCCTAGAAATACCGGCAGTAAAAGGTAAGGCAAGGTTTGGGTAAACTGATCCTCAGGGTAAGTATACAAAAGGGGTGAAGACGTTCAGTCCAAGAAGCTGGGGAAAGACTCCTTCTCTCGCCAGCTAGGCAACTTTAAAAGCCTAAGCTTCCGTTTCCTCAGCTATGGAATGAAAATAATTTTTAAATATCTATTTCATTGAATGGTTGTAGGACTGAACAGGTTTATTCATGAAGGGTGCTTATTGGAGTCTCTAGCACATTTCAAACAAAAACAAAAAACAAATAAAAATGTTCACTGTTGTTGTTGATGGCATTCTTCAGTCAATTTAAGAGCCACATCTAGGGCTTTATGACTGAGCATGAGAAACCAGGAGGTTCATTTCAGGAAATGGGAGCAGAAGCAAATGCATGCCCCCAGGGAGGAAAAGCCACTCCTAACAGAGGACACCTGGAAGTAAGATGTACCTTGAGCTTAGCAGAATAAATAGAAGGATATGACAAAGCATTTACAAGGAGGGAGGGACACTGAGCAGAGCAAGGAGAAGTCACAGCAGGCAAAGGCCCAGCAGCTCTGCCAGTTGGTAGCCCTGCTGAGCACTCCTAATTCTGAGTTAAGACATCAGAATCCCTCTCCAAGTCATGGAGTCGGATAGTTCTAACAATAAACCGTGGATGCAACAACTCTCTCGTTTTGTAGACATTTTTTTAAAAGTTGGATTTAGGGGCGCCTGGGTGGTTCAGATGGTTAAGCAGCTGCCTTCGGCTCAGGTCATGATCTCCAGGTCCCGGGATCAAGCCCCACATGGGGCTCCCAGCTCAGTGGGGGGTCTCCATCTCCCTCGCCTTCTGCCTCTCCCCGTGCTTGTGCTCTGTCTCTCTCTCCCACTCAAATGAATAAATTATTTTAAAAAATAAAAAATAAAAGTTGGATTTATAATAGCCTTACCAGTGCTTAATAAAATACACATACACTTTAGAACAATTTTTGAGAGAACAAGTCTTTTCATATTTTGAAATAAAACTCTTTGAAACCAAAGGCAGAAATTTCAAGGAAAAGCCTCAACAGACTTGATTACATTAATACTGACCTCCTTTAAATCTGAGAAAAAGCATCATGAGGAAAATTAAAAGGCATAAGGACAAACTGGGGAGGAACTGGAATATATAGTATCAAAGGGTTAATATTATTACATGTAAAAAACTTACAAAGCAAATTCTGAAATGAATACTCCAATAGAATATTCCAATAGAAAACTGGACAAGCTGCAGAGAAAAGGGAATCCTCTTACACTGTTGGTGGGAATGCAAATTGTTGCAGACACTCTGGAAAACAATATGGAGTTTCCTCAAAAAGTTAAAAATAGAACTACCCTATGATTTAGCAATTGCACTACTAGGTATTTACCCAAAGGATACAAAAATACTGATTTGAAGGGAGACATGCACTCCAATGTTTATAACAGCCAAATTATGTAGAGTCCAAATGTCCATCAGCTAATGAATGGATAAATAAGAGGTGGTATGTATGTACACATACATGTAAGTACCACAGAATATTACTCAGCCATCAAAAAGAATGAAATTTTGCCATTTATAACAATGTGGATGGAGCTAGAGA
This sequence comes from Ailuropoda melanoleuca, assembly GCF_002007445.2. NCBI lineage: Eukaryota > Metazoa > Chordata > Mammalia > Carnivora > Ursidae > Ailuropoda > Ailuropoda melanoleuca. Next base: position 23,191,624 of record NC_048237.1, read on the forward strand.
GTATTATGCTAAGCAAAATAAATCAGTCAGAGAAAGACAAATACCATATGATTTTACTCATATGTGGAATTTAAAAAACAAAACAGATGAACATGAGGGGGGAAAAAAGAGAGGCAAACCATAAAAGAGACTCTTAACTACAGAAAACAAACTGAGGGTTGCAGGAGGGGAGGTGAGTGGGGGATGCCTAAACGGGTGATGGGTGTTAAGAAGGGCACTTCTTGTGATGAGCACTGGGTGTTGTGTGTAAGTGATAATTCACTAAATCCTACATATGAAACTAATATTACACTGTATGTTAGAACTAACTGGAATTTAAATAAAAAATTGGAAGAGGAAATAGAAAAATGAAGGAAAAAAGAAAAATGGACAAGCTTCAGGGACAAAATTAATTTTTAAAAAAATTTGAGTAACTAAAAAGTATCAACAAAAATGTTCAACCTGAGTAATAGTCAAAGGTCCATGAATATAAAAACTTGCATATTATCAAAAATATATAAATATGCTTATGTGTAAAAATCTCATGTTGGACAAGAGGAAAGAAGCAGTCATACTTAGCACAATTTGACAAAATGAAACAAAGCTCTTAGAAGGATCCATACAACTTTATCTAGAATATCCTAAACAGTAAAATAAAGATGTTCCTGAAGGTTTAAATACAAAGGTAGTATATTTAGAATTTTATGAAAAATTAGAAACTAGAAAATCTTAAAAATATTAAAAATGCTTACTGTTAAGGGATTAATTAATAACACAGCAAATAAAAGAAAAAATAGCTCAGCAAATAAATTCATTGAATTTGAATTTATAAATTCTTATTGACATACAAAAATAGATATTTTCAAGTGAAGAAAAGCAATTAGAAAACACACATAGTAGAATTTGTTTTTTTATGGGTAAATTATATATAAATGTGTGCCTAGAAAAGATAGGAAAGATGTCCTCAGCATGAGATTGTATATTTTTCAACTAGCTTTCTTTTCCCTAATTCATGTTTTATATATATATATATATATATATATATGTATATATATGTGTGTGTGTATATATATATGTATATATATGTGTGTATATATATGTGTGTGTATATATATATACACACACATATATATATGTATTTTAAGATTTTATTTATTTGACAGAGAGAGAGACAGCCAGCGAGAGAGGGAACACAAGCAGGGGGAGTGGGAGAGGAAGAAGCAGGCTCCCAGCAGAGGAGACTGATAGGGGGCTCTATCCCAGGACCCTGGGATCACGCCCTGAGCTGAAGGCAGATGCTTAATGACTGAGCTACCCAGGCGCCCCATCATGTTTTATATATTTTTAATAACAAATGTGGACACATGTGCATAGATTTATAATAGACAAAATATTATTGAAGGTGGAATAGCATAATCTTTGGACACAGTGAAATAAGGCACTGAGAGCCAGTTCTATCATCGGCAATCTTCTTAATCTATTTAAAGCTCAGTTTTTAAAAATATACTAATAGCATCCATACTCTAGAGTCACATATTTATGAAATGAGCTAATACAGGTAACGTGCTTGAGATAATGATTGGCACATGGTGAATATTCAATAAATATTTGATTGTTCAGTTTCGAGACATTTGATTTGTAAGAGCTTTAAGTTTTATATGTTAGGAAACATGTTAATTTTAAAATCCCTGGAACCTAAACCAGTATCAAATACAAAGTAATTCATTGTTAAATGGAAGAAAAAAAACTGAATATGTGATATGGAAAAGTATGCTCCTGGCACATGTAACGTCTTAACCAAAGTCCATACCTTGTTTCTTTGGACTCTGCAGACCCTTACCCAAATTTTCATTCATGACTCTCTGGGATTTTTGTTCCACAACGCTTTTGTCTTCACTTGATTTAAGTAATTACTGGCTCTCAACTTTGATTTCCACTTTGGAGTTCGTTTCTGTATGCTGAATTATATTGGATATTTGACTAACGTCCCTCCATGATAGCAACTTTTGTTTTTCTGTGGTAATCCTCTGAGATATAAGAAAGATATTCACTCATTTATACGTAAAGAGAGAGAAATCCTAATAGACTCTATGTGTTAGAAGGACCTTGCCTAGCTCTAGCCAAGAAAAAAATCCACGATATTTCATAGAAACAGATATGTAGGGCTAAGACTCCTGACAGACCATCCAGCACAACATGTTTCTTTTACAGAAAAGGAAACTTTGTCCCCGAAGTTTAAGGCATCATATCCATAGTTAAACAGCGAATTAATAAGAGAACTGAGTTCAGGCCTTCTTATTCCCAGGCCATTGCTCTTCCCCCAATATCTTGCTGCTTTTTTTTTCTTTTTTTCTTGCTGCTTTTAAGCTACTTAAGAATAACTCAGTGCAGCTCAAACTCATTGCTTTTGTTTTTAAAATGGACAAGACTTCTGATATTCTAATTCACAATGCCTAAGGCAAAACCCTACACATTTTTTTTCTGAAGAAAATAAAACTTGGTTCAGCTTTAAAAAGTTGCAGTGTACTTGGTAGAAATTTTGTCTTTCACATACTGAATCAACCAAAATTCACCGCTGAACTTTCTTGTGGGAAGCGTATCTTTCAAAATGCAGAGATTGTGCATATGTTCTAGATGGACACATTGATGGTCAACACAAAGCTGTTATGAGATATTGAAAATTGCATTTACTGATACTTTTACTGAAATCCCATTATCTACAAATATTATTTTATATGTCTTCACATCCAAGAGCAGAACCTCTCCAGCAACAATCAACTCAAATGACACTTTTCTGATAGAGAATACATTGAGAAAAATCTCTCATGAATTAGGAATTCAGTGGAGAATACTTCACCAGTGGATGACAGATCGTGCTAATTAGATGAGGAAAAGACATGGCTTTGAAGGGTTGGAGATCTTTTGACATCTTAAAGCCTTTGAAATGGCAGCAAACTTCTGGAGAGCCTCACCTTTGGCTCTTTATAGGCAAGTCAGATTTGGCAGTAGTTCCCTGTACTCTGTTTTATCTAAAGGCAATATCCATGCTGCTCACTTTAAAACAATTAATTTTTGAGAGTAATAGTAGTAGCCTCTTTATAGTAGCAAACCTATAAACATGATCTTTTTTTAAATCAATTAAACTGAATTGCAAGGTGCTCTGCACATAGAAACAGTAATTCTCTACCTATTAATTATAAATCAAATAGATGAATACTAGATCATTTTTTTAGATCTTGATATAAACTAAGAAATAGCTTAAAATTAATAACATCTTTCCCCTTTGAGATATAGAATGGAATGATGATAAACAATAATTTGTAAAGCTAAATGTAAAAGTATCAAATGAAGCTCTAATTAACTCAAAAGCTGGGTCTAGCTTTTTCTAGGTATACAAACACTTTGACAATACTTTTCATGCTATAGTCTGTAAACCCAAAGCTGCAAACTATCCAATCTAATGAAAGACCTCTGCCTCCTCTTGGTATCTAATTTTAATTACAGGCATTATTTCCTAGAAGCAATTACTGTCCAAACATAAAACACAAAAATTTGCCGATATAAACATTATCTTTGGTAAAATGTTTCTCTAAATAACCTCTGGTAAACATTCACTATCTTACAAATATGGAAAAAAAATTCACATAGCTTAAGAAAAAAGGTATTCCAGGGGTGCCTGGGTGGTGCAGTCATTAAGCGTCTGCCTTCAGCTCAGGGCGTGATCCCAGCGTTCTGGGATCGAGCCCCACATCACTCCTCTGCTGGGAGCCTGCTTCTTCCTCTCCCACTCCCCCTGCTTGTGTTCCCTCTCTCACTGGCTGTCTCCCTCTCTTCAAATTAAATAAAAATAAAATCTTTAAAAAAAAAAGTTATTCCAGATAGTATTTGTTAATAATATGTCCTCTCTTCCTTCCCCCAGTGATGGTATCATGATGACTACCAGTTTATACCTTCCAGTTCCTACAGTATCTCTCAAAACAAATCACATCTGCTGAGTGTCTATTGCCCTTGCCACTGTTCAGGTTCACATTTCAGCTCCCAAAGATTATGCAATAACATTCTTTCTGTTCTCTCCCTGTCCAGGTTCATCCCTTTCAAATTGCATATGTTCAACTAGGCATAAAAAAATATATATATAAATAATGCAGTCCCATTACAGAAGAAAAGGCTCAAATGTTTTCATTATTTAGATATTATATCATATGTAGTGCTTTTCCGTCCTTAATATTTACTTAAAAACTTCTAATGGATAGCTCTTCAAAAATCAGCCAAACTTTAGCACATGTAAAATCAATTCAGAAACACACACATAAGGCCAAACATTTCCAGGAAAAACAAACTAACATATTAGGGTTTAGAGTTGAGCTAAGAACTATATGAGTTCAAGTAAAACAGCCTCTAATAGTATTTAAACTAAGTATTGGATGACTGTTTTAATATAAAAAATAATTAATTTTCCTGGCACACATCTTTTAAGTCTTAGTAGCAATAGTTCTAAGAAAGTAATATCTATAATGTATCTGCAATAAATGATTTTTGCCAACAGCATTAACATTTAGTCCCCAATTTCTGTTATCAGTTGGTAAAAATGTTAAGAATTAACATTTGAAGCAACAAGTACAATTAATCCAAGTTTTAAATCGAAAATACAGTTTGGATTGTTTACTATTATATTTATATTATGAGAAAGAAAAAATAATGCTTTCTCACTTTTTTTTTCCCCAAAGTGATGAAGATGGAGTTCATGTTTAAACTATCATTCACAAAACAGGAAGAAATAGATAAAAACTTAGTCTACCAAAACTGGTCTCCAAACATTCATTGTGCCTTCTAAGAAGTAGTTTTAAGACAAACTAGGAAAGATTTTTTTTTTTACCCTAATAGAGTCTTTAAGAAGAATGAGATATTGTAAATTCTACTGTAGTAATTAGGGCAACGTGTTATTGTAAAAATTCTCAAACTATAAGGTGGATCATATGATTCACTTTTACTCTGATAGGCAGAAGCACCCCCAGAGAATTGTTCCAATAGCAATAATTACCTTGCTATTATAATGGTAATCTCCTATTGTATGAGAGTAGCAATGGATAAAGATGGGGGGGAAAAAAAACCCTGATATATTAGAAGTCTTTTATAAGAACACCTTAATACTTGAGAACTAGTAATAGCCCTAAAAGGTACATAAGTAAGACACTGCCATTGCAAATGTGAGTTAAGTAGGTCCAATGCCTTGCCTAAGTTAATGTGATGCTAAGAAAAGATACCAGCCTATTCCTCCTACTCTTTTACTCCCTTTGCCACATATAAAGTGATAAGCGTAGGAAGAAATCTGACTTGGCAAAGAACCAGTACTATTTCTAGGGTGCAGAAAACAGTTTCAACTTAGAAATTTTAAAAACAGAATCTAGCTGAGCAGACTATCAGAGTTCTGTTTGACAGTGTTTACATGAAGCACTGGTTTACAGGAAATGAAATTTGCAAATGATATGGCTGACCATAATGTAAAATAAGGTTATAGATGCAAGGTATTTGTCCAACATATTAATAGCCAAGAGGAATGAGTTCAAACAGATACTAATATCCTGAACTGCTGGTATAATGTTTCCTTTGTGCCTTGACACAGTGCGAAATAGTTCTGCTTTACAAATATTGGTCTTTACCTACAAACAAAAGTAACCAAATTATCCTCAAGTTACATAATCACTTACCAGGCCAAATGGCTTAAGTCCTTTTTATTATAAAGTAAATTAAATTTTGCTTATTTTGTCCATTTTAAGTAGAAGGTCTTCAAAGACAGAGAAACATTTATGATTCAGAAATGATTTGTATTTGAATTGGAAATTTTGTCATAAAAATACTGCATCACACTTATTTCTTCATTGATGAAAATTAAAACCTCACAGAAAATACAGTATTTTTACTAGAAGTACCATAGATTATTTCTGAAAAATAAAAAGAGAAAATACCCAACATGTACTGTATATGAAGGACTACATAAATTGTCAGAAATAAGCAGTTAAAAACCTAGAGTGATAATATTATTACCCTACATTGTCGTGTTATAGATATGCATGAACTGTAATACAGAAGTAGGCCTTATGTGACATGATTTTAGTAAAATATTAGAATTAATAAACAGATACTGTAGGGGGAACCTAGAATTTCCAGCTAGAATTCATCACAGGTTTGTGATAGTGAGTGAAGTGTAGTTGCACAGCTGGTTCTTAAAGGCTTTATCATTTTTAGGTAAAAAGCAAAAAAGGAGCCTTTGGCTCAGGAAGCTCTGACTCAGGTACAGAGAAAAAGTATATGGTCTCAGGAATGACAGACATTTAGGAAGAGAGAAATAGACAAAAGTTTCCCTAAGATAAAAAAAAAAGACTATATAAAAGATTACAAATTTCTACAACAGAACCATTTAAATGTATGTGTCTGTTAGCCATTTGCATGTCTTCTTAGAGAAGTGTCTGTTCATGTCTTCTGCCCATTTCTTGACTGGATTATTTGGTTTTTGGATGTTGAGTTTGATAAGTTCTTTATAGATCTTGAATACCAGCCCTTTATGGGGGGGTGGGGTAACTGGGTGATGGGTAGTAAGGAGGGCACATGTGGTGATGGGACTGGGTGTTATATTCAACTAAGGAATTGTTGAACACTACATCAAAAGCTAATAACGTACTATATGCTGGCTAATTGAACATAATAAAAAAATAGGACCATTTATAAAATAGTATTTTGCATGACACAGGATACCAATTTCTTACCAAACGTTTTCATTTTCACATTGGGACTAGTAGTACATTTTGGAAGGAACACTGGACTGGAAATTAGTTCCAGGTGTAAATAAAACTATGGCACAGAACGTATTACCTATCCCTCTTCCACTGGGCCTCAGCTTCCTCATTTAGCAGAGAGTGCATAGGACTAGAGTTCATCCCAACCCTGAAAAATCAGATATCTCTAATTTTTAAACGTAAAGTAACACTAATTTGTTTGATAGAACTTAATTTGAAACTAAATTTTACATTGTGAAACAAAAGAGAGACAACAAAGATATCACATCATATCCTTCTCTTCATTTTCCTTTCATTCACTCATTCGATAGTATTGACCACCTGCAATTGATCATTCTAACTTTTGCGCTGATAGACTATAAGAAGCACGACGGGATCATGGAGACCTATTAAGAGGCCACATATAGTGCAACTCCATGCTTGTACCAGGACGTTAGTAGCAGAGTTGGTGAGAAAGTGGTCAGCTTTTCCATATTCTGAAGATACATACAACCAAGATTTGCTGAAGGATTAAAGTTGGGGGAAGGAAGGAAGGAAGGAAGGAAGGAAGGAAGGAAGGAAGGAAGGAAGGAAGAAAGAAAGAAAGAAAGAAAGAAAGAAAGAAAGAAAGAAAGAAAGAAAGAAAGAGGGTATTACTGCAATGTCCCTTTCTACAATCCCAACCCTCCCTTTTCCATAGATACATTTATTTTTCAAGTTTACAAGTCGATGACAGTATTTTTTTGCAATAGTGAATTGATATTCATGGCATACTTTCACATCTTAAAAAATTTTTAAAAAATTAACATTTCAAAAAGCTTTTCACTTACATTTTTTAGATCATGGCAATCATAAGGATGAGAACATCATTTTCAGAGTCCAGAGTGCTCACCATTACATGATGGAATCCCAGAGAACGTCATTTTAAGGGCCTTTACTGACCCCATCTTTCCCTCCCCACAATTCTAAAACGCATCTCAATTTTTTAAAACGTACTTGTACTACCGATATCCCATATTGCATTTACTTTCAAGGACCACATATGTACTCTCTACGTTCCATGTTGTTCTCCCTCTTCCCTTTACACCAACTGGCCTGCCTTTGTCAAACCCTCCATCAGGAACACTGATGAGGAAGAGCCTGCCTCCAACAGACACACACAATCATAATCATGACCACCACAGCTGCTTTGTTCATCTCCTTTAACTCTTCCTGCCCCATCATTCTCATGTCCAAAGCCAACTGTCAATTTTGAGAGGCTTCAATTTTAAGAATTATTCTAATTATCTGAGACACCACATTTCAAACATGTGCAACACAGAGCCACTCTAAATCTCGTCTCACAGAGCACTGAGGTCTTCCATGTATGTACCGAGAAGTACAGATGGCGACAGACAAAGCTGAAAGCCCGTGAGTACATCACGGAAGTCAAAATAACAGTGGCTTTCCATCTGCTAACATATTCATATTTACCTCATTTTCCCACAAGTACTCCTCCTTACTTTCCACTCACACTGGCAGATCTCAGCAGGCAGCGAGCGGCTGGCATCTATTTTCATCATATAGTAGTTCTTGAGTCTCCACTTTCTAAACAGCCTGATATTATAAAGACAAGTGCCAAGGACATATTCTAGCCCCCAAGAAGGATTCGAGTATTCCCACTCCTCAGCAATTTTCTTGTGTAACTGCTCAGAACTGGTGACAAGTGTACATGTCTGTTGGTGTCAAAACCCTTGAGTACAAATTCTAACCAGCAGCTGTCTCATCCACATTTCATAGTTTTAAAAATAAACATTGTCTAATGATTTTAATAAAATAAGTTCAAGGGCAAATGAGTGGGAGAAACTTCAAGATGAAGAGTAAGTATATGGCTACATACATTTATTGCCTTATAGTACTTTGTGAGTTAGCTATTGTTTTTAACAGTTTGGGCTTTATCATACCTAGCCATATCATAATTATGGTACATAAATTATGGGTCAGGTATTTATAGATTGCCAAAGAATTTCCTTCCAAATAGACAATGAGATGTGAAACAATGAATGGTTTTCATTCATTTATAGGGGTATACTGTATATGGCTGCAAAACAAAGTACAACATTCAAGTCCATTCAGTAGAGCAGCTTTTGATGGAAACTGGTGAATAAAAAGGAATGATTCATAAATTAATGCTTTATAAGAAGAGGATGGATTTGTCAAAAACCTGCAGAGAAGTCTGTTTATTTTGAGGGTTTAATAACAAAGTTTTCTTCAAATTGCCAATGGATGCAGTACTATCTGAAAATTTTGCTTTGCTGTTTGGTGTTAAATTCATGGAGATTTCTGCAGTCCAAGGCAGCTCTTCAAAACTGACATGAAAATACCAAATTAACACTACGGGTTTTGGGGTTTTTTTTCCTTTATCGCTCTTATGCGTAAATGTGTTTAAGAAAGTTTATGCATTCATCATCAATTCACAACATTAGAAACACAAAAATCTCTGTGTTTACAATATGCTATGAAAAATAACTGCTCAGTTTGAATGATTGCTAATTTCATCTCAATCATGTCTTCCTAAGGAAAGCCTTGAGAAAACAAACAGTATCACAGAGTGTTCAAAACAAGGGACATAAGCACCTTATGCAACACTGCTTTACTCAAATCCTCCTGATAAATGTTCAGGCATAACAAGATTACTGTGGATGATCGCAAGAGAGATACAGTATATCACATTCAATCAGACACAAGGCTAGAACCATTTAGGTCTGGCTTTCAAGAGATTCAGCATTTTTTCAATAAAAAGTAGTATGGGCAATTACATGATCAAAATTTACAACTTGGGTGGCTTACTAAATATTTCTCAGCCTTAGTTTCCTCATGTATGAAACAAAATCTATAAAAATAATCAACATAGTTGTATGGGTTGAATGAAATTAGCTAAGTAGAACATTTGTGAACTCACAGTAAATGAAAACTTTTATTATCACTCTTACTCAAATATTCACGATTGTTAATATTCACAGATTCGTAGCACGTCAACTCCATTATTATCTATCTCCATTATCCATCTCCATCATCTAAATGTCCTCTTCGCAGAATGAAAGAATGGAAAAGAACATCACACAATTATTTGATACTAATATTGCTTAATGTTACTTTTTAAATGTATTGGTGGCTTATTTCTAAATTTAGAAGCAGTAGCATAAATAGAAAATGTTTAATCCTTCACTTGCTATTTCATAAATCTGAATTGATAACAAACCATTCTTCCCAGCTTTACTAAGAATTCTTCGTTTATTTAGTATTGGCAATATATCAAAAATGTTCATTATAAAAGTCTAATTTGCACTGCTTTTTGGAGAATAAGTGAGATTTTAAATTATCAATTATTTTCATATATCCTGCAAGGATTTTCTTACCCATGGAGCACTGATTGCTACAGTAGGAAAATAAAACTATTGGTAGGTTAGGAAGGTCTGTTTGAATACAGGCTGTCTATATCACCTTGTAGGAATTATTTAATGCTATAGAGCCCTGGGGGCTCTCTGGGCTGTCTCCATGCTCCAAGCCACTCATTCTCTACCCTAGTTAGACCCTTGTATACTCCAAGTATAAATGCATAATTAGTGAATCCAGTAGATCACCCTATGAGCTGTCTTGTCAGTCAGATGCATAAGTTGACATGTGAGATTTCATGCCAAGACTGAGTATACTTAGGCCAAAGAAGAAATAGAACCCCTTAAATTTAAAAAAACTACAGTAAGTAAAATCTTTTTGCAAAGCCAACTTTTGCAAAGCATGAGACATAAACTGACTAGCTCTTTTTCCCAATGAAGTATCTGGCCTGTGCATTTTGGTCATAGATCAAATTCAAAGAAATTATTATGCTCTTGACATCCTGCCTCTTATAATTCTACCACTTTACATGTGTGCTTTGCAACCAGTTTGAAAAAGTCTTATGATTAATGTACCATGAAAAGGCATGCTACTCCTTTTATAAAGTTAAAAACAATTAACATAGACTTTCAATGCATATATATTAATGAATTTAAAACTACATGAAAAACAAGAGAAAAACACACAGAAGGAATGGGATGATGGAGGACCACATAACTATAAATAGGTCATAGTAAAGGTCCTAGTTTTCATTTGAAGTATGCTTAGTGAGTACTTATTTACTTATTAAAGATTTATAAGTAAATAAGAAAGTTAATAAACAATAAATAAGTAGATACAAACTACGCATGGAACAATACTGAAAATATGTAATGAACCAAGGGTGATAATTAAACCAGTTCTGCACAACACAGGTTGACTAGGGAAAATTTAAAAATGTACCATGAAAAACACATATCATAATCAGCTGAAACAGAGAAATGATTGCAGTATTTCTTCTCAGCTATTAAAAGGTGTCCCTCACACAGAGGACAGGACACAGTTGCGATCTGACAATTGACCAAACAATATAATTAGGAGATGTGGTTTTCTTGTGCACTGTCCTGAGTAGTTTCTGTTACGCTTACCAGTTCTGGTATTTATTCTCACGTGGGTTTAGCTAACATTGTATCTAGAAATATGGACAACCAAAGTTCCTTGCTATGCTAAAACAATTTCGAGGACTAATGGGATTTAACAATATAAATATTTAAAGAGAAACTAGCACTTCTGTGGCACTAGAAAAATTTAGGATGATGACTTTAACAAGAGATAGCATTTAGAAAACCAAAACAAATCTTAAATATTTTGTTCTCCAGATTTATAGATGGTGTTCATTAGATTATTTTATATAATGAATTCATGATCATTTTTTCTTGGTGTATCTTTAAGGATTTATCTATTTACAAAATGAACAAGACTTTCACTTTCTGCTTCATCCCTGAGCATCTTACCCAAAACACCGACAGCTAAGTCAACTGGTTAACAAGAATAGATAAGACATTTCACGAATGCTACTTTTTGGTTACCATTTTGACTCTCTGCCCCCCATCTATTTGGCAGAGGTCACAGTGGTTGATGAAATGCCTATACCATCAGAAGGAGAGGCAAATGAGACTGATAATTTACACAATATTTTGCATATGTAATATTTGCATAATATAATTTAAACATTTTCTAGTTTTTTTTTTTTTTTATGCTGTTTATCCACTAAAAAGTCTGTAAGCATTCCGGACAGTTGTTATATTTTCCATCTTATAAACAGAACACTGAGGCAGCAGATGGTATGATGCCTAAGTCAGACAAGCACTCAATGAAAGAGCTGGGTAGCACTTGGTTCTCTGCACATCTTAGCAAGTTTCAGTAAGTCTTCAAATTGCTTTTAATCGTTGGGGTGGGTTTTACATGGCTCAAGCTAATCATCAGTATTCCTTTACAACTTAATGGGTCACTATCTGAAAACTACACAACTTTCAAGATCAGAAATTACTCAGCAGTCTTCACATTGTTATACACTTTTGCAGAAAGTTGCTTTCTACAGGGATTCTAACAAAGAATGACTATGTGCACCGACTTTTAATTTGGAAGTTGAAAATGAGACAGTGATAGCTGCTTTAATGAGAAACAGTATTGTCAACAGCAGGATAAAATCTATTCCCCTAACAAATGCCTACAACAATGAGAGTAGAGAGCCTTTTTTTGCCCATAAAGTGTGCATAAATTGTAACTCTAGGGGTTAGCTAATAGGAAATGTTTTTGATTTTTAGTTTTCTGTGCTCATTCACTGTTATTTATACAAAATCACCTCTCTCTTTGCAGAAAAGTTGAATTCTAACTGACTACCCTAACCATAGTGTACGTATATAGAGAGGAATTATCTTCTGTGATTTGAAAACATTTTATTTAAAGAAAATACTATCAGGAAAGCTAAAGAAATCAAAGAGCTGCAAAAAAAGAATCTTATTCTGAATACATTTCAAGAAAATAAGCCACTGTTCAATAACTGGTGACTGACAGCATCATATAATACCTCTTTGAGGACTAAATGAAGATTCATTTTGAAACCAAATCAGATGGTGTAGTCTGTCTCTCTTCTATGCAGATCACATTATTAACTCAACAATTGCCAAATTTCATTTTCACAATGTGAGGGGTACTTGTGGGAATAAGAAAAGGGGCTAAATCGTGATAATAGAAGCAACACGGGAGGTGTTAGATTGTAGAAATTTAAGCAAAAGGAAACACAGAATAAGTTTACAAAAGAAAAAAGAACTTGGAAAATCTAAAAACATGAGTTAAGTGGCAATGAAGAAAGTCAGATTAGATGTAATAAGCAAAATATCACCTTGTCACAGGAGACTTTGTTGAGAATTCTCTGCTACTGGTAGAATGTTTCCCCTTCTAGGAATCAGATGGTTAGGTCTAGTGCTGATGCCACTTGCAGAGATAAACTGCATATATGCAATAAGAGAGAAGAACATTTCACAGGGTCTGTGACAAGATTCCTGTTGAAAGTCCTCTTTCTTTTAAAACTAATTAATTACATGTTTTTTGTTACTCTGTGAAAAAACAGGGAGAACCGGGCACCGGGGTGGGTCAGTCGGTTACATGGATGCCTTCGGCTCAGGTCAGGATCCCAGGGTCCTGGAATGGAGTCCCACATCAGGCTCCCTGCTCCTCCCTCTCCCTGCCACTCTGCCTATTTGTGCTCTCTATCAAATCAATGAATAAAATCTTAAAAAAAAAAAAAAAAAAAACCTGGGAGAACTGGCCCTTGCTACGTTGACAGTAGTTTAATCTACAGATATGTGGAGAGCTAGATAAACAAATCAAATCGCTTTCTAAAGAAAGGTTGATTTTTAGGAAATAATTCTAGCAGGATACTGATGAAATAGTTTTCTGTTATCCCAGAATTATGACTGAAAATGAAATTTTAGCTAAAAATGAAATTCACCAATTAGCCTCCATTCTAAAGAGATGTGCAAGAACTCCAACAGTCAGGACCAAATGCCATACAGAGTTTACTGAGGAGGGCACAGTTGGCCCTATGACCACTAAACACCAATGCACCAACTTTTCCCCAGAGTTTCTTTGAAGGTCTTGTGAGGAATACAGACTTCACAATGAGAAAGATTCTCTTTTCACTCTGGGAAGAAAGGGAGATAGGAACTTTCCTCTACATACAGAAAGGGGACCCTTCATCTTCCAGAATCTCTACTTAAGCAAGAGACTTGCTTCTTAGCTTAATTTAGCAGACCTCATGATGGCAAACATGGAGATCAATTCAAAATAAGGGCCTAAGAAGATGTTGTTTTTGTGATTTGTGTGGTTTTTTTTGTTTTGTTTTGTTTTGTTTTTTTAAGATGAACTAGTGACCTGGATGTATAGCCATGATAAGGAAACGATGACCTATTTTTTCTCCAGGACTATGATGACAAAATGATCAAGATGATAAGTATCTGTTGTCAATAAATAGTAACTTTGGACAATTATTATTTTATGTGTGTACCACAGTTGTTATGTAACACATCTAAGACAAATACTTTAAAGCTATTACTAATTTTCAAAGTCTACAGTAGTCTCTCTTCAAAAACCTAACAAAGAGTTACCACACTAGACCACAGAATGATGATAGTGTTTTCACATATTCCTGGTAATATCCATTTTTCATTCAATAAATAAGTTGTTGTATTTACGGCAATGACATTGTTTGGAAGTTACATTAGACCAGCAAGTGGAATCGTCTACAGTCTTCAGCAATCTGTGACCATTCAAGAGCATTTAACCTCTTTGAACCAGGTACTACAAAAACTTAAATTCCTCTTTCCTTCCATTGTTTCTTTGTGCCAAGAACACCCAAACATGTCTGCATAATCTCACACTTGTCTACGACTTTCACTTAATCTTTAATTTTCCAGTATTAATATATTAATAATGTTGATTTTATTATAATAAACCAAAGATGTCAATCAAATGTGCTGTTGTTTCTGATCGCAAAGATAGCATAGTAGAGATGAACCAAAAATGGAAACAGTTTTATTCATTCCTTCACCTATTTTAAAAATTTTATTAATTCTCTATCTCTGAAATATTATACTTTATAAGAAATATACATTTGGTCTTCATCCACAGTTCTTGACTCACAGATCCCAAATACCCTTGGAATTTCCTGACTGATGAGAGCAATGGGAACATCTTTTGTTAGAATATTTGGTCTCTTGTCCTTAGTTCCTAAAATTGCCCCAGAGCCATAAAGATGAAATAACTGTCTTGTTATTCATAACAAAACTCTTTACAATACAACTGGGTTTATGTTAATGAGGTAACTTTAGGAAAGCTTATAAGGATAGGGGCTGGTTTCAAGGAGAACCAACCATGAACAGAGAGATGGAATCTTCAGTCCCACCCCCTGCTTTCTGGGAAAAGAAGAGGGGCTATGGTTGAAACAATGAATTAATCAATCATGCCTATCTAGTGAAGCTCTATAAAGACCTAAAGGGATGGAGTATGGAGAGCTTCCCAGTTGGTGAACACGTAGAGATTTAAGGGAGAATGGCATGCACAGAGAGAGTATCGAAGCTCCTTGCAATTCCCTCCTACTTGCCCTGTGTATGTCTTCCATCTGGCTGTTCCTGAGTTACATCCTTTTATAATACACTAGTTATCTAGTAGGTAAAATATTTCTCTGGGTTCTATAAGATACTCTAGCAAATCAATCAAACCCAAGGCAGTGGTCATGGGAATTTCTGATTTATAGCCACCTGGTCAAAGTATAGGTAACAACCAGGACTTCGGACAGTCATCTGAAACTCAAAGAGCAGCTCATGGGGACCCCCAATCTATAGCCAGTTGATCCTACAGATGTACAACCTAGAGTTGCAATTATCATTTAATGTAGGGGGCACACTTGTAGGATCCCTTAACCTGTGGGATCTAACACCATCTCCAGTTAGATAGTGTCAGAAGTGAGTTAAATTGTAGATGTTGAACAACTGCTTGCTTCATTATATGGAAACCACACTTTGGATTAGGGTACCCCCTTGATCACATTTAAGCACAACATTCAAGTTCAGTTCTTCATATAATATAAGCATTAACTGGACAAGAGATCATACCCTCAACAAGCTTACGATATGAGTGGTCACAATATATATGTACAAAGCTATGATTCAGAACAGAAACTGGAAAAGTAACAAAAGAGATTCAGAGAAAATGTCTGGTACTTCAGTGGAAGGCAAGATCATTTATGACTAGTTGGCTTTAGTCATTTATTTCAATAAAGGTCAGCTTTTAAGTGATTTTTCATCACTGTTGATAAGTTAAAATACGGTCAATTTGTAATAAGCATTGACTAAAACTCCTTCCATAAGTACTATTATCAGAAACATATAGGAAACTTCAAAACAATGTTCTGAACCTCACACAAAGCCCTACTGAGTTATATTAGTAATAACAGAAGCGTTACCGCCATGACACTAGACTTACGTAATATAGACAGTCTTGTAGTTTATAATCCAAGGTGAGTCAGTTCTATCTTAAAATAACCAAACCGAAAACTTGCATAATACTTACTTTACATGAATCTAGAGAAATTGTGTTTCATTTTCTTATTTTCTCCAAGGCTGCAGACATTTACCATTTAATTGTTTTTTACACTCTTGAAACCAATTTTGAAACCACTATACCTCTTCTAATAATATTTTACCACAAGAATCATGATAATACAATGATAGCTCTCATGAATGTGCTTCCTACCATTCACTAATTCTACATTTTAAACATCTATGAAACATTTAATATAATTACCTCAATATTTTCAGGTAAAACTTCTAATAGGAAACCAAAGATAGAGTACTTACAACTTACCAATTATTTCCCCATCTCAGAAAGATTTCAATAGATACGTACAATATTTTTATATTAAAATGTGTCTGGAACATTGATATATTAAAATCATCTAAAATAGATTTTAAGTATCTGTTTAAAATTATATCTCAAAAAGTAACTCTCAAATTTTTTAAAATACTATGTCGGAATATTTTCTTATCCCATTGATAATTAATAACACAAATTACTCTTCTTTTTGTCATTACCAATACATATGATACCTCCAATAGAACTTATGATTTGAACACTTTAAATATAAACTGCAAGGCTTCGGAAAGAAGGCCATCAAGCTGTCATTCGAGAGAAAGACAGAGATATGGTTCACTGTGAAACACATGTAAGCAAGTTTTATAGAAATCCATGTAAAGGGTGTTATATAAACTGAGTTTCCCTAAAATTCATTTCATAATGACCATAGTTGGGTAACTATCCTACTATTTAGAAACTATTGCTGAGGGCCAATGCTGTATTATTTCAAAAGATCATGAACAAATTTTAAGGAAAACATTTGATAATACTGCTGTGGTAAATTAGGTACCACACTATTTTGATTTTATCTATTAGTCCTCCACAGATAATTGCCTAGTAAGCCATATCAACCACATTTGCAATCAGACAACCCTACTTTCAAATCACATATGCCCTATTTCTCATCCTCATGGTTTTGAACAATTGTACTTACTCCTCATGGCCTCAGTTTTCTATCGCCAAAATGGAATAGAACGACTATACTTATTACCATGGAATGGCATTTGTGATGATTAAATGTTAATTTATGTATAATGTAGTTGAGTGACTAGTCAAGTAGTTTTACAGTACATGTAATGAGGATGGTGATCATTCAAGAGAAGGACATAAAAATTACCATTGCTTCATATCCATATTTCCAGATTGTTTTTCAAAAGAGGAAACAAATTTGCATTCTCAGTAATGGTGTATACATATGTCCATTTCGTTGTTCTTTCAAAAGCACTTGAGTTACATCATTTTTTTTTTAAAGATTTATTTGTTTGAGAGAGAGAAATCACACTCTTGCATAGCAGAGAGAGACAGAGGGAGAGGGAGAGGAGAAGCATACTCCTAGCCCAGTGCAGAGCCCCACATAGGGCTGCAGGCAGGGCTCCACATGGGCTCCCCCCGGGGGTCAATATAAGTACCCTGAGATCATGACCAGAGCACAAATCAAGAGTCCCATTGCTCAGCAGACTGAGAAACCCAGGTGCCCCTGAGTTAACATCATTTTTAAAACATTTGTTAATTTGGTGGTTGAAAAATCACTTAAAATTTTAATTTTAACTTCTGAAAAATTAGTGAGATGCCATATTTTTCAAAGGTTTATTCAATATTTGTATTTTGAGGTAAATTGTTTCTTCAAATACGTGGTACATTTACTAATTGGGACATATTTTTAGTATTTATATACTAGATATACTAATAATCTGTGTCATTTTTTCTTTTCTGAGTCAAAATTTTTTGATCCATATGAATGAATGAACGCTTGTAAGGAATTTTTAGGATCACAAGGAGATGGAGTAAATAGTATCCTTATTACCTATTTATTTTTCATAAAATTCTAACTTTTAGTTTTGAAAAAGTAAAGATAGAAAATTTATGTAAGGCATTTTCAAAGGAAGACATTGGATTTCCATTCTAATTAGAAATTAAATACACTGACATATCCTCTTTAATTAAGTATAATAATCTCAGTAACATGAAAAGCTTAAAGTTTTTCTATTATTTTTCCACAGGTCATTTTTGTTTCATAAATTTAGCAACCCTAAAAATTGTTCGTTGAGAATGAGATTTGACTAATCTTGAAATTTTAAATATCAAGTGCCTCAATACATAAATTCAGTTAAGAAAACAAGTCACTCATTACCACTCATTGACTTGGAGAGGGATTTGGGATAATTAATAGACTCTGTGCTTCAATTTAATAGAGGGCTTAAAATTTGACTTTATATTCTACAAATAGGATATGCTCCAATTGAAACTAAAGGACAGTAAAATTCAAATTTAAAAATAATGATATTAGTGTAAAATTACTAGTGTTGTTAGAATATTTTTCTATGATTACCTTATCAGAACATTCTCTTTAATTTGATTATTATCTAAGAACTGTTAGCACTAATTTCTGATATTTGCAAATCTGGGGAAGCTATAAAAATACAGGGTCAGAGCCTCTTGAAACTGAGAATAAATTACATATACTAACAAATAGGTCTGACCTATTGGTGAAGATCAATAGAAAAATACAAGGTAATTCACAGGAATGCATTTTGTACAGTATTTTTCTGGTAAAAATTCCCTTAAGTAAGAATCAGTTATAATATTCTCTTTGGGGTTCTCTTTCCAAAAGTTAAGTACTTATCCAATAAGCTCCCTCGGGAGAAAAGAGCAAACGGCAGAAGGAGCACAGATGAAACAGGGCATGGACCAGGATAACTGATACAGTAATTATAAACCTCTGACTTTTCGAGCAACATCTGGATACCAGCATCTCCTACATGTACCTTCTTTTGCTGCATTTCCATGGAATATTTGGAGGCAGTTACCCCCTTTTATCAATTCTAACAGGTTAGCAAACCTGTTAACTTAGCTAATATTCTTACTGCAAAATGCTGAGCAAAGGGCAAACAAAAGCTGTTTATCATGAAGCTGTTACTGGAACAATATAGATATAGAAGATCCTGAGTTCTTTAGCCACGTTTGTACTGTTAGGAAGGAATTCTCATCCTTAGTCTAGTGTTATAAATACATGTGCTCACAATGCCTTTCCCACCATGGTAGATACAAGTGAAACAGTGTTTCATAAAGGAAACAGAAGACAAATTCCCTTCAGGAATTCACCAACTACGTATCCATTAAAGATACACTCTTAGGTCAGAAAAAAAATAATGGCATTATTTAAATTATTATTAAAAGCACTAGAACTAGTATTTCCACAGCAGCAAATGAAATATGAAATAAAGGTACCTATTGCTTAGCAAAATAAAAATATTAAGAAATAAACATGTTAAGACTTACACTGAAAGATGGAAAAATGATGGGGTGCCTGGGTGGCTCAAATGATGGTGGCACTGGGTGGTTAAGCGTCTGCCTTTGGCTCAGGTCATGATCCTAGGGTCCTGGGATTGAGCCCTGTGTCGGGCTCCCTGCTCAGTGGTGAGTCTGTTTCTCCCTCTCTCTCTGCCCCCTGCCTGCTTGTGCTTGCTCTCTCTCTTTCAGTAAATAAAATCTTAAAAAAAAAAAAAAAAAAAAAAAAAAGATGGAAAAATGTTGTTATAAAGAGAACGATTCCAGCACAGCAGTTTTTGGCATACAAACATCCCATGTATCATTACATATTTTGGTCTGAAAACTTAAAAAAAAAAAGTTCTCTTATTCATTGTCATGACGTCACCATTCACAGTTTATGGAACCACAGTTTATGAATCATGTAGCAGGGAAGGAGTCATCCAGGATTTTAATACTTAACAATTTGGCACTTTTTCTCTTGGGTAGGGTTTCTTTTCATTGTATCATGCACTAATATGTTCATATTTCTCCAAGATAACTAATCCTAGTCCATTTTTAAAACCAAAGGTGTATGTTCATTATTTAGGCATATTTCTTCCTAATCATTCCAGCTGGAGCTGGTCCATAATATAATAGAATAAAGTTAAATAAAAGTGCCTGGCTCTCTTCCCACTGGTTGGTCTTTGCTAGATTGAGGTATCTTAGGCCCGTAGCAAATCTGAGAGTACTGGAGATAGGAAGGGGAGTTCTGTCCTTTATATGTAGATCTTGCATATCTTTATTTACTGCTGGAAAATTATTGACAAATTATTTTATATTTCTTGTCCAATATACAAAAATAGTTTTGCCTTCTCCTATCCATGCAGAATTATAACCAATCAGATTAAAGCCTTTCTACCTACAGCCACAGTATACATAAACTCTATTTCTGTCTATTCTTCTAGACCAAGAAAGTGTTTTACAAACCGTGAGCAGATAATTAATCAATTTTAATGTGCATTGCTAGAATCTTAAAAGTGTGTTTGCACCACAGCTCCCTACCAGTGTCAGCCTATATTCCTATAGCTTCCAGCAACAAAGATGAGCATAGATTGGCTATTCCAAAGATAATGAGAGGAATAAAAGCCACAATGGGAGCAGAACCTACACTTATCTGTTGATGAGTTTTTGTACTTACTAAATCAGGACAGCCAGGAACTGCCTTCTGAGAAAAGACAGTTCATAGGCACCGCAATTCTGGGCTTCAGAATTTACAAATAGATTTTCTTTTTCAATAAGATCTAATTTAGTCTATGAAAACTGTGCATTATCTGGTTTTGTGTTCTGGCACTTATCTTTGCCCAGATAACCACAGGGAAATACACACCTATATTTAACTCAGAGATGAAAGAAAATGCAAAATTTAGTGGTAGACAGTATTGGAAAATATACCAATACTGAAAGTGTTTAAAGTTTTGTGTGCGTGTGTTTTCATCTGCAGGTATAGTCTACCAAAAAATCATTTGTGGATGGTCATAAACCATGAGAAAATACACATGAAAACATGTACAATCACACATAAGTCTGAGGCTCCTACCACTTTAAATTTAGTGCAAAACCTACATGGTACAAATTTCCCCATGCCCTCCCAATAACTGAACTCCTTGGCTATTCTACAAGTTCTCTCAAAAGTTAAATTAATCCTGGGACTGAAGGGCCATTTAAAAGTCTAATCCAGTAATAGGAATTCCCTCTTAATTTAGATTATTTTGGATGTTACAATTGTGACTAGGAGTCTCTATTTGTTGGGGTAAAAAAAAAATTAAAATTACAACAGAAAATAGACCAAAACTGGTAATTAAGAATATATACTCATTTAGGGGTGCCTGGGTGGCTCAGTCGTTAAGCATCTGCCTTTGGCTCAGGGCGTGATCCCAGGGTCCTAGGATCGAGCCCCATATCAGGCTCCTCTGCTGGGAGCCTGCTTCTTCCTCTCCCACTGCCCCTGCTTGTGTTCCCCCTCTCGCTGGCTGTCTCTCTCTCTGTCAAATAAATAAATAAAATCTTAAAAAAAAAAAAAGAATATATACTCATTTAGATATGTGAGCTAGAAAGTCTGAAACAGTACTTCATTAAAAATCAAAATTCAACCCCTAGTACCAAGGTTGCATTATCAAAATACTAATTAAAGAAACTAGGGCTTCTTGGAGAAAGAGCTGATTTCTGGACTAGAGCAGGATACATAGATGAGCCTAAGACATGTGTTGGTAAACATGGAAGTTGCCAGAACCAAGCAGAAAGGGCTGCAACTGATTCAAGATGGGATAATTTTAGCATCAAAAGGAATCTTGACTACAACTGATCAAACACATCAAACATTTAAAGATTCATATATTCACAATGATACTAACAAAAGTTAGAACCAACTCATTATAATTCAAGTTAGTTACAAACAACTTATTATCCTGAGAATTGGTATATAATGGGAATATACCGTAATAATAATAATCTGGATAACAAGAGACAGTTCTTCTTTATTAAAGATTCCAGATAAAATATAAAAAGTAATAGAATTAGAAGAATGCTATTCTGTAACTCTAACGAAGTATGAGATCTAGGTAATAATCATCAGTGAATTTTATTAGACTAAATATTGATGGTGAATTTATAATGCAGAAATAAGGGTAACAAACTCTGAAACTACTGATAAATTTTAGAATCACCAAAAGTGGGCTTTTTGATAGGATGCAATATTATAAAATCTGAACTTGAATATGATCAGTCCTCTGGATGTAACTACCAGTTTATAGGAAATAGGTGAGACCAGAAGAAGTTCCATGATGCCATGAGAAATTACTCAGTCAAATCCAAAATGTAGAACGTTCTTCAGGACAAATGAATCACTTTGATCAATGGCATTTACAAAAAAGAGATGGATACAATCCATTATAGGATAAAAAAGAAATCACAAATTAGTAGAATTTGTGAACATTTGTTTGGCTCCTGATTTGAACAAGCTAATTCTACAAAGTTACTTCAGAGTTAAATAAGGAAATCTGATTACGAACTGGGGTATTAGACATTATTAAGGATTTTCTTAGTGTAATAATCATGTTAAACGGATTAACTCCTTATTATGGTTGAATTGTGCCCCTCCCAAAATGATAAGTTAGAGTCCCAATCCCCAATCAATACCTCAGAATGTGGTTTTATTTGGAGATAGTTTTCACAAAGGTAATCAAGTTAAAATGAAGTCTTTAGGGTGGGCCCTGATCCAATAAGAATGATGTCGTAAGGGGGAAAATTGGGACTCAGAGACTGACACACATAGAGAGAAGACCATGTAAAAAGACACGGGGAGAGGATGGCCATCTACAAGCCAGGAGAGAGTCATGGAATAGTTCCTTCCCTGGTGCCCTCAGAGGAAGCATGGCCTACTAACATCTTGATTTCAGACTGCCAGCCTCCAGAGCTGTGAGAAAATAAATTTCTATTGTTTAAGTCACCAGTTTGTTGTATTTTTGTTATGGCAGCCCTACTAAACTAATATACCACTTAAATTTCCTTGTTAGTTGGAAATACATTATGAAGTATTTACACATGAAATGGTGTGATGTGTGAGATTTCCATTAAAAAATCTGGCAAACATGGGGGCGCCTGGGTGGCTCAGTCGGTTAAGCATCAACTCTTGATTCTGGTTCAGGTCATGGTCTCAGGGCCCTGAGATGGAACCCTGAGTGGGGCTCTGCACTCAGCGGGGAATTTGCTTGGGATTCTCTCTCTCACCTCTCCCTCAGCCTCCCCTATTTTCTCTCTCTCTAAAATAACTAAATCTTTAAAACAATAACAAAAAAACCTGGCAAGTGTGTGCTGAGAGAAGAAATGAAATATGAGTAGAAAACTCCTTTTTAAAAACATTTTATTTATTCATTTGACAGAGAGAGAGAGAGCGTAAGCAGGGAGAGTGGCAGAAGGAGAGCAAGAAGCAGGCTCCCTGCTGAGCAGTTAACCTGATGCAGGGCTCCATCCCAGGGCTCTGGGATTATGACCTGAGCTGAAGGCAGTCACTTAACCTACTGAGCCACACAGGTGTCCCAGAAAACTCCTCTTAATTATTGAAGCTAAGTGTACATATAGTTAATTATATTATATTGCTTTANCCACACGGGCACAGCATCATTTGCTTGCTTTAAGCAATCACAGCGCTAGCACTGATTCAAAGTCAGGAGAAATAAATTCCACCTTCCAAGGTTGGTGGGGGGAGAGGGAGGGGAGGGGAGGGAAGAAAAAAGAAAATCAGTGCTTAGGACATGAACATACAGCTGAAATTAAGGATGCCTTCCCAAACTCCATTTTGATTCATGTATACAGGACCAAAGCATGAAACCAATGAATCTAGCCAGAAAAATGCCATTCATTAAGTTTTATGATGACAACTTATATCAAATCCATTCCTTTTATAATATTGGTAAGCTGACTCTAGCAACTCACATTCCAAAAGAGTTTTTATGAATACTATGAAAAAATTTAGATATTTTATGAATATATCACAAAACATTAAATATGAAAGACACTTTTCTAATTAAAAGTTATTTTATGAAGAACATTCCTGGGTGCTTCAGAGAAATTAAAAATATTTTTAAAATATAGAGATTCAAGTTTAAACTCCAAAAAAATACTGAGCTATCTGACAATTCTCCACTGCGGTTATGGGCTACACTGAAAAGGGGTATACCATTCCCTCTTTTTTTAATATACGAAATATTGGGGCGCCTGGGTGGCACAGCGGTTAAGCGTCTGCCTTCGGCTCAGGGCGTGATCCCGGCGTTATGGGATCGAGCCCCACATCAGGCTCTTCTGCTATGAGCCTGCTTCTTCCTCTCCCACTCCCCCTGCTTGTGTTCCCTCTCTCTGGCTGTCTCTATCTCTGTCGAATAAATAAAAAATAAAATCTTTAAAAAAATAATATACGAAATATAAAGCTGTTTTAAAATTTTAACGATAATATAGTGGATAGGTAAGTACCACGTTCACGATTAGTTGCAGGAACAACCAAAGGGTCAGAAAGAAAAAAATGCCTTAGACACCATTTTTTAAAAGCCACATTTAAGTAACTTAGTAAAAACAGTCTTATATAAGGAATATGATTAACAAAATTAATTGATTCATCACTTTCCTACTACACTACTCTCTAATATCTCAAACCCATCCCAGGTTCTTAGCCCTTTAATTTTTTGTCCCTCTCTGGATGCCAATCCCGATATAATCTCTGGAATATGTCTGAGTAGTACTGACATTTAATGCCCTGTTTACCACCTTCTTTTGCATTACTTACCTGTGACTCTCTTTTAGAATGTGGTTAGCCTGTGTGCAGTGTGTGAATCCTTAGTTCTAGGTTTTGTTTCTAAATAAGGGTACCCTTTATAGGTCCTGGCGCTAAGAAGAGATGTATAAAACATGTAAGCCTAAGATGTTCTTAATGTAGTGTACATGGCAACTTTATGATGCTGTTTAATGTTTATTCTAAAATAAAACCAATATATCTGAGGTTAAGGGAGGTACCTCCCTTAACTCATTCCAAAAAAAAAAAAAAAAAAAAAACTAACTCTTTAAGATTTTGGTGCTTTAACTGGTTTAGTGATTTCATTTTTTCACTATTTCATTCTGAACATTGTCTTTTCAGTAGATAGTCCCAAAATTATTCTTTGGACATGGAAATCATTTTTGAGTAATGGATTATAAACTAAGAAACTGCTACACTCCGTGGTTCTGATAATATTCATAACAGGTGGGAGATACATATACATGTATCTCCAATGCCCATCTTCTCTATCCTCCCTCATATTTTACCATATCATATTATAATCTGAGAAGGAGAATGCACGGATGGCATCTGTCTTATTCATACTACATCTCCACACCTAGAAAAATGCCTGTTGCATCATCAAGCACTCAATAACTGTTTGTTGAATGAATAAATAATCTTCCAGTGAATATCTAGGTTATTATAATCCCAGAATGTAAAAAAAAACCTATGGATTTTTTATGCCATTATTTCCAAAGTGCAGACTAATCCATCCTTATTTCAATTAAACTCCAAATTTCAATTTATAGTACAGTCTTTTGTGATATTAATTCAAAATTAATGTTGGAATATGATTGGAATTGGAATCCAGGGTCATTTATTTAGGGAATAATTCCCAATCTCTAGAAAGGCCTTCATTTACTCTGTATATCCCCATGATGTGTCTTGTTTAAAATTTTTTCCCTTTTGCAGAACCCGAGTTTAAAAAAAAAAATAGTCACCTTACTCCTATATTCACTGAGTCAATATTAAGCAGAAATGATACACAAAGCACACTTTTCTCAGTGGAGTGGTAGAAAATTATTACTAGGACAAAGGTTACATTATCTTTGAACAAATAGCTTGTAGGAAAAGTAAGACATGCACATAAATAACTAATAAAATGTAGAAGGTTTTAGTGGTGAGAAAGTACAGATAAAGAACAGGGCAGTTCAATAGATTACTACTGGCTGGAATGGTCAACATATCCTTTGTGGGGAAGGCAGCATTCAGTTTGAAGTGCTTGGACAAGTGGAGTTTGGATGTCAAAGACTACATTCAAGTGGACTGACCACAATGACCAAGGGCATAGAACAGGTGCTGATGCATAAGATAAACAATAAAAGAAATACTGAAAATAGAATTGATGAAGGACAGAGTACACAGCCAACTGTCTCCTCCAAAATCTATGTTTCTCTTGGACACCCATCTAGAAACTATATTTCCTGAACTTCAGCTAGATGTGGCCATGTGGCCAACTTCTTGTCATGGCACACAAATACAAATGTTATGTGCAAATCACTTTTTGTTGCTTTAAATGTAATTCTTGCCCTAAATTTTGTTTCTCTCACTTTCTCTTTCTCATGGGCTAGAAGTTTCTGGCATTTGAATAGGTTTCATGACCACATGTGAGAAAAATGCTCTAAAATATGGAGCCATGGGAAGAATGGAACCAAGATCCCTAGATGATTTCCTGGAGCAGAGCCAGGCTAGACCCCTAATATCCAGACTTTATGCCGTGGCCTTGGAAGCCAGGCTGTTTATACCTTCTTTCTCAATCTATAGTAAGCAGAGGAAGAAGAAATAAAAAAGCAGTTAATTTTTAACTAAGCAGTTAATGCATCTACCATGTGCCATCATATGTGCTTCCAAGTATTCCGTTATAATTTGACATACATTTGTTGGCAGTTGTGCATTTAATGAAGTGAAGTAATGATAGATTACAAAATCAAATCAGTTAATATCACAAAGCAGAATATTAAAGAGGGAAGAGAGTGGGAAACTAGAGAATTCAGAATTGTGGCTACAACAGATGATTAATCTAGCTGTGATTTTAGCCTAGGAGAGAACAGAGACTGGTCTATTTTCAAATTAGGCAACACAGAATAAGGAAAATGACTTAGAAGAGGGAATTATTAATAGAGTTCATGAAAAAAAATTCAATAGTGAGTTTAAAAATCAGAAGAGGAACTAGCAAGAATATAGGATTGACAAGTCAGTTTAGAAACGCTTTGCATGCTAAGTGAAATAAGTCAAGCAGAGAAAGACAATTATCATAAGGTTTCACTCATTTGTGAAATATAAGGAATAGCAGGGAGATCGGTAGGAGAAGGAAGGGAAAAATGAAGGGGGGGATAAAAAATGAACCAGGAGAGACTATAGACTCCAGAAAACAATCTGAGGGTTTTAGAGGGGCGAGGGCTAGGGGGATGGGCTAGCCCAGTGATGGGTATTAAGGAGGGCACATATTGCATGGAGCACTGGGTGTTATACGCAAACAATGAATCATGGAACATTACATAAAAACTAATGATGTACTGTATGGTCACTAACATCATAACAAACAAATAAATAATTTTTTTTTTTAAAAAGAAACACTTTTCATAGAAATAAGTTGAGAAAATAAGCTCAGTATAAAACCAAATGTAAACAGCATACAAGCCAGGCCAGATCTGAATAAGGAAGAGGACAGGATTTCACTTATCCAAGTTTGATCCTAAATAAAAAGGAGCTGATAAACGTCTCACTTTAAGTTCCTTTCAAGTAGCTGTAACATGTTAGCTATAGATTATCAGACAGTAGAGGAAAGGTGCCGAATAGTGATTTCAACTTTTCCCTAGTGATAAAGGTAACACATTATTCTCTCGGTGTTCTTTATACCTAAAGGATTCTTTCCAGATAATATTCACATCGGTCTTATCTTCATTGTCAGAGCTGCCTAAATAATTCATACAAAAATTTTGTGGCTGCCAAGATTACATCGGTGACTGACAAAATTAAATTTTGGCTTGAAGTTTATTGCCTAGGTTGTTGCTCTTTACTCCATCCTGACAAAGGATCAGAACTGAAGTGGTGATTGAAACAGTGATTGTAAATCTAATGTTGTCCAACTCATCCTTCTGCTTGAATCCCTCTACCTTTCTTGATAAGTCTTGCCTCTGCCTAAACATCACGGGGGACTTCCTGACCTCAGTGAAAGAGAATCCTCGTTTTGAATGGCTCTATTGGTTAGGAAGTCTTCCTGATAGAGTAGTGTAATCATTTCAGTCATCTATAGAAGGTTCCCAATATAAAGATCATTCTTTTCAACATGACTACAATTCAAATATTCAAAGACAGTCATGTCTCCGATAAGTCTACTTTCCAGACTGAACATATCCATCCTTAAACCATTCTGCAGACTTCTAGAACTAGGGGGCTACAAAATTAAAAGAGAGTTTTATCAGTGCAGAATAGTCAGGAATAATTTTTTTTTTTATCTATTATGATCAAACCATTATGCTAAAGCCAGTTCAATATTTTGCTACCTTTAAAACTTACCAGGGGCTCTTCCTGTATAACAACAAATAACAACACAAGAAAATTACTCATTTAAAATGATCAGGTCTTTTAAAAATACGCTGCTGTTGTTAGTTTATATGTGTGAAACTAAATTTTTACCTAAGGAAAAGACTTTATATTAATTCTTATTCAATTTCACCTTGATGGGCTCATTCTAATGATTCCGAACTATTGAGAAAATAGGTGCATCCCAATCTTGTACCCAGATTATTCATTACTGCTTTATCTGCAGATTTTACCATGATGCTAGCAATCTCCGTTTCAAAATAATAAATGAGAAACTTTCAAACAACAAAATGGAAAATTAAACCCAGGAGAATGGCACTGAATACCTCCCTCTCTGGTGATGTACATTCCTAAGATCTCATGTATAGCCATTCAAGCTACTTATGAAATTACCCTAATGTATTTTGTCATCCAGATACTGCTTCTCCGTATTAGTCAGGTTTTTTCAAAAGTCATTTTGTTATATAATGTGCTTAAATAGAAATGTACCAGAGAAAAGAGAATGCTAGAAGAGGCTTTGTGGGACAGGGTGGGGTTGAGAGTGGATATATATAATAAAACCCCTAGAATGCTTTCTCTGGAACTAAGGAGAACAAGTTAAAGATACCAGTTTGGGGATTATAAACATAGTGGTGATACATGACCATGGATCAGATCATTCAAGGGTAGCAGTGTTCTGTAGGGAAGAGGGAGGCTCAGGGAAAAACATCACTGTATTTCAAAAGTGGGGAGGCAATGAAATAGGGAAGAGAGGCATATAGTGAAAAAGACAGAAGACGCAGAGTTTTCCTTGTCTAACTTGTTGCTCTAAATAAGACTCAAAAGAAGCCCTTTTTGTCAACAATTTTATAAACCTCATCTTATTTTGTTCTTCAGCCTTTCTCATATTAGCTTGAGAGTTTATTTATTTTCTACCTGTCTCTTTTAAAAATCTGACATAATCAGCACCACCTCAAACAATCTTGTTTCCTTTAGTTATTCCTCCTCCCCCTTTTCTTTTTGGAACTGAAGAGAGATGTCATCCAAGTGATGTAAGGACAAACAAACGGGAAGCCCTCCAATGACTTCCCATTGTATAAACTCCTCGTGGTTGTCCGTAAGTCCTTACCTTACTTGGCTCCTGCCTTTCTGACCTCATCACATCTACTTTCCATCAAATATCCCTTCCTTCTGTCCCTGGCATGCTCCAATGTATTCCTGCCTAAGGGATGATGCACTTGTCATTTATCCAGTCTAGTATGTGAGTGCTGTGCTCCTATAATTTGAATCTCAGCTCAGATGTTATTTTCTTGACCCAAACAGTCTTAGCTAACGCTCACTCCCCATACATGACATCACTCTCTATTCCATTGCCCCATCTTAATATCCTTATGGCAGATAGCAACATCATCTACACTTTTCTATTTTCATTGGTTTGATTTGTTTCTATCAATCCACCATGAAGTCAAGGACTCTGTTTTATTTATTAGTATATTTCCAGACCTTGGAGTAGTACTGACCAGGTAGAAAGCCATCTGTAAGCAAACCACATTAAAATGAGTTAAAACAAATGAAGCCAATTTATAACTGTGGCCCAATGGAAACCTCATTACTGGTGAAAAGGAAACTGAATTTTGAAAGGTTGTACCATAAAGTGAGTATCAAATATGTCTACAGAAAATATAACAATTTACAATACAGAGATCATCTATTAAATATTTAAATATTTTAAATTATTTAATGTGCAAACAGTTAACATGTAGGAGAGTTTTGGTTTTGTTTTCATTTGTCCTTTCTTGACTGTTTCAACCTTTGTAGATCACAAAATATACTTTCTTGAAAATAAAAATGTTTCCACCATTTTTTTTTTTTTTACTTATAACTGTTGAATATTGTATACAGGGAAGAGAGAGGGCAATGGAAAGAAACACAGGCTATACATAGACACACAGACACACTTTTAAATTAGAAATATCAGTGCAACTGAGGAAGCAGCCAGTTCAAGCAGGAAGTCTACCTTCATTGTACTGAGGATGCAGGAAAAGTATGAAGATCAGGAAAAAGAAATGATGACCAAGTGTACAGCTAAACAAGTTATGGCTGCACATAATCACATTTACTTCTCAAGGAAACAGGGTTTTTTGGTTTGTTTGTTTGCTTGTTTGTTTTTTATGATGAACACCTGCAAGCCTACATACCCCAACTGTTCTAGACATCTTGATTAGATGAGGACAATAATCCATAAATAATAAAACTTGGGCTTAGTAAAATCCTGTCCAAGAACAGAGTTGATATGCATTACTGTTTCATGGAACACCATGGGAACTACTAAAAACTGCCCAGTGAACACAGTATATCAGATGATATAATATTTTCTTTTTAAGTTCAGGTAACATACTTAGACACATAAAAGTATTAAAGTGTAAAATATTTACTATTTATATCTGACTTTGACCTCCAACAATGAACCAAAATTGAATTAAGTGTCAGACTGAAAAAAAAAAAAGGCAGATTTGTAATTTACTTCTTGTAAATTTTTTTCTCGATTTTCTACATTAGAAACATCACTAAAAATTTTGGTATAATAGTAATTCACTGGATATAAACATTTAATAAGATCTCAATTCAGCCATAGTTCAAAATTGCTCATAAAGATTCAAAGAGATCCCAAAATTAGAAGACTACAAAATCATAAATCAAATTATCTGCTTCGTTACTGAAATAGTATCAACCTTTCAAGTGCCAAAGATTGGAATGACTTATGAACAGATGCCTTGTTCTATCGACATCATAAATCTATCGTAGTCTATGCCAAGGTCCATAGTTAACAGTACTTCACCTGTGAAATGCTAATTTAAATCCACAGTTCAATAATTGTCTTAAGAGATGACAGCATAATGTTGAAATTATTGATGTCAGTCTCTTATACAGCAAATTCCCTGTACAGCTACTCAAAATCCATGGCCTTCTCTCACTGTGGCACGGGTGTCTACCATCTTGGAGTTGAATGAAAGAATGGGGAGAAAATATGGTCCATGTTATCATACTTACTTAACATACCTTATTTTCTAAAGCTCATCACAATTCGAAGTTGACCTTTGAAACTCTGCTTTGTTTCTATACAATGGCATAAAAAATTTGACTAAATGTCATCACAAAGAAAATTTTAATAATACTATATATTCCAAAACTTAATTGTTACATAATTTATGTCATGTACATTTTGGTTAGAACTGTATTACCTTGTCCTGTTGTATTCATTCATTCAATGTTTGTAGTATACACATTTCTTTCAAACAAATCTATCACACTGCAAGAATTGTACAAAAACAGTGCATCTTAGATAGCTGTGTTACTGAAGTAAAACCTGTGATGAGAGAAGTGTTAGCTAATTGAAAGTAGGAAGTTCGACAAGTTATATAAGAGAACTAGTCTCCCAAATTCTTCAAATATTTTTTGAGAACTTTCTTTATGCCCAATACAGCAGTGAACAGAACTATAATAGTATAGTTTATGTCCTAATGGAGCTTACAAGGAAGTAAATATTCTAAAACAACTATTATAATTACTTCATAGGATAATTCAGTATTTTTGTTCTATGGCTCCTGATATAAAAATGTTGAATTATTAAGTTCTGTCCTACTTAATCTTTTTAGTGATCCCTTTTCCACCCACAAAAAGAAACAGAGTGATAATTTGGCGGGGGGGGGGAGTCTAAAAAACATTAACGGGCAAGTGAGCATTTCATCAGTAATGGAGAACAGAATCAATTACAATGTAAACATTTCCTAGCTTGTTTGCTGTAATATATATTGTCCCTAAGTCTAATAGCCATACGTAAGTGATAGCTGCAGAATGTTTTAAATTCAAAGAACTGAAAAGTATGTTAAGTTAGCATTCCCTATGTCCTCACTTGTGAATTAATTGACCTCTGTTTCTAATGCTGTAAAAATTAATATTATATGGTTTGTCCAAATTAAAACCATCAGAAACTTGTAAATCAATTCAACATACATTTTTCTTACGTATTTCCGTCTTTAAGTTCCCGGATGCTATTGGGATATACTGAGATAATGTGTAATATCTGACATACAGCAAATGCTCAACAAATCTTGTTGATTTTATAGAAACAGCCTATTAGGCTAAAACATCTTGTAGAACGGAGTGACACTGAACTAGGGAGGTGCACCTCAGAAACCAACAACAAAGCAACCAACAGCGGACTTAATAAGGAGCTCTGACTTCAGCCCGGGTACCTTACCAAACTTTTACGAAGTTTTCAGTTTGTTTGTTTTGTTTTTCAAATAGGTGGAAGGTTACTTATCATTACTAGCTGCAGGGTAAGAAAAAACTCCACCTGACACATTTTCCCCCTTTTAACAATGTGTCTCCTCCTTCAAAGTCTAAAAGAGAGAAGGGTAATGTCTCCAAGTTCCTGAGGAAGGTGATATGTACAAGCCAGCCTTCATTCATGAGTATCGAGTGGGTTTAGAAAGCAAGAAAATTTAGATCAAAAAGCCCTCCCAAGCTAAAATTAGCTTCTGGAATTCTGTTTCTTCTCTGAGTTTTCCAGGATGATTGGAGAAGGAGGAACCTCTAAGGATGCCTCTGGTCTTCATTTTACAAATGAGAACAGTAGAAACTCATGAGATGTTCCCCCCAAAATCACAAACCTATTAACACCAGTACTGGGTCTTAAACAACACCTTGTAATTCTATAGTCAGTATCTTCCACTCTATCCCCTGCCTTGCAGCACGTTTTATACAGCTGGTACTTAATTTCTACCTGCATAAGGTAAATTCTCCCTTAAGCATGAATGACCACCTATGAATAACAGTCCCAATCAAGGGTTGTCTTCCTCTCCTTATTTCAACTCTCCTCTCCATTTATTTCTCTGCAACTCTCAGATTAACCTTTTATCAGGCCAAGCTCATGATTACGAGGACTCAAACCGGTGTGAAAAATTCTCCCCAAGTTCTTCCTTTTTTTTTCACCTCTCTAGTTATTCTGATGCCCCGGTTTATCTCTGAGATATGGACTGACTATATCTCTTCATATATGCAAAGTTCTACCCTTGTAAATGCACTCATTTTGTGTTTACTTACACTGTTTCTTGCATGAACAAGTTAGTTGAAGAACAGGGAATACAAAGAGTGTTTCTGCCGGTCAGAGTTAGAAAGTAATGATGAAGAGCTTAAGCAAACGGAATTCAGAGTTTAGGGTGGCTCACAGACTTGTGTAGAAAACTAAAGAATTAGGCCTGGATGAGGGGGCTCAGTAGTTGATTTCACAGAAAGGTGATGCCACGGGAATGGCTACGTAGGATGCCGCCACTAGTATCATCACAGTAACTTTCAGCAGTGCTGATGGATTCTCTATTTGGTCACCACTATCGGGGACCACCTGTGAACAGCCTGCATGCATCAAGATATAAAATGCACATTGGATGGGCCACGGGTTCACATGAGGGCACTTCAGCAGACAGAAAGCAGAGAAATGAAATATCTGTAGTCTTCGTCTGCACAGAGGTCAGCGGGGCATTGCTTCCTGACTCTTTTGGAATCTACGCAGACACACCAAAAATAGAAGGGATATTCAGTAATTAGGTGCCAGATATCAACAAATACTTAAGATAGACAGGAGAGTCTCCTGTTTTGGGGGGTTAATTTCAAGTCTTAGAATAGCATGCTTGAGCACTATAAAGAGATAAATAAGCCATCACAGGCAAGTCTGGAAATATGCATCATCGAGTACCACATTTTTTTTTTAGGTGAAAAGTGCACCAAGTTTGAAGGACAGTGTATGCAGCAAATTCAGAGTACAGATTACACAGGTGTAAATACTGTTTCTGCCACTGACTAGCTTTGTGACTCCAGGCAAATTCACTAAGTTTTCTGAACCTCAGTCTTCTCATCTGAAAATAATACAGAATCAATAACAACATGTTCATTCCAAGTTTGGAACCTCTAAATACATGTTGTTATCACAATTACAAGTGGAGGACTGCATGAATTCCACTGTTAGGAATTAAAGAGAATTCTTTGAAACGCAGATAGAGACCCCATATTTCTAGAGTCAATGGAAAATAAGCATAGTTCAATCATCAACCCCAATTGAAAAGACTCAGGACAGTTTCCTAAGCACTGATCACATTTATGCATAGTTTACTGGAAATGAGACTTGTGCTACAGAGGATGCTTATATCTGTAGTAGGCCTCCACTCCCACTCACAATTAGGACTGAATTAGGAATGAAACGCTATCCTCCCTCTGCATTACACTTTACCTAGTAAAACCAGTAGTGCATCGATGATTGTTTTTCACAAGGAGTGTCGTATAGAGACCTGTAGTGGACCACTGTGTTGGTCACCTCCTCAATTTCTAACCCCCATTTCTCTCACCAATGACCCCAGACTTTCCATTGGCAAATCCCCTTGACCTTATCCTCAGCCTTTTGAGTCACAGGTTCAGGAGACCACAATGCTTAAACCAGGTAGTGAATTCTACTCTCCAAGCTGCAAACTTGGGTTCAGGAATGATTACTAAGCCAATGAACCATAAAGGAGGCATCTGCTGGGGCTCCCAGGAAAGCTATTTTCCTCCCCCCCCACCCCGCTTTTTTTTTTTAGGGGAGACTGCTCTTCTCTGGACTTCACAGTGTGAAGTTATTAAGTCTGACCCTTCTGTGCCACCATGTGGGAAGCTGACCTGGTTATTATGCCTACGTACAGGGTATGCACAGCTAGCGAATCGCAGGAAACAAACCCAAAGTCTGGATGACATTGAGAATATTTAAATCAACTGTGCATCAAAGTCAGTAAAATCACTCATTTTGTAGGTACGTTAAGTCAAATTATTTCTTATTGTTTAAGTCAATTTGCATTGTTTCCTACCACATGCAACCAAAATGTCCCTAAACCAAGATCAAACTAGAAAGTTATTAGAAAACATATTCTTACACAGAACAAAAATTGAATGCTGTATTTACTAAAATAATTGCCTAATGCAATGCATTCATCAGAGAAAAAATCAGAAGTTGAATCAGAAGGAATCGCAGATTGAGACTCAGAGTAGTGATATTAACAAATAGTTTACAAACATCAACAAATGTTTTCACATATGACTATTTAACCTCCTTTTAGGCTGAAAATGTCAGTCAGATAAAAGGCATCTTAAATTGAATTTTTTTCACAAATACATGGGGGAAAAATCACACCTGCCAAAAATGCTTACACCTGACTTTTACAGTTTAACTCTGACTGCAAGTGGGAGTCTTTCAATGACTAAAATCAAGACAAGTCAAGCTTAAAACACCCTAGAACTCTGAAGGGAAATTACAATGTCAAAATACATCCTTCAGCAAAAGTTAATGCACAGATGTTAGTGTGCCATTATGTGTACACTTATCCCAAGAGTACAAAAAGGGAGAAAAGCAGAATATTTACAGCAAAATATTTAGAAACTAGGTTATAACTTCTAAAAATACTAATTTCCTTAATTTCATTTTTAAAAAGCAATGTGTAAGTCAGAGAGAAAATCAAAAAATCGCATATATGTTAAATTGATATTATATGCAAAACATTATGTTAGATGATTGAGTATAAAATTAGACCATTACAGACAGAGATAATGAATTCTAATTTAGATTCTGCCATGCAATCAGCTCAATGAACTCAAGTAGTGCATAGACACTTGACCTTCACTTACCTCACACATTTGTACAGAAGGCCACTGAGTAGCATCATATTACCCAAACACCTTGAAGAATAGCTTAAACTTGGGTGCATAAAAATTACAAAATACCTAATAACCTAATTCTATGAGTTCATCAATCCCTATTTACTAACCTAGTACTTCCTAACCAGAAAACGAAAATTTTGGTGTAAAGAAAAGACATCCCAGGACACCTGGGTGGCATAGTCAGTTAAGCATCTGATTCTTGGTTTTTGGCTCAGGTTGCGACCTTCGAGACATGAGATTGAGCCCAGTGTTGGGCTCTGCACTCAGCGAAGAGTCTGCTTGAGATTCTCTCTCTCCCTCTCCTTCTGTGCCTTTCCCCCCCACCTCGCTCCCCCTCTCTCTCAAAGTAAATAAATAAATCATTTAAAAAAGACATCCCCAATGTAATGTGTGTCTTAAATTTCCTCATTTTTTTGGTTTTTCTTTCTTTTTGTTAATTATTATCTTTGATATCCAACAATATGGAAAATTAAGGTGATAAATGCCCATGATGAGAAGGAATATGTGTAGGCACACTTGTGTGTGTAAGAAGGGTGGTTATGCGTGTTGGGGGGAAGGAGAATTACATAGATGAACTAAGGAGAATATGACTTTGCAGGTGGCTGGAGCAGTAAAGAGTGAGGAAATACTGTTATGCTGATATAAGTAAGCATATGCATATATATTATCGAGAAATAATTCTTGATCAAAGAAATAATTCTTTCCCAGCAACTGACTGATAGTATTCCAGAATTCTAGAAGCAGAATATTCTATCCACAAAAACATACTAAATTTGTGGGGGTGGGGGATGGGCAGGTGGTATTAAGGTCAACAATCTTCACAGATACTAAAGTAAAAAAGATCTGGTAAATTTCCTTTGAACAAGAAGAAATCAACAGTAACAATTTTGTAACATATCTATATGACAATTTCTAGAGAAAAGACATGCTGAAATTATATATATGCATGGATATATGTTTATATAGGTATAAAAATTTGTACAAACTGTTATATGACACTAAGTAATTGTTTAGGACAAAACAAAACACTATTTAGACTTTCTATATTGATCTACACATCACACATTAAAGCGGATAGAAATGTGTACATAATTTGCAACAGTGTATTTGCCAAGAAATCATAATTGTTATTTTACAACAGCCTATATGCTTTTTCTATCTGATATTAGATATCCCTATAGAGAAGGTTTCTTTAAAAGAGAAAGAAAGAAAGAAAGAAAGAAAGAAAGAAAGAAAGAAAGAAAGAAAAAGAGAAAAACAGAACATGTTAAAAACACTTGAAAGAAAGAAAGAAAGAAAGAAAGAAAGAAAGAAAGAAAGAAAGAAAGAAAAATAGAACATGTTAAAAACACTTAAAGAAATTTGACAAATAGTTACTTAAAACCACTGAGCCACCTACAGCAGCAATCTGCTTTAAATAAGGTCTGGTGACATGGGA
The DNA here is from genome assembly GCF_002007445.2 of Ailuropoda melanoleuca. Taxonomy (NCBI): domain Eukaryota; kingdom Metazoa; phylum Chordata; class Mammalia; order Carnivora; family Ursidae; genus Ailuropoda; species Ailuropoda melanoleuca. The sequence continues at coordinate 23,229,242 of NC_048237.1, forward strand.
AACTGTCAAACATACGTTTAGGAGACACACAAAACTATGTGCTAAGCCATCATTGTTTTTACTCTTTTCACTTTCTGTTGCCTGTTTTGGAGGCCACATGTCCTTTTTTTATTGAAAAACATGTTATTAGACCCAAATGTTTTAGTGCTATTTTGCTTCATATTTTAGCAAGTACTGGTGAGTATCTTTATGGAATATTCATTTTTATTTTATGTAGAACGTTCAAAAACATAGAACATAATCACTATAGTAGTTTTAAAATTCTTTCAAGTTAAAAAAATATTTTATTCAATTTTATTTTTAGTTCTTAATCTATTTTGCATTTTATGCATGGCTACATTCTAATTTAAGGAGCTGATTTAGTTTTTTGATTCAGTCTTCTCCACAGGTTTTCATAGAATGGGAGATGGACATGCCTTAGGCCACCTGTTTTGTTTTCTCACGTAATCCTTTTATATTGCAACTTTACATATGGCATATGACTTAAAAATACTCTTCATTTTGAACAATTAAATTCCAACTCCATTTTAAGAGAAAGAATTTGAATTTACATGTAACGCTTAATTGAAATAGTTGACTGTTTTCTTTGAAAAATGGGTTGTAAAAGTACAGAAAGGGCACAAAAGTTAAGTTCTCCCAAGACTTCATTTGACTTTTTTTATTTTCTTTTTTGTCAAAAAAGCAGAGGACGTATTCTGTCTCCCATTATGCTTTCTGATTACCTTCCAAGTCCCTTTGTCTGGGCCTTGTTGAGTCAGCCTGTCAGCTAGAAACAAATCATGAATTTATACCATATATAGGCATTCTTACATTTGTGTATCTAATCAGCTATATAGTTTGTGAGAAAATTATTTCCAACTCAGTAAGAACTGTGTTTTTCCTCTTTTCTGGAATTAAACCAATACACAAGCCCAACAATCTTCTCCCCATCTCTCTAATATTTATTTCAGGTAAATCACTGCACTGAGTTGGAATGTCATTACTCTTGTTAATAATACTCTCTTTCTCCATGAAGCCAGATACTAAACCAACTGAGCTCACTGCCTGAGAACAAAGGGAACTATACCAGAACTAATAATTTTTAAAAATTCATTTCTGATTTGGCAAAAGGCATGTCCATGTCAATGCACTTGGCTTGGTAGATAGGCTGAGTCCAGATCGATGAAGGGCCGACAGGTAAGCTATCCTCCTTGTCACGCACCACTCCAATAAATCACCCTATTTCACTTGTTCTCAGTACTAACTAAGAATTATTTAAGGATTTGTATTCACTGAGGACTATTCTCTCGTTAAAGATGTTTTTCTTTCTTTTTTTAAGTTACATATGTTTTGGACTCAGTAAGTTTGCCCTTCCAGAAACCTGTTAAACACAATGCGCTCAAGGGTACCTGAAAGTAAGTAAGTAATTAAGTAAATAAGTTAATGAATAAATAGATCTAAAATCTTAAAACGCTGAAAATGGTTGTCCAAAACCATAGTGGCTGCTATTAGCACACTACAGGCAATTCATGCGATTAATTTCCCGGAAGAGGGTGATGTCAATGATAAGTAAAACTGCATATTATGAACCCATGTGAACTTTCTAATGTAAAAATCTATAAGATGGACATTAAAGTGCAAGTTGTCTGCAAGCCCCGAGAAATTGTATTAATCATTTTTTTTCTATGACAGATCACAAGTGAGTGTAGTCAGAAAATAGATACAGAACGCAGAACAGGAGAAAGCTGACATTTTATTAACAACTCCATTAAAATAAATGAGCTCACAGCCAAGCAAAAATCAAGAATCAATAAGTGTTTTAAATTAACTTGACACAATGGAAATGAATGTATACTTCAGAACACTGAAGGAATCAGTGACCATTCCTTCAAATATGATTCCGAACGATTGGATTCATTACATGAGAGGCACAAATAAATTTCCCTCAAATTAAAGATGAGTCCAAATTAAAGTATCAACCATTCCTGAAGTATAGGAATCAGAAGTAAGGAAAAATAATTTGTAAAACAATTTTAATACAGAATGAATTTTAATTCACATCAGAATTTTCTTTTCTAATGCTTATTGAAAAGCATTGATACTTTGTCATTGACTTAAATTCAAGGATAGCAAAACCTGTCATGGATTTAATAATTAACAAAAATAACTTCCACTCTGCAGGCACATGCATACACAGAAACTAAAATTGATTTCCCACTTCCCTCAAATCTAGTCTCAATCTTCTCATGAAAAGAGCTGCTTCCTCCTTCCAGAGCATCTTAATGATTGGTTCAATGACTGTTATTCTTAATATTAAATTATTGAACGAGACGATAAAACTGGATTTGGAGAATAATTTCTTGTATGCTCGCAAATGCTGTCTTTTCTGACTTACTCACTGCACTGTGCAAAGTTCCCTGGCTCATGATTCACACATGAAGGGCATTTATAAGAAGACCGTCTACCAGGCACAGTGCTCTTTACACATACTGTATTAAATCCTGATCTTGCCACTACCCTCCCTCTTGCAAAAAAGAAAAAGAAAAACCACGCACACACACTATACAGCACTGAATTAATCTTCATAGGTGAGAAAAATGAGGCTTAGAGATTCTGATAATTTGACTAAAGCAACAAAGACAGTAATGAGGGGAGCTGAAGATTAAAATGGGATCTTATGAACTCCAAAATGCTACAACCATTCTTCAGAATACCTCCATATCAAGAAAATCAAGGGGCGCCTAGCGGGCTCAATCAGAGAAGTATGTGACCATTGATCTTGTGATTGTGGGTTTGAAAGCCAGACTGGGTGATTACTTAAAAATAAAATCTTAAAAAGCATCAATAAACCTCTCCTTCCACTTCTTAATATCATAGACCCTGAATAAATCTTCAGTGGGAACACAGTCTTCCTTTCCATTCCCTTCTTATCTTAAATACACTTCTGAATAAAAATAAATTCATGGTCAGAAGGCTTTGCATTTCCGTTTCTTTCTATAGACGAGCAAATGATTATCTTTTATGGTATAAATGTTTGTATTTAATATGTTAAATAGATTAATAAAAAGAATAAAGCTGTCTTCCCATATTTGAAAACCCAAAATATGTTAATATGTGTGGTATATGTGATATACATAGTATACACACACACACACAATTAAATGTAACTAGAAATGCTATATTCAGTTGGATACGTTCACTCAAGCAATTGTCTTCTCTTTCTGCTTTAATTTTAAATGTGCAATTTTGAGCAATGTCACTCACATCTGATCAGGAACAATATTTAAAATTGTAAAGTTGAAACAGTCCAGAAGAAGTGAATGAGGTAACAAATAATTAGTAAGGTAGTAATTCTAAATTTCATATTTTATCAATTAGAAGGAGTAAGATCTACGATAATGCCACAGGTATTTCCTCCAAGTGGAATGAAATCGATACTTATTGTCACTATTATGTTCAGAAATTTATCCCTGGCTTATAGTATTTCCAAACCCATTATTCTTATACAGTACTTCCATAACTAGGTTGTATTCATTAAGATGCCAGAATTTCAATTTCCCAAAGAGACTGACACTTTCGGGCAATCTTCACAATTTCAGAGGCAATTCAATCTATTTTGATTTAAAATTGATTAGCATCTTTGGAAATAATGTGTAGCGAATTGCTGAGCTAATCAAGGTAAATGGAGCCATGCATTAAACATTCAAGAATGTTATTCAATCACAAAATAACCCACATTTTCAAGCTCCAAATCAACAAATTAAAGCTGCCCTTTGAAAAGCTTAATTTCATTGGCTCATCAGTATTGTTGTGTACATTTATATAGCTATCAAACACTACAACATGCTCCTGAAATAGGAAACAGCCCGTCCTCCCTATCTGGGCATGCCAATTAACCAAAGGGCAAGGAGGACTGAAAAAAAAAAAGGATGAAAACACAATCAAGTCCATTTATCTTGCTCATTGAGTTTTGAAATGACAAAGCACTCCAAAGTACACAATTTTATTAATGTAAAACTTACATTAATCAGAATCAACAAAATAGTTTTGGACATGTTGTAGGGGTTTAACCCAAACAGTAAGGGTTGAATGTAACTTAATTGATACTGACCCTAAATTATTAGCTATTATTTTGATTTTTTAAATATTTGAAGTATTAGAGAAAGCCCTTAGGTTAGTACCCTTTTACCATAATCTAATTGCAGCAGAAAACAGAGACGATAGAAACTAAAATGGGAACACACAGAGGTTACATCTATAACCAGTCCACAGAATTGTCAGATTCTCTGGAGCTAAGTTCACATGAACTACAGGAAAAGCCCATTCAGAGAGAAGGGAAAGACAAGGGCCCTCTGCTCTGATCTCCAGACACCCTGTCCCATAGGAATTCCCAGCTTGACTGCCTCTTGCACAGGGGCATATAACTGGACCACGCAGAGGTTCATTAAGCCTTCAGCACGTGATCTCAACAAAGGGACATCTCCATTTTTATTTTGCTATCCATCATATTAGAAGCTGCCTTTGCCTTAGTTTGTGACTGAAACAAAATATCCCTATTTTTTTCTTCAGCAGCTTACAAGTTGAAAGGTGTATCAAATGGGAACACAATGTCACAGTTGAAACATTTATTTTCCCCAGAAAACAATCTTCAGGCAGTGGAACTGACAATATTTTTCGGTAACGCTTGAGGGCAAATCAAGGACAGATAAAAAAGACCTGAAGCAAGTGGTATTTCCAAACTTTCTTCCCCCTCCAGATAAAAAGGTGCTTTTAAAATGTAAAATATATCGTCTACTATGAAGATAGTTTTAAAAATAGAAGTTGTTATGAAAAGTAAGTTTTTAAGATATGTGTTGTTCTCCTTTCAGAATATGGTGTAAGCCAACCTCTCAGCCTGGGTTATTAAAATGATAGGATCAAAGATCCTCAATCCCATTAGACCCAGGAGAAAATATTTGGGGTAGAAAATAATTGCAGTGTCTTGATTTAATGGCACAGGAAATGCATTTAAAAATTACTATTAATAACATCTTTCTTCTGTCATTACATAAGGACATGTTTGATCACTCTATGACAGAGAACTGGAACCATTAACAACTGACACAGAAACTAGGAATTGGTGAAGAAATACAGATGATGGTTCAATATACAGGCTCCAAGCATGCTTTCTAGAGCATTGAAGCAATAGTATGCTAAGATCATCTGGTTGCCCTGAAAAGGGTTATATTTATAGCAGTTGTGTTCAATTTGACAAACAGCATGTAATCTTCTCTGTAAAAAGGAATAAAATACCCATTTAGTGGAGATGAATTATTCTTTTACACTAGTCAGCTCCATTTTAATAATATATGTCCTGTCTTCCCTGGTACTAAGTTATATTATAGTGACCTGAATAAGTTATAAACTCTCCAGAATTGGCTTCTCTCATGTGCACGATCAAGATGATGCCAGGGACCATGTCTCATGTCTCTTGGTAGCTCCCCTGTCTGTGATGGGGCCTTACAAGCAGTGGGGACTCAATAACATTTGCTGAGTTAATGATTAAATGAATAGCTTCTTAAATCAGTTGCAACCACCATTCACGGGAATGCACATTATAGAATTATTTAACCTTGGAGTTACCAAGAGTCTTACAGGAGAGCTCATTAAACTCACACTCAATTTAAGAATACCTTCTTCCTTTCTGAAGCTTGCTCATCTAGGTCTCAGATTAAAAATCTCAATGGTTGGGAGTTCGCTGTTCCATTTTCATTCAGCTCTATTTATTACTCTCCTCTGTTGAGTCACAAACTGCTTCATTTTTTTTCTTTTTGAAAAAATATTTTATTTATTTATTTGAGAGAGACAGCGAGAGAGAGCATGAGTGGGGAGGGAGGGAACGGAGGGCAGGGGCAAAGGAGAGGGAGAAGCAGACTCCCTGCTGAGCGGGAGCCCAACTCTGGTGGTCCCAGGAGCCTGAGATCATGACCTGAGCCCAAGGCAGATGCTTAACAACTGAGCTACACTGGCACCCCATAAACCCCTTCATTTCAACTTGCATCCTAGTTCTGCCCCCTGGATAACAAAAAACAAGTAAACTGCCTTTTCATCCTAACAACACCTCAAATTTTTTAAGACTACCAAAATTGTCTTTCTTTTCCCTTTCTGGTTTAACATTCCTGCCTCTCCCACCTTTTTATTATTTTCTGGTCTCCAGGTCCAGTCTCTAAGTCTTTTATGATTTCTGGACACTTGCCATATCCACTTGGCCCTGGATACACTCTAGTTTTTCAATCACCTTCTATAAATGTAGAACTCAAAAATGAACACAATTAAAATGTAGTTTCACTTCTCAGAAGTTCTTCATTTGCAGTTTTATAATAATGCACATAGGTGTGGTTTTTCATTGTATTTAACTTCCTTGGAGTCCGAGGATTTTTGGATCTGTGTCTTAATCGCCAGTTTTTGAAGATTTTCATTGATTCTGTCCCTTTCTCTTGCTCCTGACTTTCTAGAACCCTAAATTATATGTATGCTAGGCACACATCGATGAGGGAAACAAAGGCAAGAGAAATGTAGCTTAAATTAAATCTCCTAACAGCTTCAGCCCACTGAAACATGCAAAGCGTGGCCTTCCTCAAGGAACTCATTGGCTGCCTTAATGCCTTAACATTTATGTTTTATTAAAGACTAAAAGTAACCTTATCTTAATAGCAACTAGTCCTTAAAGGTCCTGAAAACCTTGCTTCCAAATTCCTTAGAGACTTAAACTATCCCTAACCCCCACTAATTCAAAAGTATATAATCACCCACTCCTCACAATCCCCGTGCAGCTCTTTCTGCCCATTGGTCCTGTCCCCCTCCGATAATAAAATCACACTTTCGCACCAAAAAGGTCTCAAGAATTCTTTCTTGGTCGTTCACTCAAAAACTTGCAAATTTCATCATGTATCACATATTTTTTTTATATATTCTTCCTCAGTTCCCCTCTGGGATTTTATCTAGATATTTTTAGTATTTATCTTCCAGTTCACTAATCCCCTTTTCTGACATGTCAAATCTGGTATTAACCCAACCACCGAATCTTTATTTTTTTGAACATATTTACCGTGTGTCCCTTTATTTTTTTTAATAATTTTTATTTTGTTATTTTAGTCACCATACAGTACATCCCCAGTTTTTGATGCGATGTTCCATGATTCATTAGTTGCGTATAACACCCAGTGCTCCGTGCAATACGTGCCCTCCTTAATACCCATCACTGGCCTATCCCAATCACCCACAGCCCTCCCCTCTGAAGCTCTCAGTTTGTTTTCCAGAGTCCACAGTCTCTCATGGTTCATTCCCCCTTCTGTTTACCCCCCCTTCATTCTTCCCTTCCTTCTCCTACCGATCTTCCTATTTCTTATGTTCCACAAAAGAGTGAAACCATATGATAATTGTCTTTCTCTACTTGACTTATTTCACTTAACATAATCTCCTCCAGTCCCGTCCACGTTGCTGCAAATGTTGTGTAATCGTTCTTTCTGAGGACTGAGTAATATTCCATTGTATATATGGACCACATCTTCTTAATCCAGTCATCTGTTGAAGGGCATCTCGGCTCCTTCCATGATTTAGCTATTGCAACCACCGAATCCTTAAATCTCACTCACTATAATCCTTTGGATTCGAGGACTCTGGGAAATGTCACATTTTTCTCTTTATTTTCTTGAAAAATATTGATCATAATTGTTTAGAGGCTCCTATATGATAACTCCAATATCTAAATCATCCTTTAGGTCTCTGTCTATAAAACTTTGTTTTCACTCTCAGTCACCTGGACTTTTTTTTGCACATACCAGGTAATTTTAAATGACTATTAGATATCATATATAAAATACTGTAAAGGCTCTGATAGATGTGATCTCCAAAGAGAATTTTACTTTATTCTGAAAGGCAGGTGGAGTACCAGCATATTCATTTAAGTGTGGGTTTGGGGTTTTGTTAGGGTTGACCTTTTTTCCAGTTTGTCCTCATTCTTAGGTCACAGTACTTCTGGGATCAATTCCGCAAGCCTGTTGAATTTACAAGGGCCACTCCACTTTCAAGGGCCCTAACCTCTAACTGTTGTCTCCGTAAGGTCACCAGGTTGTCGATATCTCTACTAAGCTCTCTGGTCCTTGGGAACAGATTTCTCCTTGATTTCTAGGAGCTTCATTCCATACATATACAGCTTAAAAACGGGCAAATGCTTTCAGAGGAAACCACATTCATCATTTGGGGTTCAGGTCTCAGAAGTCTCTTGTGTCAAGTCCTGATCTACCTGGTAGCCCTGAATGCTAAATTCTCTCTCTAGTCTAGTAAATCTGTTACAAGCCTCTGGCTGGGGCTTAAGCCTTGGTCCCTCTTCTTGCTGAAAATTGACAGGTTCTGTGAGAGAAAAGTGGAATGATTGTTGGGATCTCCATGGTTGGCTCTCTTCTCCAGAATGTTGGCCCAAGTCCTACCTGCTTTGGGTTTTCATCCATGCCTTCAAGATTTTAATGTTATGTTAATTGTGCAGCATGCAATGAGGTTATCATAGTTCAAAAATGTTTACTGAATATTTACTAAATCCTAAGCATTGCACGGAACAATCTACAAAGATGATTACGATATGGAGCCCACCCACTCTTCCTTTTGCTTAACATAGAGAGTAAGGTTAAGTGTGTGAAGCACTAGCTGGTGAGTCAAGGAAAGCATTTATTCTTGAGCAGATTCCTTTTTTTGTTTGTTTCTAATTAGAAATAATTTTAGTTTTTCCTTCTGATTAAAACAGTGATTCATATTCACTGTGAAAATATCAGAAAATGAATAAAACTAGGAAGAAGAAAGTAGAAACTACCTCTTGATCCCCACCAGGACACAGCCACTGTTTTACAGTCTATGTACCAAGACTTTTATAAATAGATGCGTGGAAAGAACAAAAGAAGGAAGGAACGAAGGAAAGAAGGAAGGAAGGAAGGAAGGAAGGAAGGAAGGAAGGAAGGGAGGGAGGGAGGGAAGGAGGGAAGGAGGTATGAAAGAAAGGAAAAGGCAGCCATCAGCACATAGGATGTATTGAAAATACCAACAGTGGAAAGGATTACCTATGAAGTACAAATGCATGAGAAACACAGAGGACTGAAAACTCAAGGAAGAAGCTTGGGGAAAGCTGGGGAGAGGTGAGGGTGGAGTAGATAGAAAAGAGGAAACTGTGAGGGTGCTCAGTGAACAAGAGAACAGTATTTCAGGAAAGAGGATGTGAGCAGAAGACTCCAGTGTATCAACAACAACTGACAAATGCCCCCTGTATTTGACCCTCATAATGCCAACATGGCTGGCTTACATGGAAATATTTTGAGCAGGGCAGTGGTGGCAAAGCTAGACTGCAGAAGGTAAGAGAAAATGAGACAGGAGAAATGAAACACATCAACCCTCAATGATTCTCCTTCATAAGCTGGACATGAGAAAAAGGAAAGAGATCAAAGCAGTGGGTAAAAGCACAGACAGTTCTTTACTTCTAACTCTGGAGAGACTTGAACATGTTTGAAGACTGAAAACCAGGAACAATCAGAAGGCAGAAACTGAAAATGAATGAGAGAACACAAAGCTCACCAAATAAGATCCTTCCTTTGGATGTTACAATAAAGAACACGATTATCCCTGACTTTTTGTTTTGGTTTGTGTTTTTGGAGACACATTTCAGAGCAGATGCACATCAAACTTAACACCATATCGTTTTCAGAAGCACTACTACTAAGTCAGGCCTTTCCTATCTGTCTGTGCCCAAGTGGGTTCAAATTCTTCCTCTTGTACCTAGACACAACACTGCTAAATTCCATCTCTACCATCTAGGACTTTCATTCGAGAAATACTTCATCAGTGCTTCTTATAAGCAGAGCATGATACATAGCATGCAGAATATAGTAGTGAACAACACAGACACTATTCCCGCCCTCCTAGCGCTTACACACTAGTTGCTTACAGAACAGTCTATGCTCCCATCAGACCACCATATTGATGAAGGTCCAAAATACGGAAATTCTTCAGTCATTGGCTGTGGAAACCTGTGGCAACTTTCCATCTTCTAATTAAAGAAAGAAGTCGATGCCTCTTCTGTCATTGCCTGAGAATAGGTTTCCAGCAGATTTTTAGGTGATAAGACTAGAAAAATAAACACTTGCTAAAATGATAACTATATTACGCCAACAAAATTCAGTGAAACTAATGTCTAAAAAGTTACATTTACAGATTTTTAAAAGGCTCTTTGTAATAGAAATGATCAATTAGATTAATATTTATTTTCTCTCAAATGCATTAGTTTTTAGACCGGGCAAATCAAATAATGCTCTTATAATTTTGCTAGCCTAAAATAAAATGCGCTTTTCACACGTAATGGGAAAGCTCATGAAGAAGGATTACCAATAGATTTTATTTTGTAAAACAACCTCTCTACTACGCCAAGAAAATAATCTATCTAAACATCCATTTTTGGGGGACAAACTGTATGTGTTCCATGAAAAGGCTTTAGAAAGGATTCTGGGCAAAGGGCAGGTAGCGTTATCTCCTATCGTATCAGTGATAAAAAGCTACCTCTGAAACACAGCTACTATAAACAGCCGGAGTGAGTCCCCTTGTGGATAACCATTCCGGAAAAACTACAAATCAGACACACAGCTTAATGACATCCTTTCTTAGAAAATCTACCATGAATATTAATTATTTGCATTTTTTACAGAGATTTCATTAATAAGAAAATTGTTTTTATAGATGGAAAATGGAAAATGCTACTCCCCTTTGTCATTATTTCCACCCTCTTAGTGACCTTCAACAGAAAGCTCTATTTCAGCATTCTGAACTCCTAACCTGAATTTCTGAATTCCTTTCTTTCATGAAAAATATTGCAAATGGTCGACGAGTCCTACACTTAGAAGGGCAGTCTTTTTTGGTGGGTAGGAGTAAGTTTATACATTTAACTAAACGTTGTTACGCCTGTCGCAGCTAGAGACTTGTCTAATTTGGAAATCGTGTCATTAAAAAAAAATTGTACAGTTGCTCAGAAGCTGCAGGGTATGTATGGCTATGACAGTTACACAATTCCAGGCATTTTCCATACATGTTACATGAATCATATATTCCTTAGTTCGACTTTTAGCTGCCTGCAAACATGATGGAGCAGCAGTCAGAATGATAGGTAAAATAAAACAGAGAGTAATTTTCTTATAGCATTCACCTTAAAGGTTTCCTTATCCAAATTATGTTAATTAAGCCCACATAATCCATATTCTACTAAGTTTCCAGGCTAAAACTAATTTTGCAGAGGAGGTTAAAAAAATGCCCAGGAAGTAAACACTGAATTCCAAGGTAGAAGACGCCATCTGGAGTTCGGTCCTCTCTTTCAGCAAAACTTCAAATATGATCAGTTCCAAAGTGAAGACACAAGATGTATAATCACAAAATGTGCACGTGTTACATTGTCCTTCAAAAGCCAGTACTAACGAAGATCCCTGTTGCAAGCGAAAGGGAAGTATCTGAACTATTTTAGGCTGCCACTGGATAAAAATACAGTATTATGCAGTGTATGACTTAACCTATCTGAGCTTCAATCCCTTGCTTGTAAAAAGGGAATTATAACATACCTCACATAATTGTTATGAGGATTAAATGAATTAATGCATAGAACCTTTACAACAGTGCTGGAGACACAGTGTGTCTACCGTTGTTATTCTAAGGCATTAAACTAAGCAGTATTGCTTCATCTTATTGGGTCACTGGGGAGCTCCTCCTTACACATAAGACATGTTGGTAAAGATCTGTCAAATGACGACGGCAACACGGCACACATTTAGTCTTTGAAATTAAGGAAATAATGGTTCCCTATCTGTGGTACTTATCTCCATCTAGGTAAAAGCCATCTAAGTCTGAAGTTAAATACCCCAGGTGGTTCAGGGAATTGTGTGCATATATATTCAGAAGTCTGAAAAATCAAGGGAGGTAGGTCCTGAAAATGATTTGATGAAAACAAGGCCAACACATATGTTTCTATGATCAAGATAAATGTTGTAGAAAATTGACCACCTTAAGGATCATTCAATACAAATCACTGTTTCTGGAGTCTGTAGCACATGCGGGTTGGGGATGAGAGCTGGCGGTTTCGAGGCTGCCAAGCCTTTCACATAATTTGAGGCTAAGAGTTCACAGTAAGTGGGGAAGAGCAACAGAAGCCTATAGCTGTGCCTTTGACCCCTACACACTTAAAACTGATTCCAAGCCCCTCTGCACTGATTTGTAAGGCAGAGAAGATCTTCTAGTTTTGATGCTCCACGTCAATTACTAGTACAGTTGTAGTTTTAAAAGAAATGCATTGGGTCTAGTGCTTTTAACTGGCATTATGAATGTTCAGTGTTAACAGGAAATGCAAACTTCTTCCCTCGGATTTCATAACCTTGACAGTCCCTGACCTTGTCTTCTTTCCTTCTTTCTTATTGCCTCCACCGCCTTCTCACTCTCCAGGTTTGCCTTACTTAGCACTAAATGTTCTTCTCTAAGTCCACTGCATTGCACCATGTTTATTTTCTGTGAGCTCATCCCTAATGAATTTAAGCATCACCCTAATTGTTGCCCACAATTCCTCATCTCTAGCCCTGCCATCATCCCGATTCCAGTCCTGTACTTCCAGGCGCTGACTGAGCAAATCTACATTTGTATGCCTCCACGACATCGTACTTGCCTCCACGCACCTCCCCGTTAAAATCAATCTGTGCTTGCCAAGGGTGTTTTCTTCTTCTGCTTTCCTGATATCGAGCTCCTCCCCACTATTTATACCTCTGAATATATTTGCTTTATGTCAGTTAAAACTTTTTTTGTTGCAAGTAACAGCAGAACCAATCCACTCATTTTACTAAGAGAATTTACTGGTTCAGGCAAATTAAAATCCAGACTTAGTTTTGATGTGATTTGCTCTGAGATTTTATCCAGTGCCTCAAGCAATATTATCAAGGATCTGATTTCACTGTACTTCTCTGTTCTATCTTCTAAAGAATGATTTACATCTGAGCCTTCATCCTGTGGCTGCTTAAACAACACCATGCCCTTCCTCATAGTAGCAATATGGCTGCATTAACTCTAGGTCCCCAGTTCCCACATCACACTCCCCACAGCATAATTTTGCATCATTTTTTTAACACCCTCCACACAAATCCTGATTATTTCTCTCTTGGTCTGATGTAGGTCACATGTATACCCCTAAATCGATCACTGAGATCAGAGATGGGTCTACTAAGTCTGAGGTAGCTTCAGATTTTCCCATAACACAAGGCTTAGAATGGAAACAGATGAATCTTTCAAAGGAAAATCAGGGTACTGTGTTGAGAGAAAGGGGAAGAGGCACTGGGGAAAAAAAAGGCAACACATGCCTGAAACATCTACCATTCAGGTTACAAACTCTGAGCATAGGTCATGGATAAATCCTAATCTTCCTTCCTACAAACTTCTCCATTCCCACAATATTCAACACTGCAGAAGATCCATTAGTTGATTCTTAATACATATGTTGGGATTATTGGATCGATCAATATCCAACCTACAGACATCTTTGGAGCAAATGGTTTATGTAAATCCATCTAGAACTAGGTTAGATGCTTGGAAGAGCATAGGAATAGAAGAGTGCGTCTGTCCATCCATCTTTTCCACCTCCACAAACATATCTAGGATTCTCAAAATACAATTGGGCATCTAAAATATAATTTGAAAACACTATATACTACCATGCCTGTGTTCCAAATTGGAACTTTGAGAATTATAACCTCATTATACTGCCTATGCCCTGATATCCACCCTATCACTTCCATATGTTTTAAATAAATGCATAAGTCCTTAGTACATGCATCCTTAGTAGACAGTGCACACACTTAGAAGAATAAATCACGTGTTATTATTTTATTAGCTCCAGAGTTCAGCAAAAGACGTGGTGCATAAGCAGTCCCAAATATCTGCTTGCTAAATAACAGTAATTATTATTCTATTCTTTAATTAGTAAAGACAGAAAGCAAAGAGTACCATTTGACACGGCATTAATCATAGTAAATACAGCTGAAGTGGTCAAATATCTTGATTACTGGGAGACACTCTCTGTATTGCACCGAAGGTCCTAGTTTAAGCAGACTAAATCTTACACCGTAATAATCGGATGGGTGTGGCTATGCCTAGGGAGCTTCACAGAACTGAGAAAATTGGGAAAATGTGTCTTGTAGGTGAGATGTGAGGCTCAAAGGAGGTTCAAGGGCAGTGAGACAGCGCTGACGAGTTCGGAGTGCTTTAAACTGGGGAAAACATTCTGTCGCTGTGACTGATCTACAGTCCACCCTTCATGAGCTCACACGTAAACCCCAAAGTGCAGGTGCGGGTCACTAGGAGGCTGGAGGCTCCAATAAGAAAGCAAGTTAGCAGTGAAAAGGGCTGGCTTTGCGTTCGACAGCTTTGGCAAGAACAAATACAGCAGCTTTCTGGGCACAGGTTGCCTTGGTGAGAACACTGGCTCTCTGAACCAGGTCTGTGGACTTTTAGAGAATGTACTGGGCAACAACAGCAGGAAAGGCACACAATGTCAGACAACATAGGACAGATCAGAGGACTGCACTGAGGCACGTAATGCGGACTCCCCTCAGAGCTCCCAAACTATCTGGAGAGAAACCGAAGGGCCTGGACGTCTCACAGATGACTCTGGAGAGAGCTCAAGGAAACAGTATCGCTGCTCTTGTCGCAGCCCTTTGTGAATGCCACTCAGGTAAGGCCTAGGGAAGCACAGATTGTGTCTCCAAATTCGAAACTGAGTTTGCAAAGTTATGCGCCAGAAAACCATATTAATATGACCACAATGTTTTTCAGTTTTGTTTCTTCAGAATCTACTTGTGATCATCAGATTTGCAAGGTGTTGACTATTGATTCAGGCTGTATTTTAGGTGCTGTCTAGCTGAAAAAAATTTAAAAGCAGTCATATAAATTTCACTTACATCACTTATGCAATTTCTTTCACGTAATAGGATGGGCTAAAACTAGACCTTCTTATTCCTAAAAACTTGACAACTAGTATATCGTGTGTGTGTGTTCTTTTTTCTCTGTATATATTATGATATTTTCACATCTTTAAAAATAATTCTGTCTGGGGAGAGAATGACCCTCCCTGGGCTAGCCATTTCTTAGAGACAGCAAAGGCTCAACCAAGGGCATGCCTTTCATATGCAAACTAATTCAGAGCCATATCTCCTCTATCTGGCCACGGCACCCCAGGAGATAATATTCCTCTGCCTTAATCATCCCAGGGCCAGAAACCAGACCAGGTAGGACAGGATGAAGAATTAGCACCTATGACTTAATCTACCACGAAAACACAGTCAAATGAATGAAAATTACCAAGTGAAAGATGGACAAGCGCGTCATGAAAAACAAACTTTAAGTGCTGCTACAGACTAAATGTGTTCCCCCCAACCCCCAAACCCATATGCTGAAACTTAATCCAGTGTACAGTATTTGGAGGTGGGGCCTTTGGGAGGTGGTTAGGTCAGGAGGGGTAGGTCTCATAAATGAATTTAGTGTTCTGATAAAAGACACCTAAGAGCTCCCTTGTCCCTTCTGCCATGTGAGCACACAGCCAAAGATCGCCATCGATAAACCAGGAAGTGGGCCCACACCAGACACCAAAATCTGCAGGAAACTTGATCTTTACTGCCTAGCCTCCAGAACTGTGAAAATAAATTTCTGTTGTTTAAAATTCACCCAAACTGAAGACTTCAGAGGGGAGGGTGGTGGGGGAATGGGATAGACTGGTGATGGGTAGTAAGGAGGGCACGTATTGCATGGTGCACTGGGTGTTATACGCAACTAATGAAGCATCGAACTTTGCACTGGAATCCAGGGATGTACTGTATGGTGACTAACATAATATAATAATAATAAAAAAAAATTCACCCAATCTTCCTATTTTGTCAAGTAACCCCAAAAGAGTTAAGACATATGCTCCCCCTCGGGCAGGTAGTCCAATATTTTTAGAGCACACCTGTAACCTTGAGTGTTACGTGCACAAATGTAATGTAAACATTAGCCACACAAATAATAATTGACTTACATATGTCTACTGCAAAGTACGAAGGTTCTTGTGAGTCTTATGTCGCTAAAGCAGGTGAGAGTTTCCAAGTGTTCTATTACTCAGAGTGAGAGTTCACAAGTATTCCATTGATTAATCACACTAGTCAATAATCACACCAGTTGAAACACTGGAGTAGAATAAAGAGCAGAACACATTTATACGACTGTGAGACATAATTGAAAGTTTGTAATAAAATGAAAATCTTCCAGTAGACAAACCAGAGCTACTAATAACTTCTTTATAAGAAGTAAAAGGCTTTTCTTCAAATCACCAACAATACTGACAGCTAGTATGATATTCCCTATAGCTTGGCCATCATGGTATTTCAGGATTCTAATTTCCCTAAATATATGGTCTTGCTCCAAAGTTAGTCATTGAGCAAAATAAGTAGACACCTTCTTAGTCTTGCTATTTATTCATAAGCTAAATATGGCAGTAAACCTAAGCAGGTAATTAAAAGCTTATAGACCACTTCATGAAAGAATGGAGGACTTAAGTGGTTAACCCACAAAGAAAAAAGACTGAAAAGAAGTCAAGTGACTGAAATAATTTAAGGACTGGAGAATCTAGAAATGGACGTTTCTTCAAACATTTAACCATAACAAATTGCACCAGCTGTCGATGCTACCATGCAACTCAAGGATTAATCTGAAGAAGAAACCTGGGGCCTCTTATCCACTGATGCCTCCTCTCTATAAAAAAAAATTAAAAATAAGCAAAAGCTTGTTACAGTACGGAAATATGTCACATCACTGTTTAAATTCATCAGAGACAGATGGCTGATTTGACTAAACCAACCTTTGTTTACAATGGAACAGATCCATTGATCCTGTGCCAAAGAACTGTGGTTTAAACTTCCCCCTATTTTGGCTATCACATTAATTCTAAGGTTCGCTGAGTCTCAAAAGAACAGGATTAAGATTTCAACATACTCCTTAAGGATTAAAACAACTCGGTGAGTTCATACCAATAAATATTTAGGAACCAGACTTCCCAAGGACAACATAATGAATAATAACCATGTACAGCACAGGTGGGCAGTTTTATATCCTAATGTATTATTTATATGATAGGAAAAAATATTGTTGAATGAAAAGCACTGTTACCAGCACTGATGTTTAAGACAATACAGATTCAGATAAATAGGTCCTCTGTGTTTCTCTATTTGCAATTTAAATTACAATGTTAGGCTGTTTAATGTCCTAATTATTTAAAAGAGGCAGTAGTTAAATAAAGATATGATATTTTGAATCTGTGCTAGCACATTTTAACCATATGCAAATATATGCCTTGGATATACACGGCTTATTGATGAAACAAAATTATTGGGAGCTTCTCCTGCAGTAATGTTTCATTCAAGTTTGACTGATCGATTGGCATGGTATTTCAAATTTGTGAATCAATTTTTTTCTCCAATTAGCAGAATCTGGACAGTAAATTATTCTATGCATGTTGAGTAACATCTAAGAAGTTGACTTCTTATTCAACTACCAGGTGATTCAGTAAATTATTGTTCTAGAACAGGAAGTGGCAAATCAATGGGTCCAGGTCTTATAAGCGGTCTCAGAAATTACCTTTCTCATTGACGTTTAGTATTACGACATGTAAAGAAAACAATGCAGTATCTCTCGACTAGGATCCTTAATGGAAGGGTTGCTTGCACTCAAAACATCTCCAAGTCTCAGTGACAGGAATACTTGACCTTTCTATTACATTTCCACTCCTGTCATCTCCATCATTATCTTATCACATCATGATGAGATTGCGTGTGTTTGTGTGTGTGTGTGTATATTTCTATCTCTCTCTCCCATAGGACTTTATGTAATTTGAAAGGTAAAAATTGCCTATCTATTTTGAGATTATCACAGCAATTACCCAGCATTTACCCAGTGCCAGCACTTACTTGACACTCAAAGAATAGATACAGTCGGTCTTGAACAACACCAAGGATTAGGGATCCTGGCACCCCCATGCAGTCAAAAATCCACATATAACTCTGACTCTCTAAAACGTTACTAATAGCCTACTGTTGACCAGAAGCCTTACTAATACTATACATGGTCGATTAATACATACTTTGTATGTTAAATGTATTATATACTGTACTCTTACAATAGGGAAAATGTTATTAAGAAAACATAAGGAATAGAAAGCACATTTATAGTATGTACTATAAAAAAGCCATGATAAGTGGATCCACACAGTTCAAGCATCAACTGTCTATTGAATAAATGGATCACTGTAAGTTTCAAAGCAAATGGCACAATTGTTTTTCATGTAAAAAATTTCTCAATAAATGTGCATGGTCCTGAATTAAACCACCTCTATTGATCCCTTATTAAGTGCATAACACTTTCTGGGTCAAGAATGCTTTGCGTTTACGTCAGTTGTCTATCTTACTCCACCTGTCATGTTAGTCTCACTCTTGACTTCTCTGAAAACTGCAACTCAAACAACACTTTGGCTGAGTTTTTCAACTTGATGCACCCTTGAGCATACTGAAAAAAATAAACATGTGTCTGTAAGTTTCAGAATTTTTTGCTCTTACCACGTGTATCATTCAGGGTCTAATCAGGAGTTAGAAACCACATGATTTGAACAAAGTGCAAAAGAATAACTAAGTAGAGCAAAGAAAAATTATGTTTAAATTATCAACTAACAAAAAATTATTAAATACAAATTAACTATAAAGGTGTCACGAGAACTCTAGAGAAAACTCTAGAGCTGAGGAAGTGTACCCAAGGAAGGCACAATTTGTACAGGTGGAGAGAACTCCCCATGTCTGGAATTCGTATCTCAGTGGAGAAGGTATGGCTGCAGCCCATTGGATAGTGAAGTCTGCTGAGTTGTCCAGACCATAGCTGGTCTACAGTTGATAGGGAAGCAGGGAAACATCCTTTGGGGTGTAGGCAGGTGGGCATACAGATGGAGTCAGAGCTTTAGAAGCCTGCTTACTATCAGATCACCAGGATACCTACTGTACATGTTATCCCACAGGGAGAGCCCCAGCAAAGTGGTACATCAGACTGCATGCTCTGGGTATGTGGCTGAAGCAGGGTACCACTGCACATTCTTAAACTGGCATTCTTCAACAGAAGAAGCAGCAAAACAGATTGGCACCAGAACCAGAAGGGAAACACTCTCCCTTCTGCAATTTGCTTTAGTGCCCTCTACTGACAAAGCTTAATTTTGAGATCAATGTGAAGGAAAAAAATGTTTATAGGGTCTAACTCCACTATAGCAGAGCAGATAATTAAGGGTGGATTTGCAACTCAGAGGCCATGAATCAATAATTGGAACAGCACTCAACAAAATTTATCCCCAACGAACTCTCATACGAGCACCCGATCCTTCTGATTCTTCTATCTTTTGGACCTACCTGCATTCTCTCTTCCAACCAATCTGCTGCAATGGCTATCTAGGTAGCTGATAGTTACCCTTGCTTGTATTTGAGAGAACTGGGGGTATTTAGATAAGGGAAATCATGTCCAGCTTCATGGTGTAGCTTTAAGCACATCTGGCATAAAATCACTTCCTTTAGGGCCTCTTATGGTCATACAGTTCATACTCAGAATGAAAGCTGAGATACTAACAATCATCTATACAGCATTCCAGATCCAAACCCTCATTACTCTCCCACTGATTCATTGCATGCCCCCCCCCCCAACAACCACCAACTGGCCTCTTAAAGATTCCATTAACACACTAAGAAATCCATTCAGGGCAACTGTACTTAGTTTCTCCCTCTGCCTGAAAGACTCATCTCTCAAAGAACCACAGGGATTGTTCATTCACTTTCTTCAGGTTCTTAGCAATGTCACCTTCTCAATAAGACTTTCTTTAACTACTCTACTTAAAATAGCAACCCACCGATACCTCCTGTCCCCTTTTTTGCTTTATTTTTCTCCTTGGCATTTATCACCAACACACTATATATTTTAGTTGACTATTTTGGTAATTGCCTGCCACCCACATTAGAATATAACCTCCAAGAAGGAACTTTTCTGGTGTCTTCACTACACTGTATTTTGGGTACCAGATTAGTATCTAACACATGCTTGGTGATCAGTAAATATATGTGGAATGACTTTTATTCTACATTCGAAGCACAGATTATTATTGCTTACTCGTTACTTTAGAGGTTAAAAAATCCAAATGGGTTCATATGTCAAGCAGGTAATATAAATGACTGAGCTGGCTGAGGTGAGTAGCTGGGTAAAGTGAAGATGGCACACCGTGTCTGAACAGAGCGGCTACGCATCATGTCTCTCGGGAACTGCAGCCACACAAGAATTAGAACCAAGCCTTGCCATGTTCAGACTTTTCAAAAGGGGCAGGAAATAAGAATTTTCAGGCATAATTTCTTAGTTTGTAAATACAGGTGCTGATTCATTTTAAGAACAGGGGCACCTGATTGGCTCAGTCAGTGAAGCGTCTGCCTTCAGCTCAGGTCATGATCTCAGGGTCCTGGGATGGAGCCCCGCATTGGGCTCCCTGCTCCGTGGGGAGTCTGCTTCTCAGGCTCCCTTTAATCCTCCCCCTGTTCCTGCTCTCTCTCTCTCTCAAATAAATAAAAGTAAAATCTTTTTTAAAAATTCATTTTAAGAACAAAAATAAACCAAAAATAAAGCCTAAGCACTATGAAAATAAGCAAAATACACCTGGAGGCAAATGCAGTCATAGCATCCAGGAAGCCACACGATTCTCCCTCACTGATACATTACGGAAATTTGACTTCAAAATTCATGCTTTCTGTACTTATGCTCAAACTCATAATGTTTCGACCCTCTCTCTTAACAAATAAGTTTTGTCCCCATAAAGACATCATTGTTTCTCCCTCTGCCCCCTTTGTATTCTTGATTCTTTCAGTATTGTCTGCCAGTAGCAACACTTAGTAAATTTGCAGAAGGAACACTGATTTGGAATTTAAAAAAAAACAAAACAAAACAAAACTGAATTACAGCTCTACCTCTTGATTGTTATGAGAAATTGGATAAATTTCTACAGTTCCAACCTTTAATTTTCTCACAGTATTTGAATTCCCCTGGAAACCTTGCCATTTCATTCTCAAGCCTTTCCATCAGTTCCCAATAGAATCCCTTACTTGTTCCCCCAGGCCACTGGCTGCTCTTCTCCTGAGGAGCCCAAGTCCATTTCTCCCTAATAAGGAGAATCACAGAAGGCTTGCCCTCTTATAAAAGTCAAATACCTGGCACTATAACTCCATTCCACCACCTAACATTGAGGATTATTGAACTATTTTCTCAATTCATTATCATCTACTTTCCTCAGCACCTAACACAAGAGAACTAGACAGAGAGAGAGACAGAAAAGAGAGAAGGGCAAGAAAAGAAATAGGTAATTATTTTCTTACAAAGTAGCTCCTTCTAAAGGCAAAAGAATGGATTCCATAGTCTTAAAGCAGTACTTGTGTTCCATGGTTCTGTGAATACATGGTCAGAGTAACTAAGTGAGAGGAAAGAGTATTTCATAGAGCCAAAATATTTACTTTCAACAAAGTAGTTGTTTCTCCTCAAGAGTCCATGAAAAGGGTATTCCACTCACAATATCTTTTATTATGCCTCCAACAGACATTTAAAAACTCGTGTTTATTTCTGAAAAGATGGGTAAGTAGCAAACTCTCCACGGGTTTTGTAAAAACCTCTGGGAAGCAAATTTGATTAGAACGCCAGCACACAAGGGAAGTCAGAGGTTGATTACAACAGGTCTAGTTGATGTTCTTTCAGCTTTCCTTTCACCTTGCAGATATTTCATGTTATTGCTGCTAAATTCAGAATCAACACTTATTACAGCCTTTGTAGTACAGCTTAAAGAGGGACATGATTTAAAATCACACCGAGGCTGAAGGCAGGATGACATCATTTAAGGTTTGTTTAGCAACAGTAAATACGTGTTGATTAAAAAAAAAAAAAAAGTTTAAGAAAAACTCTTACCTAGGAGTCAAATTAGATTAAAATATTTTTTGAGGGGGGGCGCCTGGGTGGCACAGCGGTTGAGCGTCTGCCTTCGGCTCAGGGCGTGATCCTGGCGTTATGGGATCGAGCCCCACATCAGGCTCTTCTGCTATGAGCCTGCTTCTTCCTCTCCCACTCCCCTGCTTGTGTTCCCTCGCTCGCTGGCTGTCTCTATCTCTGTCGAATAAATAAATAAAATCTTTAAAAAAAAATATTTTTTGAGGGGCGCCTGGGTGGCTCAGTCGTTAAGTGTCTGCCTTCAGCTCAAGGCATGATCCCAGCATTCTGGGATCAAGCCCCACATCAGGTTTCTCCACTATGAGCCTGCTTCTTCCTCTCCCACTCGCCCTGCCTGTGTTCCCTCTCTTGCTGGCTGTCTCTGTCAAATAAATAAATAAAATCTTTAAAAAAAATAAATATTTTTTGAGACAGAATTTCCAAAATGTTGCTGTAAAAAATGTTCTTATATTGTATGTTATCAACTTCTGCATATTGACAACTGATAATGCAAACGTGTGGCATGCTTTGTGTTGAATTAGAAAATAGATTTACAACAGCATTTTGTTTGTCAGGTTACAAAAGTGATGCATCACACTTTTAAAAAGCACAGGAAGTAGAAAAACATTGAAAAGATGCAGAAAATAATATAATTAATAATTTCAATTACAAAAGTGTAACAAATCCCCTCAGGTACAAAACTGTCGTGAATTATAATTAACACTTTATTGCCCTAAATGGTCAAGCAGAGAATAAGCACTAACCCTGAAACAAGGAGAAAGTTCATGTAGGTGTTAGTACTCTGATTTAAGACAGGTAAGGACATAGGCATGGTCCAAAACAGTGAATGGAATATAATTTCTGAGCAGGTGACACCATTAATTTTTCAGTTTTCCCCCCTGGTTAATAAGTTAATGACCCTTATTCTGGCCACTTCCAACGAATTTATTCAGATAATTCAAAAGTATCTTGAGTTCTCTCAACCAGTCTGTTAGGGTTATAGTCATAAATCATCTAATCTAGCTACCAGACTCCATAAAAATCTATAAATCATCAAGAGAGATGTGTTTGAAAGATGTTATGTAAGATATTAGGCACTAAAATATTATCCAGCAAAGTGAATACTGCAGAATAGTCCAGTGAGATTTTCTAAGGAAAAAAAAAAAAAAAGAAAAAAACATGGGGAGTCAGGGACAGCTTATTAACCCTGCAAGAGTCTCAAAGTGCATTAACATAAAAAGGCTCTGAGAAAATGTGATAAACTTCATTTAATCCAGAATATTTTCCAATATATTTACCATGAAACATTTAGCCAAAATCTTTCACTACTCCTCAGGAATATGTTGAAGGTTTGAAATTGGTTCATATAAAGTTCTAATAGTAAATATATTCAAATGAACTAAAGACAATGTCCAAATATTTAAAATATAAAGAGTATAGAAAATATGTCATAGACTAAATGCTAGGGTTAATATCACCAGTGAGAAAATAACAGTAATCAAAAATCTAATTGTGTTTAGGAATAACCAGTTATAAGACTAAATGTTTAAGCACCTCTGATTGTTACAAAAGCATTAGAAGGTCAGAATGGCCTTTATTGGGGTTCCTGGGTGGCTCAGTTGGTTAAGCATCTGTCTTGGGCTCAGGTCATGATCCCAGGGTCCTGAAATTGAGCCCCACATTGGGCTCCCTGCTCAGCAAAGGGTCTGCTTCTCCCTCTGCCCCTGCCCCCCTCTTGCTCTCTCTCACACACGTTCTCTCTCTCAAATAAATAAAACGTTTAAATATATAAAATAAATAAGTAAAATAAAATAAAAAAGAATGTCCTTTATTTCTTCACCTGATTTCCAGATGTAAAATGCATGATTTACATACTGCAAACATGTAGTCATGGGCTAACAACTGCAATACATGCTTCCTGAATTGCCCATGTTTGTTCATTGCCAAAAAATTAATGTGAAATAATCACAGCCACTTCAGATCCAATTCTGAATGAATGGGTACACCAGACATGTCAATCATAAGTCTGCCAAGCCTAATATCTCCCACCAGCTAAGTTGCCTCCTAGTACATCTACTGCTGAACTCTTCGTTTCTTTGTGTTTGCTTTGTTGTTAATTTGTTGGTTTGTTTGTTCTATAGAGGGATGGTCCCTATCCCTCCAGAGGTGTGTGCTACATCCCAAATCAGCAAGCCAATAACTTCTAAGTATTAGATGGAAAGGACTCTTTCTACCCACCAGAGGGAAGAAGCTAACTAGCAAAACTAATCAGATCTGTTCTTCCAGCCAATCTGTATTGGAGAATACAAAGATTATCTAATGGAATCAAGCCTGTATAGAGAAATAAAGATAAAATGAAAGTCACATCACAGGACCAGTATGAAAGAAGTGATTCTTGTAACAGCTTTAGAGCATCAGAGATCTGCAGGTGTAGGCTGGGTTTATTTAAAGGTAAACCAACTTTTTTCTAAATTTAAATTAACTCACCAATAAAATGGTGAGAGAGGTAGGTATAAAATAATGATCAATATGATCTGTGCCAACTAAAATTGATTTTTTTCCCCAGAAAAGGATCATTTCCATTATTCAACTATGCAACACTAAGTTCAATATTTAAATGAAAAATACTGGCCTGGTGTTGGTATTGTGAAAATCTGTCAAATTGTGTGACAAATGGGTTTCATATCCAGGAATTAATTCTAAGTCACTGTTGACTGTGTTTAATAATATTTGTGCAAATAAAAGAACAAAAAAGAAGTTTGATACCACTAAAAGCTGATGGCTAAGCTCTAAATGTATTTAAGTGTCCATATTTAATGGCTGGGAAGCAGTTTAAACTGCACACTATAAAATCCATCAACACACACTTTTATTGAAAGAGGAAATCTCCATTTTGTGGTCAGCTAAACTCAATATTTGGTTTGAAAACACCTCATGTTTTTATAGATTAGAAAAGATTAGAGAGGGGGCAGAGATCTTGTGCTAGATAACACTTTATTTTTCAAAAAGGAATAGGTTCATGATTTGGTACACACTGTAAACAAGAATGAAAGCCATAGATTAGAGTTCTGTACACACCAAAAGCCAATGAAAACTATGCAGGGTGCTACTTATGATATATTATTTACACAGGTGACTTTCTGCCAACAAGGCTTTCTTCCTTAAAATACATTTCAAATCCGTGGTGTCAATCAATGACATTTAACAACTCTGTCATGGTCAAAGGGAGAGAAAAAAAAAAAACACCAAAAAAACCTGCTTAGATCCTTACAATGCATCTTTAAAACTGAGAATAAGAAAAAACAGCAGCAGTCTCAGGTACAACACTGTGCTACAAACAGAAATAAAGGGGACATTTTTTGGGGGGGGACTTGGACTTGAAAGCCATGTCCATCAAACGCACTGAATGATTTCAGAATAGTGTGAGTTTACTGAGATGTTTTTTCTAGGTTAACGTAGCCCAGTTTATGAAAAGGCTATGTTTCAAGTGTTCACCTACTGTGCTAGGCACTTTGAGGGAATTTTAGATGTTTAAAACACAATCCCTGCCTTTGAAACGCCCAGTATGATGATGAAATGGAGAAGAATGTACTGAGTCTAGGAGGACAACAAAACTATTGATCAAATGCACTAGGAGCACCTCTCTGAAATAAACACAAACAGAACTGAATAAATCTTCAGAAGAAAAAAGTTTACAGATGATGGAGGGAAATACTTTATGTAGAAGGTTCCTTTCAGTATGAACTTGGAAAGCAGAGTTCATGCAAAATGACACAGTTTAATTAACAGGGAGGACAAACTAGCAAAGGCAAGAAATGGAAACTAACAAGGCACAATCTGAGAGCAGCATGGAATCATGTATGCTGGGAAGAGTCCTGGTAGGGAGCACTGAAGAGTGTCAGGTGGCCACAATGGGGAAGACACAGAACACGCAATTATTCATCAACCAATAATATGGACTGATTTTATGGGTCTTTTCTTCTGAATATATAATCCCCAAAATATATAAAAGTATATATACATACAGACACACACACTCACTCGAGGTTGTGCCTTTGCGTATGCAGGTTTACATACATACACATACACACACACATAGCTCTTTACTCACAGAATCTACTGAAAAGTCATAGCATTATTGAAGTAGGCTGCAATATTCACTGAACATGAAATAAGAAGACAGCCATCACATTTCTATGGGAAAACAAATTCAAGGCCCTTATTTGGACCATCAAGAATTTATTCCATACAAGTGAACCACTTTTCCTCTGCCTCCAGCTCTACCTGAAGAACATCAGAAATGGAAACTCTGTAATGTAAGGCACATAGGAAATGCCTCTGTTTTGATAAGGGACCTGGACATTCCAGAGGACAGGTGGAGGACAGCTCTAGGATTGGGGCTTAGTGTCCACAGTTTCTATTACTTCAAAACCTCAAGTGTTTCTTGGTCCCTCCAGTTCCTGGGTTATCCTCTCTTTTCTTCAGTGGATCCCCCAAAAGTCAGAGACTTTAATTTGTTTGCCTTAAGAACTAGTACTTAGGCCTTAAAATGAGATAATAATATAGTGCCAAAGTTATGCCTTCATTTCCTTGAATAACAATGTCTTGAGTTTCAAAGGAGCAAGTAACTTCTAAACAAGCTTTGAACAAAATTATTCTATATTTTAAAATTGTGCCAGGGGCGCCTGGGTGGTTAGGCGTCTGCCTTCGGCTCAGGGCGTGATCCCGGCGTTGTGGGATCGAGCCCCACATCAGGCTCTTCCGCTATGAGCCTGCTTCTTCCTCTCCCACTCCCCCTGCTTGTGTTCCCTCTCTTGCTGACTGTCTCTATCTCTGTCAAATAAATAAATAAAATCTTTTAAAAAAAAAAAAGATTCTTTAAAAAAATAAATAAATAAAATAAAATTGTGCCAAATGTAATTCTTTAAAGAAGTTAAATGTAAAGATACTTCTATAATCAATGGTGTCCTTTAAAATCAACTATTGCTACAACCATGCTAATAACGAGATTGATTGTCATGTGCAGAATGAGGAATGAGTCTTATTACATTTGAGCCCCACTGTCATATAATATTTCTAAAAAATGTCTGAACTTTCTCATCTATCTGAATAATTTAAGAATTAAATGTGTGTGTGTTATACTGGACAAGAAATAAAATGTGAATAACTCAACAATTTTGGTGCCATAAAATCTAGATATACTTTTCCTAAAAGAATAAAAAGAATACATAATCACGATTTTTTAAAGACCTTTAAAATTTATTTAGTTGAGAGAGAGAGTGAGAGGGAGAAGTGAGAGGGGGAGTTGGGCTCAGTGGAGAGGCCAATGTGGGGCTGGATCCCAGGACCCTGAGATCATGACCTGAGCCAAAGGCAGATACTTAACCACTGAGTCACCCAAGTGCCTCATAATCACAATTTTAACATATTTTTAATGCATTTATTTCGGGGATGTTGGTAAAGTTGAGAGGAAAGAGGATTGAGAAAAATATTTTGTTTTAATGAAAGCAAAGGAAAAAATTGCAGTGCCTAGTCATGATTATGAATGAAGGCAGGAATCTGGTTGTCTGTATGCCTCTAAATGCTCCTTTACCTCTCTGGTCGTCCGTGTCTCCTTTGATGATGGAGTAGCTATAATGATTTTCTGAGTAAACAAGGAAAGAAAAAAGCTTAGAATGTTGTCTGGCATGTCTACGTTAACTCTTATTGCTTCTAATGCTTTCATTTTAAATTTATATCATCTCTCTAGATTTGGGGGGAACATTTTTTCTTAATTATTCATTATCATTAAACATAGGCAAAACAGAAACTACACCACACTGGAAATCTTCACAAGCAAACCAAAAATATTGGTTAAGAGGTATCATTTATAGGGGCGCCTGGGTGGCACAGCGGTTAAGTGTCTGCCTTCGGCTCAGGGCGTGATCCCGGCATTATGGGATCGAGCCCCACATCAGGCTCCTCCTCTATGAGCCTGCTTCTCCCTCTCCCACTCCCCCTGCTTGTGTTCCCTCTCTCGCTGGCTGTCTCTATCTCTATCAAATAAATAAATAAATAAATAAAATCTTAAAAAAAAAAAAAGAGGTATCATTTATAAATTTGCCATGACACTCCAGAAATGAACTCATTATGTCAAAAATTTATTAATATTTAAAGTAGACGCCAATCATTCCTTTAAAAGTAAAATTTGATTTACCTATTGATATATTTGTCCACATTTTCTCCATTCTAAAGAGGTAAGCACTACAATATCTGAAGCTTTTCATTTAGGACTTCTACATTGCCTTTTGTTTTTGAGGGACAGAGTGCCAGAGTGAGCAGGAACAGGGAGCCGCAGAGGGAGAGAATCTTTAAGCAGTCTCCCTGCTGAGTGTGGAGCCCAATGCTATATGGGGGCTTGACTCCTGGAGGCTCCATCTCAGGACCTGAGCCGAAACAAGAGTCTGACACTTCACCAACCAAGCCACCCAGGTATCGTATGACTTCTATATTGCCTTTTCAAAAGAGATTTTTTAAGGGATTTTTTATGCCAACTTATTTGGTTTTGAAATAACATATTAACTTTCCATGTTTAATATATAGATAGAAAGACGGCTAGAGATACAGTCACGACATCTATCCTGCAGGATGTAACCACAAGATTGCATTTCCACATTGCATGGATATATTTCCAGTTTAAACAAATGATCTCAATTCCTTAGGTATTCTTTGTAGCCTTATGATAGGTGAATGTAGGCTTCCATCAGTCCTTTTGATATACTGAAAATACAGCTAACTATGAACTTCTAAATAATATCTTCTTGGATTTCAAGGAATTTTAGGTTTGTAGATACCAGGGAATAGAACAGATAAAAGTCAAAGGCTCTAATAAGATCATATTTAATATATGTTTTTGCCCAGAACTGACCAAAAAAAACAGCCTTGGGATAGGAGCTTTAAAGTCAACAAACTGTTGAAGCAGATGAATGAAATTCACATATTCCTATTTTCAACGTTTTGGTAACTATTAACCATTCAGCAAAGGCTGAAGAACTAGCATGTGCTGATAAATGAGAAAACCGTGAAGACTTTAGCCAGCCATGGCCACCTCTCATGACTCAGAGGGTCAAAGCTGGAAATACTCAGTTTTGAAATTTCCTATTCACAGCATCAGCATTGACCTAACACCGACCTGGCTCAGGTTAGATTTCATGCAAACTTTGGGGGAAGAAAAGCACTAATGTACATAAATTAGATAATTAGATCATTTTAATTTGATAACAACAGCCATCAATCATAATTAGAAGCAATGCATCGGTATGAAGGAAAGTTGCAATTTTTTCACATGAAATAAAATGATCAATCTATGCTCCTTCACTTACATTTTCCATTGCCCTCTTAGATTCTTCCCTTCTGTCTGCAAATATTTCAGTCTCCACAGAACTTATCAAGGATTCCTTTTCTCTGTTAAACTTTACTGTCCTCTCTCTCCTTTGTTTACAGAGAATGTTCTTAAAAGGGTAATAGTATATTTTATTCTGGGTCAGTCTCAACCTCTCTGCCATTCTCCTTTTCTCTTTACCACCCTTTTAGCAAAATATCTAATGATGACATTTTTTTTTAAAGATTTTATTTATTTATTCGACAGAGATAGAGACAGCTAGTGAGAGAGGGAACACAAGCAGGGGGTGGGAGAGGAAGAAGCAGGCCCCCAGCGGAGGAGCCTGATGTGGGGCTCGATCTCATAATGCCGGGATCACGCCCTGAGCCGAAGGCAGACGCTTAACCGCTGTGCCACCCAGGAGCCCCTAATGATGACATTTTTAACTAAAAGATTTTAAGATACAATTTACATACCACAAAATTCACCCTTTTATACTGCACATCTAAATTTTTAGTATTTTTACAAAACTGTGTAAACATCATCAAAATCTGATTTTAGAATATTTCATGACCCCCCCAAAACAAACCCCTTACCCATTCACAGTCTCTCTCCATTCCCTCCTTCCCATAGCTCCTGACAATCACTAATCCAATTTCTTTCTCTATGGATTTGTATATTCAGGACATTTCACATAAATGGAATCATAAAAAATGTGGTTTTCTGTGGCTGCCTTCATTCCCTCAGCATATCATTTGCAAGATTACATCTATGTTATAGCAGGTATCAGTACTTCATTCCCTTTTTTGCTAAATAAAATCCCACTGTATGACTATGCTCTATATTATTTCCAGTTTATCAGTTAATAACTACTTTGGATGTTCCCAATTTCTGGCTACTATAAATACTAGTGCTATGAGCATTTGTGTACAAGGTTTTATGGGGACATACATTTTAACTTTTCTGAGGTATATTCCTAGGAGTAGAATTTGTAGGTCAAATAGTCAATAAATGATTAATATTTTGAGGAATTTCCAAAATTTTTTCCATGGTGGCTACAACATTTTACATTTCCACTCACAATTTATGAGGGTCTGAGTTTCTCAATAATATTCTCAATATTATTGTTCAATTATATTCTCAATAATGTTGTTTATTTCCTGTTTCTCAATAATATTGTTTATTCTCAAAAGTAATGAGAATATTCTCAATAATATTGTTTACTTTCTATGTTTTTTGTTTTGTTTGTAATTTTTAAGTCATTCTAGCAGTTGTGAAGTGGTATCTCATTATGATTTTCATTTGAATTTCCCTGAAAACTTAATTATAGAGCATCTTTTCCTATACTTATTAATCATTTCTATATTTTCTCAGAGAATATCTATTCAAATCCTTTTCCCATTTAAAATTGGATTATTTCTCTTTTTACTGTTGAATTGTAAGGAATATATCTTTTTTCCAGATAAAGTCCCTTGTAAGATATATGATTTGCAAATATGTTCTCCCATTCTTTGGGTTTTTCTCTTTTTGCTGGTGTCCTTAGAACACACAAAAAAATTCAATTTAATAAAATGTCAAAGGTACCTTCTAATAACTTGGTTATGCTTTTGGTGTCATATACAAGAAACTGATGTCTAACTCAATGTCGAGAAGATTTACTTCTTTAAGAGTTTTATGGTTTTAGCTTTTAAGTCTGATCCATTTTGAAATCATTTTTGTATATGGTATCAAGTGAGGGTCCAACTTGGTTCTTTAGCATGTGGATATCTAGATGTCCCAGCATTTCTTAAAAAGATTATTCTTTCCCCAATGGAATTGTTTTGGCATCTTTGCTGAAAAGCAGCTGTCCACAAAGGTAGTAATTAATTTCTAAACTCTCAATACTATTCCATTGATCTATATTCCATTGATTTTATACCCTACCATCTTGTTAAACTCACTTACCAGCCCTAATTTTTTGAGGATTCCTGAGAATTTTCCATAAATGAGATCAAGTTCTCTGCAAACAGAGATAGTTTTACTTCCTCTTTTCCAATATGAATGTATTTTACTTCTTTTTCTTGCTTAACTGCCCTGCCTAGAACCGGTAGTACAATGTTGAATAGAGATGGGGAAAGCGGACATTCTTGTTTCTGATCATAGAGGAAAAGTGTTCAGTCTTTGATGATTAAGTATAATGTTAGCTCTGGGTTTTGTTTTTTTTTTTGTAGATCTTCTTTATTAGATTGAAGAAGTTCATATCTATTCCTGGATTGTGAGCCCATCATCTGAGATTCCTCAGGGGCTGTTTCTTTTGCCTTTTTTTTTTTTTTTTGTAGTAATCTTTAGCCCAACATGGAGCTCGAACTCATGACCCTGAGATCAAGGCGCCCCAGGGACTATTTCTTTGAACTTTTTTTTTTTTAACCTGTATGTGGGTCACACTTTCCCACTATGTTCTATATATCACATTTTTTTGCTGTTGAAACTACACAATTTAAGAAATCAGAACCCTCATTCACATAGTTTATTGTTGTTATTTAATGAATCTCCTGGGCTAAGTCTGGAAGCCTGTATTCTTTGTCATGTGCACCCAGTGAAGTTTCAACTTAGTGGACAGAGATTTCTTTAAATGCCTTGAACCAATAAAGTTTCTAAATCTTTGAAGAGGAGCACTGTATGAACATTGGAGGCATGCCTCTAAAACTACAGCAATCTGTGGAGTGCCTGGCTGGCTCAGTCAGTTAAGTGTCTGCCTTTGGCTCAGATGATGGGCTCACTAGAAAGAGACTTTAAACCAGCTATTATAAATATGTTTACTAAACTAAAGGGAATCGTGTCTAATAACCTAAAGTATGAGAATGATGTTTCACTGAATAGAGAATATCAACAAAGAGATCAGACTTAAAAAAAAAAATAGCCAATTAGTAATTCTGGAGTTGAAAGTATAATCAACTAACCTGAAAAAATCATTGGAGGGGGTGGTGATTTGCTCAACAGCAGATCTGTGCTGGCAGAAGAAATAAATGTGTAGACTCAAAAGATAGGTGAATTGAGGTTATTCAGTCTGAGGAATACCTATATTAAATAGAATAGAATTCTTGGTTGCTTTTTTTTTTTAGTACTTTGAATATGGAATTCCACTCTCTTTTGGCCTCCATGCTTCCTGATTAAGGCACCTAAAAGTCATATTGAGAATCCCGTGTGTGTGTGTTAGAAGATGCTTTCTCTTGGAGTGTTTAAGATTCTCTATTTGGCTCTTGACAGTTTAATTACAATGTGCGTAGGTATGAATTTCTTTGAGTTTATCCTGCTTGGAGTTGGTGTGTAGATTAATTTTTTAAATCAAATTTGGGGAGTTTTGGGCCATCATTCCTTCAAATATCTTTTCTGCCCCTTTCCCCTCTCCTTACAGGACTCCCATTACGTGTATCTTGGAACATTTGGTAGTGTCTCACAGGTTTCTGAGGCTCTGTTCATTTTTCTTTCTTCTTTCTATTCCTCAGACAACCTTCAAAGTATATTACTAGATTAAAAAGAAGCCAATCTGAAAAGGCTATGTACTGTATGACTCCAAATACATGACTTTCTGGAAAAGGCAAAACTCTGGTGACAGTACAACTATCAGTGGTTGCCACGGGTTGGGGAGGAGTGGGGAGAGAAGGATGAATAGATGGAGCCCAGAGGATATTTAGGGCCGTGAAAATATTCTTCTTTCAAAGAAACCACTTCTGGTTTTATTGATGTCCTCTAGTGTTTTTTCATTCTCTGTTTCACTTATTTCCATTTTAATCCCTTTTTTTAATCCCTTCGTTCTGCTTGCTCTCCATTTAGTCTGCTCTTCTTTACCTGGTTTCTTAAGGTGAAAGGTCACTGAACAAGAATATTTTATTTTTTTAATATAGGTATTCACAACTTAATATATTATAAGCCAGGTTTTAAAAACATTGCTTTATATACATTTGTCTTTTAAGTCGAATAGAAGAGTTACAAACAAAAATAAAATCATACTATCTTTTACACGCATGTATGTAGTTACCTTTATTCTATGTAGTTACCTTTATATGGTAACAAATATACCACTTTTGTGGGGGATGTTGATAACGGGGGGGAATACATATGTGGGAGCAAGGGGTAA